>NW_008751730.1:760737-782653 GCF_000715545.1 Opisthorchis viverrini | reverse complement strand
TACAGAGCAACCCCACCAGCCCTCCCTCGTTTTGAGTCAGCTCGAAAAATAAAGTAACCGTCTATCGAGATCTCCGCGTCGGAGACATCTGGTGTGAGCCAGGTCTCTGTGAGTGCAATTATGGACGGTTTTCAAGGCTTATTCCTTGATATTTTTTCGTATTTCCTCCTTCTGCTTTATATGGCCTGCGTCAAACCGCTCCCTGAATACGTACGCCGGGTATGTCCACACCGTACGCAAGTGGATGTAACACTAACTAAGCGTGGTCAACGGATTTCTAAGAATATTTCTGGTGCCCACGAATCCGTCGATTGTGGAGAGCATCCTGAAGTTCATGGACTCTTTTCCCTGGCCTATCATCGTCTACGAAGGGGGCTGATAATTACTCACTCTTTTTTGAACAAGGTTTTTTTCGGCTGCCTTTAAACCGTCGACCCTAAATATACACACCGGGGGGCGTCACAAGGCGTTCAGTTTTCTCTCCCCTCTTCTAAAGTCCTCTCAAAGCAGCATGTTTCTGTTCACTGTATTCGCAATGGTTTCAATCATAACACGATAAAATCTTGGGTGCAACTGGAGCTACACTTACTCGGCGCAATCCGAGATGGGGATCCAAATCCGCAAATGGTGCAGCATGGATGAGCACGGTATGTCGCTCGTGGGCATATTGGAGAACTAACCCACTGATTCGAGCCTATAATAAAAGTGCTTTCATCTGGTTAATATTTAGACACTGTTTTGGTTCGTTCACGGCTTTGCCGCTTTTTCAGTCCTATAACCGCTTTTTTCCAATTATCCGTAGGACGGGACACCTTCTTCCCTTCGATTTACCAACGGAACTGATTAGGAGTTTGGACCGAAGTTGACTCCCTTCGTTTATGGTTAAATTTTTCATTTTCGCAGGGGGTTTGATGGCTCAACATGGCTAGTTTATAGTAGCGTTTGAACATTCAAGCATGTACGCTACTAAACAAGAATACAGCAGATTCGCACTCCCGCCAATTTTTGGGACATGCGCAGCTCTAATGAATTCCAACAAGGCGGATAGTTTCACACAATTATTGTTAGCTCCACATTATTGTTTGACCCTACCATTAGGTAAAAATGTCTATTACGCTGGCCCCATTTTCCTGGCTGTTAAACCGTTCGCTGAGCCTTGTAGTTGCACCGCTTATTTGCTACCTACAATCAGAAGCACATCAGGGTGAATCTGCGAACAGAGCTCCCAGCCTTCAGCTGTGTAATAATCTGCTCTCACTTCTAACCTCTAAAAAAATTCAAATATCTGAAGTAGGCTATTTGTAAGGTGTCCGCCGTTAAATATATGCCACTTGTCCTCCTGTATTGCCAAGTTTACCATACAGAAATTTTGACAAGGCTGCCCTCTTCTACGGGTCATGTGAGTTACGAACAAATTAACATGCTCTGATGCCGGTAAACTTGACTAAGTTATTAACAACAAGTGGTGTTGTCGAATTTTATCGAATCGCCCCAAACCTGCGCCCGTAAATGCTTAGCCGCAGACCTTTTTCCCTGAGTTTGTGGGTTTTGGTTGTGTACGGACACACTGATCGTAGTAAACTGTTTACAACTAGCCGCAAAATTACTGAAGACAGTCGCACGTGTAACACTCTACTTGGTGTGATTAAAACACTGCTACTCTTTTACCCCATGATTCTCTGTTTCCTAATCCACATCTACCTATACGGTTATTTGTCGTGTATATATGTGCGTAGTGAACGACAGCCGGTTAACGACAAGAACAAAACCGACCCAGAAAAATGGGGCAAGAGCCTGGATCCTGTGTATCGATTCGCGAATGAGTGATAAACCCACTACACTCATCAGTCAGTCATGCTGAGAAAGCGGGAGGTAAAGTGTATCTCAGCTGAATCCCCGCTCGGTCCAGTGGTGTGCTGTCCATGCACAGCAAGTAATACACCTACTTTCGTTTGCTGCGTGTAACGTTTCCAATGAACGACGTATCATGCACCCGCATATTATATTTTGTTCGTGCATTCACGACACATCAGCAAACTACCATTTTTAGCATGTTAGTCGTTGAGTGTCTTCTCCGTCTTTTCTTTCTACTAGAAGCCGCTTTGCCGCTGATTTCTTTATTCTTTACCCCCATTTTGTGATACTGACCCAGTAAGTTGTTCTTTTTACCTACCGCTAGCTGACCCAAATCGGTCCCCCCTATGACCGTAGCGGCTACGAAGAAAATCCAATTGCTCGTGAGATTTGGACTCCACAATTTCTGGATATGGTGAGTTCAAGGCAAAACAAATTGGTCTTTTTATTACCCTCTGAATAAGTGCTGCATAAATTTACCGGCGGAGATCCATGTTCCAGGATCTGCTCCGAAATGATTAGGGAGCCGCACAATTAGTGACCTCAAAACCGAAAATATTATTCTGGTCAAGGCGGCATGCTCTTCAGACCATATCATCCCCAGCATGTACAGATTTGTGCTATTATCGTTATACAACACCCTGAGTGAAAAAGGAGGCAGCCTGTTGACGGATGCTTCACGACTGTGATATGAAAATGGTGCATGTAAACGTATCCCTATGGCTAATGTTAAGTTCAAAAAAACTATGGCAACAAGTCTCACTAAGTGAAGAGATTAGGCTCTCGACATAGGCGGTGTGCACAAATTACATTGCAGAAACCATTAAACAGGACGCTTTGCACTTGAGCATCACGATGTAAAGTTAAACTGCAGTCCAATTATCCAATGTTTTGTCAAAGAAAAGGTAGGAGCTTTCATCGGGCAGTATGTACCGCGCTTCCACCCGTCCACAAGCCGCCGACACTATCTACTATCCATTGGCACTTGATTAAACCTTCTGAGTGTCGTGACAGCTTAGCGTACGGTGGTCTCGCAATGGGCTTTTCCGGGGTTGAATACAACAGTCAACTCCAACATGTCTAGCTTTATCGGATGCTAGGAGTGCAATTCCAGTCTGCTCGGCTACCATAAAGGTCCGTGGCTACTGTGAATGATGAAACAGATAGACGGTTCAGCCACCCATAGCATTTTCGTCAACTGGAACTATTTGATTAGCGCAATGATAGGCTAATCCGAGCCTGATGTGACGGAGGGAGTGGCATTGCCCGCGCCAGCTTCTGTGCCAATGAATGAGTCATTAGGTACCGCTGTCTAAGTTGCCTAGGCTCAAAGAAGCATGGTTCGCTTACGCGAAAGCTTATAACCATATTCGGTTTATTTCCTAAATTGTATTGATCATGTCAATCGAAGCATGATTAACATCTACAACGTGGACTGTGAAGCACGTCATAACATGTAGAGGCGGGACAAGATACAGGCCTTGGTGTACCTACGGCTGACTAAAAGCGAGCCGCTATGAAGTAAACAACCCGGACATGATTTTGCCTAAATGGTATAAAGCAGGGGTGGTGATACTCCATATTTTTGCCAAGTTTTGTGGAATGTGAAACTTGATCCCCATATATTCCTTAATTTTCGAAAGGAATTCCATGTCAAGTTGCACCGGTATAAGCGGTGCCTCTACGGACTTGGTTATTACGCGATATTTGCAAGATAACCGACCACACGGCATACCGAAGCAGGACTGCTCTTACATACACGGCGGCTCCATTTTCAGAGTAAAGACACTCTGAGAAAATACGGAATCTTACTCTCCATCGAAACGTGTGGGTAAATCCTCAATGCCGAAAAAACTCAGCCATTCGGTGAACCTCGAGTGACAAAGCCACAAGTGCCACAGACTGTTGTGCACCTCAATGTTGGAATCCATCAGATCCATCCTTACAACAGTTGCGCGGAAGCTGTCTGACTAAAAACGCCAAATGCAATGCAAACTCTTGGGGGCTTTGTTCGAAGCCAAACTTTTAACACTGAATTTTGGAGGCGCTCTGGCCAGTCTTTTAAATTCATTTTAACGTTGTGATAAGCCCTGATGGTATGCTGACTTTTCAAGGTCAGCAAAGAAGACTGGGTTCCTATTCGTTAAGAACACTGCAGAGTCATGACGCTATTCTACATACACACGGAGGGACAGGAGACGCTTGTAAACGCGCCTAAGCACGTAGACCATGGTGGTTACCACATTTTTCAAACAGGCTGGAGGAATCACTGACCGAATAAAGTATCTGGTACACGGAGTCGTTCGTCATTACAAAAGTCGAAATAATGGCTGCTTGGTAGCTGGCCACATTACAGATCTGGCAGCAGGCTTGAGATATGGAAATCCAATGTGTGGGTAGGGTACGCCCTGCTGAGATGATCTCACTTTTTTGTCGCACCATGATGTGCTCGCATACCCATCCTACCTCCAGTAACATAGGGGCTTTGCCCATCCCCGGTGGTTGAAAGCCACGATGTTAATTCAGGAAAGATATCACAGGGCAACGTTGTTGTCTAGGTAAAGTTGTTGATTTAGACTTGAGTCGGTTTTGCCACTTATCTGGCAACGGTACAAAATATAGCCGAAAAACAACGTTTGTAACTGATTTGTTCATTGCCTACAGTAACCCAAAGTTACCTTTCAACTGTTTATCGGTTGTTTCTGCAGCGATAAACCGAAGTTATTCTGAGGCTCTTAGAGCTAACATCCGCGTATGGTTGCTACTTTTTTTGGGTTGCATCCCAGCGAGTCCATTCCGCTAGCCAGAAGACAAACACATGCTCCTCCCCTTGTTTTGGGTGGTGATCACATAGATTATAAAGTCCCTGGAAAACAGCATTCATATTTAAAATTTACTGGCTGATTGTTTCATGCACCTAACTTTGCCTGTAGCCGAAAGATATTTCTAATTTAATGGTGACCCGTACTTTTCCACTTCTATTTAGCTCACTCAGCAGCTTCCAGTTGAACTACGGTCCCTATCAGTTCTCTCAAATGTCCTTGTTCAACTATTACACGTATGCCTGCCGCCTCCTCAAGTCAATCTCTTCCCTGCACAACTGACTTCACCTTGTAGGACTCCGTAACTGAGCTAAATTTTCTCCCCTCGCCGTTTTAGTCACCCAGTTATCTACATACTAGTTGGCTATATTGGTATGATCCTCACTCACTACCACTTCAGCTGACCCCGCACCTTCCCAGAACTACGTAACTGCTCTTGCTGTATCGTTATGCCGACTGAGAAACCGACGTCCGGTGCAAACAAGCAGTACAACTCTTGCCACCAATGCTGGCCTCTTGCAACGCTATCTGTACGCGCTGCATAATAGCCAAGCAAAAGAACGAATATGGTTGCTTCTTCTGTTCTAACACTATATCGGCAACTTCAGCTAGTCCTGAGTTGCTGGGTCAGCTAATACAAATCCAAAATTAAGTGGGCACCATTTGATTTGATAGCCCACCTCATTCACCACACCCAAATGATCTCATCCTATTGTCTCGTCTTTCCAAGTTTCAATCTTCTGTGGCTGCTGCTGCAAACGCCCCGTATGCCGTCCTTCATCGTGCCTAGTTCTTGCCTTATGTCTACATGGGTCTTTAGGTAAAAATAAATTAAATGTGATTCCACATCTCCCTGAGGACATCTGTGTCAACCCCGTTGGTAAAACGAATTAAGCTTTCACAGTAATGTGCGTCTCATTTTCGGTCACAGCAGACTTGGTGTCCATCATGGAGCCGTCCAGAAATCGGAGAATGTTGGCGCAATAAAGTAGCGGTGCTGCTCTACACAGTTTCATGGGTTCATGATTGATACACAGGACCGAGGATTTTGCCCAAGTTTCCCGGGCCGGTTTTGTTCCTGTCCTTCAGCGGTTGTCATTCACCTGAAAGGTACACGTGAAAAAAGGGTGAAGCATTTATCTTTATGTCTTCAGCGTGAGGCAGAACGCTTGCCAGCGAGAGGATGTGCATAAATCATGGTCAAATAGTGCTTTGAACTGGTTCCGAAATGAGCGTGGACAACCGTCGGAGGAAGGTCATTCTACGCAGCTACTACCCGGAATGATATAAATTTAGCCCGATGAGTGTGTGCGCTCTGAGCTTGAATATCTTGCCACGTCCCGGCCATGCTTTTGCTGGACCAACGGTGAAAACCCCGTGGGCCATTCTTCGTTCAAACAGGGCATGAGTAAGAATTAGTTATCCTCCAAATGGCATATGGAAGTACTTTTCGTCATTCAGATAAAGTGCCAGTCCAACAACCACTGCTTTGCGGCGCCTACATCCATTTGTGGGACACTGGTATTTGGACCTCAGCATTTCAAGTCGTCTGCAGAACGTAGGCACGTACTTGAAAGAACGTCAGGCGGTCTTTGACGTATATAAGAAACAACAGTGGTCAAGAAACGGAACCTTGAGGAACTCCAATGGAGACCAGCGCTCGAGAACAGTAGGCAGAACCTACTTCTGTCTGCTAGGAGCGGGTTGACCCAATGTAGCATTTTCCCTTGAATCCTGTAGGACTCTAATTTTTGGAGATCAAGACCCAATCAAATGCTCTTGAGAAGTCGAAGTATATTGCATTCGATATGTGTCCCGCGTCCTCGACTAATATTAAGTTGTTCATAAACACGAGCGTTCTCGTCATGCAAGAAAGGCTTGTGAGAAATTCGCGTTGGGTTAGGAATATCAAGTTTTCAGAGGTACGGTTATCTAGGATGGCTCACTTGAGAATGCATTCCATCACCTTGCACGGCATGCTAGTGGGGCTTATTAGCCTCTAGGTGAAAAACGGTTTTCTTTGACCAGCTTTGTAGATTGGCGTGACGATCGCTTCCTTCCAAGTGAAGGAATGGTGTCCGTCGTCAAGCAGTTGATGAACCACCAAGTGGAGATACTTTTCCAGTGCAAATGTCATTTCCTTCAGAATTCTGAGATGGATCTCGTCGGGCTCAAACATGCAGGACGAGTCTGTCTTGTGCAAGAGTTGATCAATGCCCTCCCCTGTGAAGACATAGTTGGTTAGAATATGTTCGTAGTAACGCCATGACGGCATGTTTTTGTTTTCCTTGGAGAGGTCTTGTATGGTGGCTTGGATTTTTTGTTCCATTGGTGATTTGTGTTTTACAGCGGTTCCGCATTTTACGAAATGCCAACACATCTTTTGTGTCTCTTGCAGTCAACTTTTTGCGCAGTTAGAACTACTTTCCCAAAAGAATCCGAATCCTTTTAGGTGGCTTTCACCCGACTGCTTGCTGTTATCTAGATGGAACATCGTGTTCTCCTTGTGAACTTTCTGGACAATGGTCCTGTGTAACCCTACCACTAAAGCTGGTTCCGGTTTAAACTGATCAGGAGAGATGCGCATTCCTGAGAAGTCTGTTCGGCAAACTTTTCGAATCCACGTTTGAGATTTGGGATTTCTGGTGCTGTAGCAGATGAAATCAAAGATCGGCACATGGTGCTCACTGTGTCCCAGTGGGGCGCTAATTAACACGTGATCAACCAAATGTTTTTCGTTAGTGATGACCAAATCAAGGTTGGTACGCGTTAGGTGCGACGACATGTTAACCCAAGTACTTAACTGGACGAATCCGGTCGGCGCCGCTGCAAAAATCCACCTGATCCGACGGGCTGAAACCTAGGAGGCCTTTCAAGCATTGAAGTAAGTGAAGCGGTAGCTGAGAGAGTTGCATATTAGACTTTATGAGGATTTCTCATCCTCCGGAGTACTCAAGGGACAACGGTAGACCACACCAGGGAGAGATTCGGAAATGTACAGCGGCATTTGAATCCACAGTTCATCGCAAAAAGTTGAGGAGTGGCGTCAGAGAGGACAATAGGGATTGGCAGGGCAACATGTGAGTATAAAGCAAGCCCTCTATCCCCCCTCGTTTTGAATCCTCTCGAAAAATAAAGTAAACTTCTGTCGAGATCTCCACGTGGACAAGGCTTCCGTGAGCGCGATTATGGACGACTGGTCAAGGTAAGTTGACTGTTTAGTGTTCTGAAAGTTATTGAAAGGACTGAAGCGGTTTGTGGTCAAGCACTTTAATACTCTCTGCTGCCTTCAAAGGCGGAGATCCGAGAAATGTGATACCAGAGAGGTTGGCAGATTTAGTAGCTTTACGCCGAGTTTGAGGAGGAGGAACCGAAGGTCCTCTGTGGCATACTTGTATGCTTCCTGCCTTGGTGGTCTCGAGGGCTGCTTTTCGTTTGCAGGATTGTTTCACCCTGTGGTAGCCCGATTTTCTCGGGCCCTTTACCTTTGTGGGACGAAGTTTTTGCGGCACTGGCGAAAACTTTGACCCCACTCATTCAATGCCGTTGTTAGAACAGTCAAATTTGATGTTCAAACATTAAGGGCAAACTTGCGACTGCTGAGTTGCTAACGCGGTTTGATCGGAAGGTGTCTCTTTGCGGCCCTGAGCGCTGGGTGGCAGCGCCGGAAAGTATTTATTTTGGTGGCGCTCTCCTGAGGCTTGTTTCCGCAGTACATCTCGAACCTAGCCAGGAGCTTTCAGATTTGGCGAATCTTATGTGGCTTGTTTGGGTGCAGTCACCCTTCCGTGTTTGTGTTGATCTCCGAGTCACCCGCGATCAGCCTGGCCAACTGGGTGTACGAGGGGTTTTTCGGTTCGCTGTGGCCAGGTTTGTGGCTTNGGAGGCCATTTTTGACGGAGTGGAGCTAGAGACTGGCAGTTCCACATTCTCAGTGGCTGTGGTTCTCACAACACTTCCCGATGTCAAGGTCAACGCATGTGGTTGATTTGTTTGTAGGCTTTGCCGCTAGTCTCCTCACATCTAACCCAAACCAGCTGAGGAGCTGTGACTCGGGTGTAGAGTTTACTGCTGCGCCCTTATCATTTGCTACAGAAATAGGCGGTGATAGCTCTACATACTTTGAGCGTTGCTTGTGGCTTCCCTTCTCCCGAGCATCCCTGCCTCTGGTAGTCGAGGGGTCTTTGGTAGTTGAGTAAAAATTGGAATCCGGAGTCGCGGTCGGTTGCATCGGCGTGCTATCAAGAGCACAAGGACAATGACTACAATATGCCTGGCCATAAGTTCGGAGTCGGATGAAATTTGGCCTAGCGAAAGCCCGTTTCGCATCTCATCCATAGCACTTCTGTGGCCCAGCTGTCGCACTGGTAAAGGGTAGTCCTCGAATAGAGGCCTAACCGTTGGGTAGGCCTTTTGAGTGCAGACAGCCCGCTCCAAGATCTTCTGTACGCCAGATTGGGAAGAAAGGGTGACTAGAAGCCCAAGTGTTTGCTTGCTTCCCCCTGGCATAACTATTCAAGCTTCGTGAGGACAGTACCAAGGAACGACTGTGCCAGTTTCTTGAAAATGAAGCCCAGATGATCTGTCTGCTCCTCATTACGCGCTTGTCCACTAGAGACACCGTGGTGGTCTTAATGGCCGCATCAGAATGCTGGATGGCCTTCTCCGCAGCCAGCGGTCCCGGGATGGACAGAGCTAGATACGCCTCCAGCAAAGAAAGTTATCTATCAACTTTCGTCTAGGTCGCTGTGTTCTCTGTGTTTCCAACCTTCAGTGCTTCAGGAAGAAGCTCTAGTTTCTCGTCAAACATCAGGATTGAAGCGGAAAATTCACACTGGTCTTTCCCATTCATCAGTGGGGATTTGATTTTGTTCCCGATGGCTGTCTTTTTAGCTGTGGAGTGCATTGAACGCTTAATGTGGAGACAACTGGCGTAGATGAACTTGTCAGGTGAGTTAGCTAGTTGGCTTACCTGGTCGTCCTGTAAACCCATGTATTTAAAGTGCCACCAGGTCCATCAAATGTCCACCGTGGGATTCCGGTTCGCTCGGGTGTTTTACCTTTGGATGACGTAGTTTTCCCATCCTGAGCGAAAATTTTGACTGCTACATATAGCTCGTTCAATATCACCTTTTGGACAACTGCGTTCGCTGTTGTCCAGGGATTTAGGGCAAACATGCGTTTGTTTGGTTTCTTGGGCATTTTGGCGTGGTTTGATCGATAAGATGTCTCGGCGAGGCACTGTGCGTTGTGTGACAGCACCAAGAAGTAATCATTTTGGTGGCGCTCCCATGATGCTTGTTTTCTTAGAGGGCTTCGCCTCGAAGCTAGCCAACAGCTGTCTGATTTGGCGAAGTTTTTGTGGTTTGCTTGACTACAGTATGTATTTGTTGACTTCCGATCATCGTGGCCAACTGCGTACAAAAATGATTTCCCGGTTCGTTGTTGTCGGGTTTGTGGCTTTGGCTGTCGGGATCATGGGCGACGACTCTGTCCAAAGAGGCCATTTTTGACGGAGTGGAGCTGGAGACTGACATTGTCACATTCTCAGTGGCTGTATGGTTCTCGCAACATTCCCCGATGTCAGGGTCAACGCATGTGGTTGATTTGTTTGTAGGCTTCGCCCCTTTCTCCTCACATCTAACCCAATCCAGATCAGAAGCTGTGACTTGGGTGTGGAGTTTGCTGCTGCGGCTTTATCATTTGCTACAGAAATAAGTGGTGATAGCTCTACGTACTTTGGATGCTGCGTCCACACGAGGCTTGCGTTCTGCAGAGCATCGCTGCTTTTGGTAGCCGAGAGGTCTGTGGTGGTTGAGTAGAAACTGCAATCCGGTGTCGTGACCGTTTGCATCGGTGTGCTCTCAAGAGCACAAAGAGCCGTAGCTATCATCAGATTGGCCATAAATTCTTGGTCGGCTGAACTTGGGCCTTGCGTAGGCCTATTTTGTGCCTCTCATCTAGGGATCCTGTAGCCCAGCTTTTGCGCCTCTAGAAGGCGATCCTCGGACATGGGCTCGACCGTTGGGTAAACCTTCTGAATGCTGACAGCCCACTCCAGGATCTTCTGTGTGGCAGATGGGGGAAAAAGCGACCAGAAGCCTGAAGGTTTGCTTGCTTCCCTTTCCGTGCGGCGTTTTTGTACCTTTATTTTACTTCCATTATAACACTAGGTATTTCATCAATTGCATAATCGTTTTTTGTTTGAATACGAGAAACTACAAAAAGCGCGCCCTTGTACAATTTCACATAATACAAGCGTGGTCACGTGCTTCGACTCTCTCTTTTGATTTCGCTCGCGCTTGCAGCGGTCATTCGCGAGTCTCATATACTAACTCTGGTACCCAAAACATTTCAGACTATTTTCGGAATCTATTATATGTGGAAACTGTTCAGAAGAAGACCTCTGGGCCAACACTATTGGATCATTGTTTATTCGCTGACCTGGGCCAACGACGAACTATTTTAAAGAGAACAATTGTTAGTGAGTCTGTTCCATCTGAACTATTTATTTTTGTATACCCAACTTAGCGTAATTATTTTTATTACTTTGCCACACACTCCTGGTAAACTGACTTATTGGGTAGCCAGACCACTACATCCGCGTAACCACTCTGTGTGGAGTGACCCGTGTTCAGGCTTTCTGAGGACACCACCAGGTAGCGAATATGCCAGTTTCGTTGGTGTGGTTTTTCTGGAGAATGATCCTCAGCTGAGCAGCCTTCTTCCATGCGCCTGTCCACTAATGATGCCGTAATGGTCTTCATTGCCACATCGGAGGGCCGGCCAGCGGACTCGTTCAATGAAGGAAGTTCATGATCGGCTTTCATCCAGGCACTTGGTTTTTTGTGTTTACTTCCCCGAGGGCTTTAGAAAGAAGCACCAGTTTTTTACTTCGAGTATCCCAATGAAAGCGGAACATTCGCACTGGTCCTTCCCATTCATCAATGGGGATTTGATTTTGTTTCCGATGACTGTCTTTTTAGTTGCGGAATACAATGAACGCTTAATATGGAGAAAACTGGCGCAGACGAACTTGTTAGGAGTTAGCTAGTTGGCTTACCTGGTCGTCCCGTAAGCTCGTGCATTCAAGGTGCCACCAGGTATATCAGGTGTAGGACTACCTACCGCGTCTTACATTCGACGGACAGCCATTTCGCCCACATCTACTTTGGTTCATTAATGGCTGCAGAGAGTTGCCTGCATTGATTGGTATCATGATTGAGACTGGGTGTAAAATGGGAACTGAGTGCAAAATAACAGTGGCTATCACGCAAATGTTATGCTAAAGTGAGAAAATTCAAGAAGTATCACGTTGGACATCTGTGAAAAGATTGAGCAATCAAGGAATTTACACGAGGGACAAACGAAACCAATTTTGAACGAATCGCGCACGGAAGTTTCGAATCATCCGATCGGACAGCTTCTATTTCATGCTCGTTGGTACGTTCTGTTTTGCCAGGTATTCTCCAAAGTGATAACAATGCTAGTGACCGTCTGTAAAGCGGCCAAATTAGTACGGCAGAAAAAAGAAGAAATTTAGTGCACCAGAATGCAAATGCCATCACAATAATACACAGAAAAACGAGAAAACATGTATTTCCGGGAAACCGAGTAGAAGATTCTATGTGCTGTTTAGTTGTGTGGTTCCAGCGAAGGTGTGCGCGATTTGACAAATTGAGTCTAGTGAAACTCATCGAAATGGCAGTCGTGACTTGAACTGGATGTCCTAACATCTCAGGATTCAAAGGCGGTTAGTTGAAGTGCATTCAAGTTATTGCGCGACAATGGGCGCTGTTGAAACTCGACTCCGTCTGATCTTCAAGATGATAAATTGCATCTGCTTTTGCATTATCTTCCATGGATTCACCTGATCACGATAAACCTGAGGCGAATTGTTCAAGTATCGATGGATAATAGACAAAGACCGTTGTTGATGTAAACAGAAAACTATTTCACATAGAACAGTGATCAAGAGCTTGGACTAGCCGAAAAATCTGTATCAACAAAAGATACGAAAGGCTGTGGATCAGCAAACGCGCCACCGCTTAGTTAGCACTGGTGCAGAAATTTCTGCAGCATATCTGCACCCGGGTGCGTAAATCTCCGCACAGTATCCGCAGATATCTCCACACGGGTGCAGATTCTGTGCGGGAATGAAACAAGTTTCCGGGTTTACGAAAAAGAGCGCTTAATAGGTGCTAAATCACTGATATCCCAAATCGGAGGCGGCTATAATTTGAAAGGACATCCAAAAACATTGGACACCCGCCTTAGTTCCAACCAATCCCGCTTACTCGACTAGGCTCAACATGGATTCTTCTGCGTACACGCTGACATCATATCGGCAGATCAGGCAAAATGTTCAAAAATACCTGAAAAATCCGTGTAATTTTAGTGCATCTCAACAAGGCATTCAACACCGTGAACCACATTATTCTAATATAAGGAAGAAATAAGTCACTTTGTAAATGGAATGGTTTTCCAAAAGATTTAAAATGTAATGTTTGCATCAAAGACGCTTACTCGCAAGCCGTGAGGGCTAGTCTTTCATTGAGTGTCACCCAGAACCCGCATTACTTTCATATCACGCCATCTTACCTCACCATGTTATTTACCTATAGTACTAGGACTTTGGAGGTTGTGGAGAGTCGGTAGGGAAAAAAGAAGGTACACTATATCAATGATCTTAAATCTGCAGGCTGCCAATCGTGACTTACAGACCTATAATTAAGTCAATCGCTCTTGTGGCTGATCCAAAAACATATGACAAAGCAAAATAGTCGGTGCATTGATGTAGACTACACTCAATCTGCCGTTGTCACAAAAGACTATACCAGAGACATTGAGCGCAAAATATGAGTAAAAGCCAACAAAATAAGACATTTTAATCTAACGTTACCATTCCAAACATAAATAGCTCTTTTTAGTATGTGCTGTGCACTATTTTGATCATCAGTCGAGGACAAAAAGCCGACATACTGCTGGAAATGTTTTTGAAAATGCACAATGACTAGGAACTCAAACTGCCGCAAGGCCGGTGGAAAGAGGAGGATGTCAAAAGCTCTGCATCATTTTAGTAAAACACAAGCGTCTTGCCCTCAAACTAGTAACGTAAAAGAGGTATCAAAAGCTCAAGGACTTGTTCCTCTTGGCGAATGTCACGTAACACTAAGGAAGGGATCAAAAATACAAGCTAAAAGAGCAAAAAATTGAAAGATCAGTCTATTTACCAAATTTAAGGGCCCTTACGTGGGGACTAGATGGTATTTCTAGCTTAACGACTCCATGCCAATAATAAAAAAGTTCGTAGTGTATACTTTGTTGGTAGAAAGCTGTAACCGAGACTAGGTAATTAAATAGTGCTAAGGTAAACTTAGGAGTTTTTAGGCAAGAGCTTTATTGGAGTATATCTTCTTGCGTTAATCACTCTTCGAGCGGCAGATGCTGTGAGTGTATCTTATTGATGTTTAGATATGGTATTATTCTTTCGAGAGCTTATTTGGCAGCAAATCTCTATGGAAAACTATGGCCTTTTTGCAGTATTCAAGGCATGTTCATTGCCAGAGGAGCTTGAAAGGGTGATTTTGTATGTACGTATGCTGACAGAGTTCAAAAAATATTGGCGATAGTGGGTTGGAGTAAGAATCCTTGGAGTCAACGTTGGGTCCCTCTGCATGCTTTACTCCTCTAGTTAACGGAAGTTTTTATCGAATTCGTCCATATTTCTGTGATTTATTTGTCAAGCATGTAATGTCTTTGATAACGTGAATGCTCGGATCGATTAAACAAAGCCAAATCAAATTCTATGTTGATTTTAATAAGAGAGATCGCTAGGTCGCCGTTGTCTCTGATTAGTTCCAGAGGTCTCTTGCTGAACATAAGTCTGCTGAACTTTTTCATGCCTGCTCGTTTGGTGTAATCTGTGAAGCTACGACCGGTGCCAAAACAAAGTAGCATGTTGGCAGTTATAAAAATTATTTCTGGCCCGTAAGATGTTGTATGTTTATGAACTATATGTGTTCTATATCGGGTGATTGTTCAGTTCCCAGTGATCAATGATTTTGAGACCTTGGAAATTTAAACTGTTACATGGCTTAAGGATATTTCCCGTTGTATTATATTGATAAAATAAAAACTGACTATCTAAGGATAACGTTCAAAAACGTCAAACAAAAGACGAAAATCAGGTGGAGAGAGGATCGACTTGTGCCAGCCCTTATAAAGAACCGTTCTGTTAGGCAGTCTTAAAACCAATGAGTGAAAAGTAAGCTGACAAATGGATTAAAATACTTTTCATACAATGTTTTCTGTTAACCTGGCTGAGTACTTTTCAAAATTATGGATGCACCAACACGCTAGGAATACTCAAGACCAATTGTGAAATTCCATTATTTGATACTCATAAAAGGTTGGTAACACCCAAAGAATTCGTAATATTTGCTGCAAAACAATCATGAAACCTGCATGAAATTGATCTCAGATGCCCACTATTTATGATTATGAGGTCGTGAAATACTATGCTCGGTCTTTACCCTTTAGAGGGTTAAATTTTTATCCAAGGTGGGACGCAATGCGGAAGCTCTATTAGTAACTAACAAAAGATACTGATTTAAAACTGAGGAATGGCCTGGCGAGCAAGCTCGATGGTTTTGCAGAGGAACTTGCGGATGATTCATCAAATTTTTCCGACTTGTTTTAAAGCATATTGGTTTGTTTATCTCCCGTACTCTCTTCTGAGTGATCGAGAGAGAAGATTAACAAGTGTTGATTGGGGAACACGCAATTAAACTTTTGAGGTGGATTGCCACAACCTTTGTCGGAAGGTGAGTAAATTATTCTTTTGGGGCTTCTCTGAGATATCTGCTACTAAAATCCTTTGGAAAATCTTGTGTGTTATAAAGATATCTAAAGACAAACAAAAAGGCATTAAGGCTATCTATGAGCTCGTTACGCTAGCCTTCTCGTAAACCTGGTATTCCAGTAATCGAAGCGCTTTGTAAATGAATCCAAACCAATCCTAATTCAGGAAGATAGAGAGCACCGCACATTTTTGTGCTATGGCTAAAAGCATTCTCGAAGAAGATTTAGATAGTGGTTTTTGCTTTATTATGTTTTGCAAATGGATAGGTAAAGAACAACATACAGGCTTGGTAGACAAGCAAACTACTAGGCCTTAATGTCCCTTGGAAAACTAGAAGAGCTCGAAGCGTAACCCAATGCTTTCCTTACTAGATTAATTGTTTTGACCTAAGCGGAGGAATTAAAGTGTCGTTTCTGCGCCATATGAGGCCATTTAGTCCATTCCATCTTGCTAACAAATAATAATGAGCACCCATAAAAGATATCTACGAAGCATTTGCTTTCTATCTATACAACTTCAAAAGACACAAGAGAACAAGTTTTTTGCTGGCCCCTGGTAGGTCCCTAAGGACAATGTAGGAAGACAGGCTGGCAATGGAGAAATAACTACATCCAGCTCAGGAAATGACTGCACCCAATGCATTCTACGAAAAGTCCTTCGAAAAAACTCGCCAACATCTACAAAGTGAAGACTGAGGGACAAGAATCAGTATATTTATTGAAAGAGAAGAAAACCGAAGCAGGATTTACTTCAGCCAAGGATCAGTATGAGAGTCAATTTATATAACTAATTTACACGTGATCCAGTGCATTGTTCTTCGCAAAAACAGTTTAAGCAAAGCGATCTTGCGTTTTTGGGCTAACTATTACATCGTTGTTTTAATGATTAGGTAACGAAGCCGTCAAAGGGCGATAGACCGCAGGTATACAAAGGCTATATCTGATAAAGACAAGCAGCCAGTCAAAAATGAACCTAAAGTCTAAGTGCAAACAGCTGCACACATTATGAAAATATCTGAGAGAGACACTCGCTCAACCCCGCTAAAAGTGATCGGAAGCTGTAAACACAGCGGCTCTCTCTGTGCTCGGACGAGGTTGTGGACCTCTCACAGACCGGGCATCTAAGGACTGTGACAGGCAGCAAAATTCTGTGCCGCTACGGAATGAGAAGATAAAAGCGGCAAGCAGAATGCGCGCGCTTTTTTGAATACACTTGTGGCCTGCGATCATGAGTAAATGTGTGCGCGCTAAAATAAAAGATTTCATGTGGGAGTAAAATGATGAAAAGTCTTGGGTCACTTGTTTTCTGTCGGATCGTATTAGGCCCCATGAACTGAATAAAACGGAAGAGTCGGGATCAAGATCTGGCAAAGCACTCTTGAACAACTAACAACTATGGGTGCATCCTACTCTAAATGAAGAATCCGAAAACATTCCTTGCAAAACCACTACGCTCAAGAGCAACTAGTTTGTTTGTGAGTGTTCCACATGGTGTTCGTCACACCTTTTGAAGCATTTTAACTGGCAAATTTCAGGAGTCGGTCTAATACTAAAGAGATGTCATAGCGGGCAAATTTAATTCGCCAATTTTAGGCTGCAATAAGCCATTGGACTGCAGAGGCCTCAACAGTTGAAGGCTCCGTCCCCTCCCAAAAGGAGAAGGTTCGCTCAGTTCAGCATGTTGATAAACCAACTCGATGACACCGGGACAGTGAAAATCATTTTCAGATTTACTACCGACTGAATATGAGGATAGCCCTCGTTTTTCAAAATAGCAGTAACAAGTGAGAACCCGTACATATTAGCCAGGTTGAGGCCAACTCATAGACTCCAAGAACTGGGCAGGATAACGCCGTGTTGAGGACCAAATATGCCAAAATGCCGACCGAGTGTTGCTGAGTACATGTTTGAAGATACCAAAGGATAAAAAATCCTCTTTGCCATGGGACAGTTCCAGACTGATCTGTTCGGAAATTGTGTTCTCAAATGAAGTTTGACCAGATCAGCTGGAGGATATCGGAAATGATGAACAAATTAAATTTCCGTCAATGTGACAGGAACAGATGTGAACCACCAACCAGGCTAAGGAACACCAATGAATCTTCCTTGGCACAAAAAGAGTACCGATCAACGCAGTTTTGTGAATAAACCCGAAAGGATGGTGTAAAGAAACACAATTAACTGGGAAAGCAAAGTATCACAAGTGGCGACGTTTTACCAATACCAACTACCGACTGCTGAAATCAGGTTATTTTTATTTGTTCAAGAGTTGTTTAGTTCGTGGAAGGCGAGGTTCATGGCCGACTCACACACACTATTCCGTGTGTTACAAGCCAAGACTCGTGCAAATATTGGTTGGCTGGAAGTAATAAAGAAGAGCAAATAGAGCTAAACTGTGTCCAACATAACCAAGATTCCGCTTGGTGACCAAACAACTTGCATCAACTAATACCTGAGAGGAACTTTCGCCTTAGCACTTTCAGAAAGGAGCAGTGCCTACGATATGGAAGAGGTCATCATCAAGTTGTAATGTGAAGATGGAGATACAAGTAACCCTAATAGTGCGTTGCCACGTAACCCTTTGTGGGTGAACGAGGAGGTGGTGCGAAAATGGACAAAAACATGTTTAAGGCAGCACAATAAAATCATAATCATACGGTCATTAGACTTTACCAGCCCAGTGCTACGTTACAAATTTGCCACTAATACGTGAAAGCTTGGCAAGATCAGTAGGTACACTATTCGTAGACTTAAGTAAAACATCCGATAGAGTGCGCCACATCCGCATTTTTTCCATACTCCGGAAAGGAACCATCTTGTTCTTTGCAGTACGAGAGAAAACCAATTTCCTCTGAGACCATCTGTATAAGTTAAGGTTCAAAGAACAGTCTCCAAAAAGGCTGTCTGTCTACAGACGTCAGTAGTGGAACTCACGCCATTATAAACAATATACCATGGAGGCTGGAGAGAAGCGGTGGCGCACCATCGGGGCATCTTAAGGCAGGTGGTCTCTTCAGGCTATCGTGCATACGCCAGAAGACGGTAGTCAATCATGCGGTCAACGCAACCAAATGTCATTATCTATTCATTGGCGGAATGCTCGGGTGACTAGAAAAAACGAGGAACAAGACACAAAATTATAACTTAGCATGAGCGGTGAAATGGCATATGTCCATGGACAAACCACCACCGAACTGAGTAAAAGATTACGACAGTCGCGTGAAGGATACTCAACAAAGTACACTCTCTATGCTGCTGAAAAACCTTTACTACTAAGCTTCTTGCAGACAATATCTTTTGCCAACGAGGTCGTGGTAGCCACAACTGCCATAAGGTGCTTGTGGTTATCTACGCAGTGTCAATGATGAAATCAGTGTATAATCCTTTGATCCAGGCCATCGAAGATCTGGACATAGTCAAAGACATTGTGCAATTTGTGGTGGACACAAAACAATTATATTTTAACAAAAATGCATTTCAGTGTCTAAAGTCAACTTTAAACAAAGAAAGGTAGCCGAAAAATGGTCAACAGGATAAGAGGACGTAGTAAAGTAATGGATCAATCAAGTGGTCTCGTTCATATTGATTGCAAAGAAATAAGAGCCATCGATAAAGTTAGCGATTTGAACACATGATTATTTTCTATCAGCGTTGCCCAGAAATACTATATATAAAGTACCAGTCACCTGTTGCTCTACTGTTGGGCTCATTCAGATGCCTGAAAAGTGATCATCTCCATCGCGGTTGATTCATTTAAGGCATATGGCGCAGCCTTCTGGTAAAGTAGAATTCTTTTCAATAAGAGCAGTCTAAGTATATCATCCAAAACCAAACATAGTTATTTTATCCTTTTTTGTGGATTAATTGCTCTAGTAGAGGTCATTAAAACGTCAAAATTTGTTGAAAAGCTACTGGTTTCTGGACGAGTGAGTAATTAGAGTTTTGGTTCTACTCACCTCACAGCTAAGGCCAAACATGCAAGTCTCAAAATCGGGTCCCGACATCACTGTCACCGTCATTATCATCATCAACAGCCTCGACGTCGTCTTTGTTTGTTCCATTATTGCTGAAAGCAACATCTGTGTAGGAACCGAGTGCTTCCAACAAGATTCTGCAGTGAAACAATCGCCACGTGAAGCACACTACATATCTTGGGGCTGTTGAACCTCTTAACTCCTGTTGGAATCCTTCGGCTAGAAACTGACACGGTGAAGGCCGTAGAAATCAATTTCATGGTAGTCAGGTCAGCGAAAGGTTAAATCACTTTTTTTTAACCAATCTACATCACTTCTAAGATGAAACAGTGTTTAGAAAGATGACCGTTTTTATGACGCTGCTTCACTGTGCACGGACCGCCTCAGATGTCCGTACAACTTCTGACTACTCCAATCCTCCGGAAATCACTGTAAACTTTTTTCGGTTGGTGAGTTGGTCACCAGTGACCAAATCGTAGTCATCAAGTTTAGACATGGCTTTGCGAGAGAAGCGAAGACAGATTCGGCTTAGAATAGTCTGTTTGCAATTTGGCAAAAATTCCCGCTCCATCACTGAAGCTGCAAGGATTATCTTGCATATGCCTTTGAGAGTACTTTGTGGGACCATAACCTTGGGGCCATGCATAGGTACGTATGATAAGCTGAATGAAACTCAGATAGACCAACCTTCTGGTCTTCCAACCCAAAGTTGGGATTGTCAAATGAGAAAACGATGCAAACTTCCGCTGAATATCTGAAATCATCTCACTGTTTAGACACTACACACAGAGACTTCATAGACCTCATAGGCCTCTTGCTGTGAAGTTCCTGGAGGGAGAAACAAGCCATTTGTTGGGCTCTATTTTCCAGACTGCGGGAATATTAACTAAGTGTTAGCGTTCAAACACTTATCCGGAATGTTGTACGTTGCGTCTCTGCGATTCGCACGACTTTTTATTCTTCACGTGAATCGAAAACTTTACAGCGCTGTTAAACACTTTGTTATGGATCAAATGGCCTCACAAGAAGAAACCAAAGGCTAAGCCTTCATCTTCTCATCCACAGACCAAACCAAACTTTGTTTTCTCATCGAATTTCCATTATTCAAACAAAACAAATGGGTGATCACATTAAAAAAACTATCGAAAAGCTACACGAGGCTGGTTGTTATTTGAGAGAACCAGAACCAATTCAACGGCCTAACAATGAATCTCTAATCAGTGTGCTGGACTTGGAGAAGCAAAAGTTGAATGAAAAGCGAGAAAAACTGAAAACTCGTAGACAAGAAGCAATAAAAAATTTGCAAGAGAAGGGGTTCCCCACATTTCGTCCAGATATTGATGAAGCAGATCACTCAACTCTTTGTACTGGGATACCTCCACAAATTAGGCCAGTAAAGAACAGTTTGGTGAATCCGGATCCAGACAAGCCACAAAACCGGTTACCTCTCGTGAGAATCTTTTTCTGTTATAGTCAGACAACTACAGGAGTTGGATAGTTCCAGCAGAGAATATTGCATACTACAAAGGGAAACTATCCCGTTACCTGAACCCTATATTCCCGATCGCGTTGTTCGATC
The DNA here is from genome assembly GCF_000715545.1 of Opisthorchis viverrini. Taxonomy (NCBI): domain Eukaryota; kingdom Metazoa; phylum Platyhelminthes; class Trematoda; order Opisthorchiida; family Opisthorchiidae; genus Opisthorchis; species Opisthorchis viverrini. Next base: position 761,561 of record NW_008751730.1, on the reverse strand, counting down.
TCGATTCAGAGGTAAGTCATGTTTTGATGGACAACTTACTTTGTCTTTCTCATGGCAGTTCAACAGCTAGAACCGCAGTCCGCCGAATACAAAAGGCAGAACATTTCGGATATCTTTCCTCAGAGAGTAAGCATACTGTCCATCAAAATGACGCAGTTATTTGGAAGATATTACTATCAACCGCTCCGTTTTCGGAATTTTGTGCTGGATATTAGATAACCTCTGATTACCAAAAAATCATGGAGATATATTGAACCATAATAAACCAGAGTATGCAAATAATATAGGATAGTGAATCAAGAACAAAGAACTGCACAAAACTTGTTGCAGTTGTCACATCGAAACTAGGATACAAGTTTAATTCTAGTTTGAGCAGTTCGTTGTACACTTGTTGGTTGTCAAAGCACCAGTAATATTACTGTTATTTTTGTTTCTCTCGCTAATTGGTTGAAGAAATGGACCAATTGCATTGCTTTTGATAATACCGCTATTTTCTACTGGTTGCTGATACGTTGGTTGGTGAATAATTGGCCTACCAGCAAGTGATCATTGCTGCCGACCGATTCCAGTGGTGCTCTTGTCAGTTTCTATCCAGATTATCTGAGTGAATGTCTGGAGGTGTAGTTATCTCGGAATGATTGTGGTAAGCTAGCATCAAGTCCCCTCCCCGTCCACCTCTATTCTTTTCTTTACAATAAGGCTTTCAAATAAATCATGGTTGTACGGCAATGAAGCATCAGTGTTGAACACTGATGTGCTGTCGATGATTATGATGATGATTATGATTATGATGATGATGATGATGATGATGATGATGATGATGA
>NW_008751730.1:748300-760702 GCF_000715545.1 Opisthorchis viverrini | reverse complement strand
TGACGATGATGATGATGATGATAATGGTATGCGGAGAGGGCTCACCACCCATCCACGAACTGGCATGCCACTCGGAGAACAAACCATCAACAATTTGGTTAGCAAGCTGTAAACACACCTGAACGGCGAACAGTTCGACCGATTCCCCAGTACACTCTCTTTCAGCATAGTGAGGTTGCAACTATCTCTCCGTCATGTCATTTGAACCCACATATGCCTGGTTAAATCAATGTCCCTCTAAAGAAGGATGGATTTCTGAGGCTGGAATATCAAGAAGCTTCTTGAATTGAAAGCTTCTTCCGTTCATTCTTCCTTCATTATTAGGAAGTGCAAGAATTTGGCTCAGTGACGTCGGATGATGACCTGGCTAGGAGGCGCCTCAACACCACAGGTTATCAAGAGTAAGTTATAAAGGTTTTAGTCTGAACTTTTCAGGGCGTATGGGGAACCAATCGTTTATCAACCAAACACGTGCCGCCAACTGTTTCCCATGAAAACATTGCAGACACTCCCGGATCCACTCAGATCTATTGATGGCTGGTCCCCTTATCATCCTGCGACGTCTACTTGGCAAGTAAGCCCTTCACACTTGAACGCTTGTGTCGTTTTGACGCCCAATTGGTGTGGCCCTGACGCTGAAAGAATATTGGTGGATGTCGTTGAGCCTTGCAAGGGATCTGAGTGACTGAATATGTCAAATATTTACCTTCTGAGTTTAAAGAGTCTCGAGGGTGTCTCGCGAGCTTCCCAAAACAGACACCAGCTTCCCTGAAACCCAAGTTTCTGGCAGGCATCATAGTCTTATAATAACACCGGGTGAGAACAGTCCTTTGCCTTCTTTACCCTAAGTGGATATTTGCTTTGAAAGGTAAGGAAAAAACTGTAGGCAACCATGGCACCTCTCGCTTTTGGTCGAAAGCAGCTGAAGAAATCGCATTTTTGGGGGCAGCTGGATTTGTGGATATTATACATTTTAGTAAGGCTTGGCACACATAAGACGGTTTTAAGGGCTTCTTCAAGGGGAACCGTTTGAAATGCATGTGTGGTCAGATCTCGGTAGGTCAACCCTTCGAGACAATTCATCCCTTAGTAGATTCATCAGGTAGGTGTGACACAGTATTCATAAACCTCTTTTCCCAAAGATGGATTCTCTGCAGCTGAATAATCTAAAGCGACCGGCAAGATGAGTACCGCACGGGGGAAACGCCCATTTACCCATGTTAAACTTACCCTTGCTTCAGAGAACGTTCATCTGCCCTGCTCGGGGGAGCGGACTGTCTCTGAAAAACTCTTTTTGGGATCGTGTGGAGGGTTCAAGGCAATCTGTATCAAGTATAGGTTCACATTATGTCCAATGAGGCTTATACAATCGTTTGTTACTTACACAATATAGTTTTATCTCCTTCATTGGCAAAAAGTCGTAACATAAATCCATTTTCCTGACAATTTTCTGTCATGATTTGCTGTTCGATCAGCCGAAAAATTTCAACTCCTCCAAGTTCGACAACATGATGCCTCGTTATGACTTCATCAATGAGGACAGACCATATGAAGTGTAAGTCCTTACATCCACTTGCCAGAGTATTTGATTCACTCATTTGGATTCTAGTTTGGTTTTCGGGAGAGACTCAACTGAACCTCTCGTTTGTGGTGTTCTTCTTAAATTGAATATGCTGCACCAAGGTCATCGAATGTTCCAGTTGGCATGACATTTGAGAGATCGAAGTATTGGTTGTTTGTCTGTTCGCCGAGCTTGGCAGTTGGATTGCAAACGTCTCATCGGGGTGAGATCTTCATTGTGGGGTTGAGTGAGTAGTGACGATGTCACATTTAGCATTTAACATTTAGCACTAAAGTATAAGGAAACGCGGATAACACCATTCGCATTACAAAGCCTGCTTGAAAGTTTCGGAGAGAACACGAGATGAATAAGACTGTTTGTCCCTTCTGTGAACTTCTCTTGCAAAGGCAGAATATCACGGGGAAAGAAAATACTAATTTTATACGGAGAAGTGCAAAATATCCCAAATTATTGACACACAAAATACGTCGAAGGTGATGCACTTGTGAAAGAGTGATTTGCGGTGAACAGCTCTAAAACTATCAGTGGTAGCTACAAGGGGAGGCGTGCAAATTCATTCTCATGTCACGCTGTGAACTTTACCCCACGAAATTTTGTGGTGAACCTTTGCGGCTTTATATAGAGTCCCTTTGGGTTAAGCACAGCACTGTCTAAAAGGTCACAGTATCTCCACCGAAAAAAGAACACTGTTTTCAGCCTAAAATATCAGTTAACTCGTGTCAAAAATCAATATATCTCCACTGGAAGTATCTGCATCGGAGTACAAAATCTCACCATTTCTCCTCATTTTTAACGTTGATCAATGTCACCAAGAGGTCTCGTTAAAGTGTAAATAGACCAGCTATCATTCCTGTCAGTTTTTGCGTAAAAAAACTTCAAGTATCGACAGAAAGACAAAATTTTGTGTGAATGCCGTCTACCCCTACTTGTCAAAGTGCTTCTCGGAAGTGAGGTAATAACTTCGAGTCTTTCTGTTTCTTGACCGCTATAGCTGCTCGTACGCAACTAGAATTGATCAAATTCCCACGTACAGGTAAGTTAGACTTTTTACTCTCAAATATATTTATGATCTGGTCGGTTAGACTGTAATGTCAGGTTACACGGAGGCCCAATTAAATCCAAAACACTGTACGGTTTGTCCAAGTTAGATTTAACCTGTCGGACACAAATTAGGTGACAAAAACATGACTGTTTTATTGGCATCGCATATCGGATCTTTACAATAGCCTGATAGAAGCTAAGTGATCAAGATCAATTGATAAACACACATCAAGCAAAAACTAATTGATCGCAATAAAATCGGTGAAAAGAAAAGGAACGAATGGTTGTACGGTATTGATTGTTCTCATAACTGTGGCTTAAACATTGATTTTCACTAATTATCATTAGGCTCCATGAAATTGCGCGGCTACCCTACGAGATTTTAGTGTGATACCACTGGACGAGATGCAGAACAAATTAAGGGACGAGATGGCTCAAGTGGTTAGAGCACGAATTTACCGACCTGAAAGTCCGTGGTTCGAACCCGACCTCTGCCACTCGACTTCCCCTGTCTAGACCAAGGCGACCTGACAGTATCCCAGCCATCGTGCTTCCTCCGGGTGGCATGGCAGTTGGGCATAAAAAGGGTGTTGCAGCTGAATGATTATTATTATCATTCCTTCGATTGCACTCTGTTTTTCACTGATTTCATAGCCCTTGCAAGGCGATCAACAGTTTACCTAAACATCTACCAGCACCGTTTACGCGCGGGTTCACAAATTTCACCGTCAGTTTCCAATGTCAGAGGAGTTTGTGCTTTCACTTTTTTCAAGATTGCATGACTGAGATCTTGGAGCGCCTCAGAATGCTTCTGATTAGTCCGAACAAGGCCTTTTTCTCACCCCTTCAATGCTCGTCTTTTTACTTTGGGGCTTTAAGTAGAGTTAGATAATCACCGCCAATGAATCGTTAGTGAATCAAATGGTGATGAGCAACACTGTTGAATCGCATCATCTCAAACCGCGGCTGATAGCAGTAAGGGTCATCACCCTATTAATTAATCAAGGCTTCCCCCCAGTAAGGCCACCGCCTTCTATTTGTGACTTCCATAACCAACCATTAATAAACAAATAGAACTCTTAAACATCTATGACTTGGATATGCCATTGACTTCAGTGGCTTATTACGGAAAATTGACAGGCTAAACGATCAAGCTCAATGCACCGGGTTATGATACCCAAAGCAGAGAGTTCGTTGGTTGTCAAGAGTTATTCCGTTCGAGGCTCTATAAATCTTATATGAGGTGATTCATCGTTCAAGCAAGCAACACAACCCTGCTTATAAATGCGCACGACGTTCAGTGAACCAGCCCTCTGGTATTTAGCTATCAGATTCAACTACTGACTTGACATTAAGTAGCACAAAACTAATCTTGCACCAATCCCTTTCTTCTTCAGTGGGTGTCATGGGACTCGCGACAGACGTGTGCAAGATGATAACCCGTATAAAACTTATAAACCACTGAACAAAGTACGCAGTGAAGTGCCCGCAAGAGCATCATTGAATCTGTGAGTTTATTAGCGAATCTGTTTTACTGAATACCTTTTTGTGCGTGAGACCGTACATCGACCAGTTGCAAACGATCACGTTGATAGGGCATAATTCGTAATATCATGAAAACAGCATATCTTCCAGGCCTTATGCGGAAGCTCAAAGGGCAAGGCACTTCAGGCGGAGTCAAAAAAGTAATACAGTTAAAGCACACACCACTGAAATGGAGACCGCGATTCAATATGGAGAGTGAACATTTTCAAGTTCCCTCATGAAATTCCCCGAACGTTCTTTGAATATTGAGCGATAGTGAACAAACGCTGCTTCATAATTTCCACATAAACCTTCCATCAGACGCTTGGACGGTGCTCTAATACCTGGTCGGACACTACTCGAATGTTTCGTCAGCAGTATACGTTACTAATACTGATAGCTCCCTCCGCTTGAACGCAAAAGGGGCGAGCTTCTTTAGTCAGAAGATAGATATTTCTGATTATTCCCATTAGGAGCGAAACCCGAGCCGAAAGCTTCTCTTCTCTGGTGTAACCTAAACAGAATAAAAATATACAGGTAGACGAGTTAAGCCAAACCCGCACGTACGTGTTTGCACATGTGCAATATCTGTACAATCCTCCCTCTTGTTCTGTTCAACCTGTGCTACCAACATTATCATAAACGTTTCCCACAGTTTTAAAGAACTGGTTTGTTTGGACAAGGCAAATCAAACTACTAATCACTCTACACCACCTACATCATTTTTGTTTCTGGTCGTCTTCTACATCTGAAAGCCGTCCTTCAACAAAATCTACATCATGAAAAAGTTTCCAATATATTCTTGGAAGCTTCGAATTCCTGCGAGATATTATTGTGCACTCAGGAGATAACCTAGATTGGTGTTGAAACGTCCAAGTCAGAGGGGACCCTCAGCTCAACGTGTGCGTTACATCGCCTTCTCAAAACAGTCATAATCTGCAGCTGAATGGCCTTATGCATGACTCAGGTCAGTTACAGTTCCAAATATCCCGACTACTCAGCTTAACTTTCTCCTCAGCGAAATTGATAATTTTGTGCTGGTCTTGATCTTTCCTCGGTTCAGAAGTAACTTGAGATAGCTTGCTTACAACACCGGTCCTTCAGGGTTCCAAAGGGAGAGAAACGTTGGTGATGATAGAATTGCTTGCGACCGCTAATTATCAGTCTCATTTGTTAATCTCTTTGGAACTAAACCTAGTTGATAATGCATGAGGTACCACTTGTAAGCGACCCATTCTTCAAACGCCGAACTCCGAATAATCGTATGAACTTATGGCTACTGGATCAATGCTCTATGGTTTGCGTGCATTTGTCCTCTGAAAACCTAGATTTCGGATTCTGGCTGCCTACCCCAAGTCGATTAGGTATAGCTGCGTCGAGAAGATTGACCATCTCTGTGTGCAGATGAAAGTGTAAAAGGTATAAACTCCTACGCGGCAAGTACTGTCTAGCTTCTACGTCATTTTGGTTGCGTATTGCGGTATGTGATCAATGCTCATCGATCGCGTAGACAAGCCACAAATCAAAATGTGTATAGCTGAGGTCATTCGGTTGAATAATGCGAGATGAGATTCAATGTTGTCAGTGTCTGAAACAGGAGGTTGACCAACTGTTTGACTGTGACTTCACTGAACATCCTGACAAACTTCCCGTGAGATTTCGCTTATGGTGGGATGATGGTGTGGCTACCAAGGTAGCTGACAATGGCAAAATAGAGCCACTCTTTTCAACATCAAACCAGCCTCGGTTCACTGGGTCCGACTAAGAAAACTTGCCGAGATCTCACTCAGTGAGTCATCTGATGCCTTTCTTTCTTAAACACCAAAAATCGAGACAAGAGACTTTCCCCCACCTAACAAGAGTCATACCTGATGAGTCCTGGAATGGACACAGCATATTTTGGACTGCTTGGTGGAAAGACGTGATTTTTTCAAGGTTGAACTACGTTTCAAGTTAAAGGCCCAAGACGGACGATTGGACTATTAGAGCAACGCTAAATAACAGTTTTCAAAAGATTAGATCCCATTGGCTACTATATTTAGGAGTAGGAGACACTTCACCCGACGCCCAGAAGAGTAAGCTACCTAAACTAAGCTCAAACCACTGGAGCAACGCTAAATAACAGTTTTCAAAAGATCAGTTCCCATTGGCTAGTATATTTAGGAGTAGTAGACACTTCATCCGACGCCCAGAAGAGTAAGCTACCCTAACTAAGCTCATACTACTGACCACTGTCAGCAGTTTTCCCCTGCCACGTACACCCATAAGCCGATCTGGGGACAGCACTCTCATACAACGACTTATCAGGCAGTCAGATTTTATGATAAAATTACGCTTTAAGAATATGCAGACAGTAAACTAGACATTTGGTTGTTGAGCGTGAGAAACCACTTAGCTTGTGTGGGGCGCATACGTTTCTGACCAGGTCAAAGGGGTACAGTTCCGAATAATGTTTTCCCAGAGACTGTTTGAGCGAAATTAATCTCTTCATGTATCCTTATGGAATAATTCGACCCCAGTGTCTAACTAGAGTGGATTGCCATGGGCGTTCTTCTTCCATAATGACACACACTTAAACTGTTACTCTCCCCTCTCAGATGGCACTGTTTCAAATGTAATGTACTCACTCTGATTAACAGCCGATCTATGGAGAAACAAAAAGAAAAAACAAACAGTCTTCAGCAACCTTGTGAGTAGTCTCTAAAAAGGAAAATAAGAGGGATCAGTAATGCTTTTGTACACTGTACACACATAGAAATCCCCGCGTCAAACTTTTCGTTCAAGATGCTATTCCCGAGGCATTTTTCAACTAGGAACTTTTCCAGAGAAGCTCCGCCAAGAAATTAACCCCTGTTACCCAAAAGAGATTAGAAATAAGAGGATATGGAATCTGTACTTTTAGTTTTTATTGAAGAGGGTCAAATTGGGACATGTCATTAAAAATTTGCATGAAAAGGTCCGTTTTTCGGTACCTTTGCCTCCAAACAAACTCACACAAGTAGCTGTCCACTAAAGATCAGTGTGTGCCGCATTGGCCTTTATTCTGCATGTTGTAGACATGCCAAAGAGATTCGATGGTTTGTGTATGAGCTCCAGTCGTTGGATCCACAAAGTTTCCGGCACAATTAATCGTTTCATGAGTATAATTCATCTCAATCATCGTTTCAATTCCTTGGTATGATGCCCACATATCAGAGATAGTGATTGAGCCTGGAACGATGCAGGCCTGGATTGTGTCCATTAAAGTGGCCGCAGTTCAATGTGGCACTGCATTCATGAACACCCCTCTTGTTTCCCTCCGAAAATCCACTGCTGAGGAAGGACTCTCCCTGTGTGGTTTTTACGGCAAGATATTAGCATTCCATCGATCTCGACATGTAAACCTGGGCCGCCGATAACTGTTGGAGTCTGCAAAAGCCGCTAGGCGCAAAAAACTTATAGCCGTCTCCTTGTCATGAACGAGAGATGAAAGCGTCAGAAAGCTCATCTAAGGTTTTTTTTGCACAAAATGAGCCTAGATGCAGATGAGGAATTGTTTTCATCAAAAACAGGTCAAGGCTGGGTGCGTACATTAGATTTGAGCTGGCAAAAAATGGTGGGGCTTAACTTTTCGCACATGCAATTTTGCACTAGTGGCGGGGCTTATCTGGAAAATATCCAAAGAAAGGTAATTGCAAAAAAGGCCCATTTCATCTTACCGCTTAAGTAACACTAATACCGTCCGGAAAAAATCTAATACCATCGTTTCACACTTTCTGTCTTCGTCAAATTTTAATTTGTTTTCAACGGCAAAAGAAGTCTTTTCATTCAATTCCGGTCTGGTAATGCCACCACTGGCAACCGACTTGCCCGACGGAGGCCTATTGAAGCCGCATACGTTTGATAGCATAGTGATCGGTGAACTTATTGCGTATTTAATCATACAAAAATACAGACAGCAGTTGTCGTCTACTTTGTATGCTTATGATGATGCTGAAAAGAAGAATAATTTAAGAGCACGTGATCCACCAAACTCAAAGGTTTCTACTATGTCGCTGTTTTTGAGACAATATGGCTGTAGTTTTTTTTACGTGGGAACACTGGCAAACAGTTTGAGGACACTCAGATGGGGTTGCAATCCGGATCGCCGAAGCAGTGCTCGATGACTTCATCCATACTATCTTTTGGGCAGTGTGTTGTCTGCTGATTTGCTGGAGCCACTAAAGATCCAGGCTATAGATAATATCAACGGTAGGAAAAGTGCTTTCCCTTGACTGGCTTCGACCGAAGGAGTCTTTACTATGAGCCTGTAAATTCCAGAGAGTTCATGATCAAACTGTCACCCGTTCAATGCTCGTTCATCTGAGGAGTTTTACGCCTTGTCACGCTATAAAGCCCATAAAGCGAATTGTTTCATCAGTCCTTTTGATGCATTTGTTTTTCATGAGGTCGTCACGTGTGTACATAGCTACCAATATAAAAACTAGTTTTATTGTTCGTCGTTGTTGCTATCTGCTACCGAGGTGGTTTTGTCTCACCTAATCCACGTTTATTTTCTGTTCTAGACAGCACAACATCCCGGGTTACACAGGTTGCATTGTGGATCATGTGAAGACTGTCAACCCGACTAACGGCTAACTGGAACGTGCCAGGCATCACTTGCAACACGGAAAACTCTCAAAAACTTTCAGTTGTGATGTAGTAAGGTTGTCTACCGAAGCGATACGACGCTAGCTACTGACCGTTTACACTCGTCCTAAAAAGGATGCGTGTATGCAACATTATCTGCTTTATCGCTCGAGTTTTGTGGGGGATGGTAGTTCACTCTGGAGGGGAGTTCCATTAGGCTCTGTCTGATCGCTCATTTTCGGCTCGTTGAAACCTGACAAAACATCGTTATAGAGTTCATGTGAAAGACCGTCAGAAAGCCAGCCGAAACCGCCGCTTTCCGGGAGACATTCTACGGTATACAATACGTGGCCAGTACATCACGACCATCATCATCATCATCATCATCATCATCATCATCGACCGATACTTCACTGCCGTATAACCATGAGTTATTTGAAAGCCCTTCTGTAGAGAAAAGAGTAAAGGTGGACGGGGAAGGGACTTGGTGCTAGCTTACCACAATCATTCCGAGGTGCCTATACCTCCAGACATTCACTCAGGCAATCTGAATAGAAACTGACAACAAGAACGCCATTGACATCAGTTGGCAGCCATATCTTGTAGTGCCTCCAACCAGGCCAGATTCACTAACGTCCACCTACGGCAGCTTGTGGTAAAGTTATCGATGTTGTCGAGCAAATGCTGGCTAGTTCAGGAGGTGTGGGTCATAATGCGATTGTATACTCAGCCAGTAAGTGTAGGCCTCTGATATTATCATCCCAGTGCCTTGGTCGACCTGTCCAGCATCAACCCTAACCTAGGCAAGACACCATCTGCAATCCATCTACTACAGTTACTACCATTTTATGAGTGCTACTCAAATCCATGTGTCTTGTTCGAATGCTCTTGATCCCATGCTACGACGAAAATCACGTCTATTATAGGGCACAGATTACTTGCTGTACGGGTCAATAAAAAGCAAATTGCACCACAGGAGATCGAACAGAAGGCTGCCACGTTTGCTTTATCCAAGGCGAGTCATGCGAAAGATTGAAATGTTTGTCAAATCAAACTATCCATCTGAGAATCAGTCAACTGAGTTATGAATGAGGTCTAAGTAACGGTTGAAAAGTAGAGTTTATCAAATGTGGCAGTGCTTCGTAACACCCTCAAAAAGAGTCGTCGATTGTAGTGTTCGCTATGAGAAAAAGCGTTTTCACTAAAAATACAGTTATCCAAAGTGATCTGTATTTCTCAGTACAGGTGTGTTCGCGTCCGACCTGGCAACTCGTCGTGTTCATGTCTGAATCTTTAACAGAACATCATCGTCACCAATGAATTCCATCGTCGAACTGACGACAGACTTCGGTTACGTCACACAGGGGTCTCTCTGTACATGTGTTTCCCATAGACATCATATAGGAAGTATATAACTGGCAGAGTACAGCAGCAAAGCATCGGTGTTAAACACTGGTACCATGGTGTTGATGATGATGATGATGATGATGATGGTGATGATTATGAGTTTTCTCTGGATTCAGTTGTTCTCTGGTGTCGTTGAACTTTGTGGATCATCCGTGCGCTCAAACACGCACTGATACTTTCCCTGTTAGACAGATGGTCAAAACCTGGTCAAAAACAAGTCAACCAGCTAAAGTTACCAATGTTCCGGTTCACCGCATGCTAGAGACCCTGACTGGAGCAACCCGTGTGACCCGGATGCTTCCAAGTAACAAACAACCGCGGTTTGTTCAGAAAGAGTTTAAAACAGATGATTAATGGTAGATTTTCAAACGGAGAAACTACAACAGGAAAAATCGACAGCAAATATAGACACAACATCTTCGTATGCGAATGTCTGCTCTTTGTTACCAGTGGTGCGACAAAGCGCTTCAACCCGAATCCTTCTGCTGTCCAGCTCGAATTGGCTTGACTGAAACAGACGAGGAGAAACTGATGCAATAAAAATTCACGTGCTCTTGTTTCCACAATAGGTTCGCTTACTCACCGAAAAGTCACGCTCATCATCATCATCATTGACATCATGATGTGGAACACTGATCCTATGTTGTTTTTGGTGAAGAAAAGAATGAAACCGGAGGCAGAAGGGACTAAATGCTAGCTTACCACAGTCATTCCAAGGCACCTACACTTCCGGACACCCATTCAGACAATCTGAATAGAAATTGACAGAAATAACGCAAACGTAGCAGCCATATCTTACAGCGTCTCCGGTTAGGCACGATGGGGATCATCGCGTCTCCAACCTGGAAGACGAGTAGCACCGAGAGCATCTTAACGTTTCATAATCCCTTTCATACCCGTCTGCTAGCTAGACGGTCGGTCACCTCTTTGCCTACGCCACCCTGAATTGGGGACGGAAAACAGTACTCTCTTCGACAAACGATGATTCGACGTTTGCAGTACATGGCCTAACCAACGCAGCTTCTGGTGCTGGATATATTCCTCAATGGAAGTTCTCGTCGTACAACCGAAAGCTCGCTTTCCAATGGCGTAGTTACGGATATGTTGACACCGACCCACACGAACTATGGTTGTGAGAGAACGGTTTTCGAACACCTAAAAACGTCTCAATTCCCCTGCTCAAGCAGGATAAGAACAACGCGCACTCTAGCTTGATACGGAGATGCAGGGATACACCACTCTGATGCCACGGGTTTCTCAAATTAGCAAACGTGACCCTTCAAACACTAGGGAATGTAGAAACTTGATCTCTGATTTTGCATTTCCTCCAATCTATGAACAAAGACGACTGTTTTATTTCCGAAACAGTAAATTGGAATCAACTCGTAAATTGGCCTGTCACATCAAACTGTGTAACTGGATCTTCGCGTAGAACAGGTGATTAAAAACACGCACTTTCTATTTCTCTGAGAGAGAACCTTCTGAGCCTCATTCAACCGAGGTAGAACGGGATGAATTAAACCCAGCCGGTGACTGGAAGAAGAACCATTCTGAAGCAGTCAGTGCTTCAAACTGATGACTCCTGAATGTCATGCAGAGAGGGGACAAACAGGTATTTCAATCCAACAAGATGGCTGTTGGCTTCATTTCTTCGTGAGTCATGACAGACTCCTACCAGTCATCATCATCATCACTGTCAGCTGTAATAACCGCGTACTCGTACAGTGGTTGTAGCTGCCGCAGTTTCGTTCACCGATGTTTTTTTTTTGGGGGGGGGGAGATAGGTACAGTGGGCTGTCAAGTGGAGGGGGGGTTGGAAAACGGGCTATGCATCGAAGGCAATAGCTTGGATGCACGAGTGCCATTGAGGGCGCGACTGGGACATATGTGACAATGTCTCTAGACATTGATGTGGCCCGTTTTGGGGTCCCCATCCAGGAAGACGGCAGTGACCAGCGCAGCCGTGTTTGCTGGATCCCGTGACGTGAGACACATAAACGAAACACTAGGACCTCATGTTTAAGACGTTGGTTTGTATTGAGTATTTACGTGTTCCGCATCAGGATGATTATGCGAAGGGAACAATCAAAATCAGGTTGTTCCTGAAAGCCCATCGTATACGGGAAGTTTTTTTTTGCAGTGAGATACACGTCAGTGAAAGGAAAACAAGGCTGCTTCACTGCCGTACAAACATGAGGTTCATCTATATATATATATATATATATATATATATATATATA
>NW_008751730.1:715925-748246 GCF_000715545.1 Opisthorchis viverrini | reverse complement strand
ATGTCAGGCATTCTGAGGTGCCTTCACCTCCAACCGCTCAATTAGACAATCTGGAAATAAACTGACAGCACGAACGCCACTGACATCGATCAGCCGCCAATTCTTCCAACGTCTCCTGCCCCATCCTGGAAGGCAACAACATCCAAACTCTTCGTGATTTGAAATAAAAGAAAACCAACTACGATCCGTTTTATCGTGTAAACAAGCGAAAGCATTAATCGCTAAACGGCTAGTGAAATCCACATTTGTCAGCCTGCTCAAAACAGAAAGGTTGGAAACAGAATTGTCCAGAAAATGAAACAAAATGATAGAAAATTTCTTTGAACGTAAGCCACAGAGCTAGCACCACAGGGCTACCCAGCTGTAAATAGGGATAGATTTGTGGTCTAAACCATGAAATTGTCGGTTAGTGGCTTAAACCGTGTTGTTTCAGCTATTTCGAAGTCCCCCTGGGAGATTGACGAGCCTATGATACTTGGAAATGCGATCATATTATATGCGCTTAATCAAACACCAAATTCGAGCTTCAACGGTTTGACACTCTAGAGCTCCAGGCTCCGTTCCACTCTTCAGCCAAAAACCAAAGTTATCTAGCTTCCAGCTTCTTCCGGTTTATTTATCGAAGGGGTAGGAATTCAGAGGGGACCTCAACATATCCATGTCTTTGAATAATTCTCCTTGTCTGCCTTGAAAACGATGGCTCGGTCATGTGTTACGCATACCGAAACACCGTCTACCGAAACGGACGTCGTTCTCCGTGCCTCCTTCAGGATGACGCAACCCGCGAGGTGGACAGCACATGTCTTGGCAGAAAGGCGTGAAAGAGATCACGAAGAGTTTAGGTGTTGTTAGTGTTGTACGCCTTTCAGGATGGAGTCCCCGTGACCCCGTCTGTGCTTGGCTNATATATATATATATATATATATATATATGTATATACGAACCTTATGGCTGTACGGTAGTGAAGCATCAGTGTCAACACTGATGTTGCCGTCTCTGATGATGATGATGATGACGATGATGATGATGAGAGGGAGTGGAAAAGGACGAATAAACAACCACTGAACATGGACAAAATCTACGGTGTTGCTGGGCCTTCCCAATTCAGAGTCACAGTTATTACAAGGAGCTCTGTGTAAATTATGGGGTTAGGCAACCCAATGGAAACGGATTTCGATGGAATGTGATTTCAATGTGCCAACTGTCTGAGCGTAGTAATCTAAAAGCCCAATAGGATGTCTCACCAAGTTGGTCGCATTAATTACAGAATCAAGCTATGCAATTCTCTGAACTAGTGATATGCAAAGCAGACCAAAATGAAAGTGATGCACTCATAGAAAATCGCTTTGTGAGCAAATAGAATGAAAAAATCGACGTTCTCTCGTTATCTCATAACTAAGCTCCTACATGACTACAAGGTTACACTCAAATGAGGAGCTGTAGAAAACCGCACTTTATCTTACCGATATTAGTCCGAACACGTGCGTTTCCACGAGCCCAGTTCGCTTCTTTAATGCGTTCAATTTCCTGATGATATCTTCGCTTGTCACGCATCATCTGCTCTTTCGATTCACGCAACGCAACCTCCAAATCTTTGATCCGTTCCATACTGGCTTTTACACGCTTTTCCAACTAAAAAGATGGATAGAAAAGATAAAGCCTGTTCCTTTTGTTTGTAGAACACAAATGCACCTCGACTGCAATCGAGTTGAGCGTTACAAGTGCTCAAATGAGGAACTTTGCCTTCCCCCCAGGAAGGAGTATGCTGCTCTGTGACCACGCTGTTAGTAAAATCTATCAAGATTCAAAGCAGATGACTCATGCCAGTTTTCTCCATACATTCATGTACTTTTATATACTCTGATGGTGGCGAGGATTGTAACGCCAACGGTGACAAGGACCCAGTTGAAATCATTAGTCAGGATTTTGTGATACCACGATGATCTCGGTTTGATCAGCCGAAAAATACTAACGGTAGCTTCAAATTTGAGTGCTTTCTCAAGATAAATAAAGAAATTCTGCCCTTGCATACTCAGCTGAATTGAGGGCTAGTTTCCGGGAGAAAATATAGGGTCATTGACGGAAAACCGCTGTGCTAGAACACCAGTGCTTCACCACCCTACAAGTATGTGAGTTCGTTTAAACAAAGAAGGTAGGAGTAGGAGAGGTAAGGTTCACAAATATCCTCCAACCAAGGGCTAGAAAATCTAGGCAGAACTTAACAACGCAACACCAGTGGCTTCGGTTTGTTCCCACATATTTTAACGACTTCACTAAGCACTATAAGGGTCATGTAGACCGAACCGTGGAAGGTGGGTCGCTGAAAAAGCACCCAGAATGTTTTTTACTTCCTTCAGTCCTTCTAAGCACTTCGGGTATTACAGGACTCTTCTCAGGTGGCGGAAATACTATACATAACAGATGGTTAGTGTACCGCGGTTTGTAGCAAACTGCTTGCCACGTCAGTGAACATTGGTACGGCAATCGCACTGATCGTCACGTCAGTCAGTACAGGCTATGGTTCTGACACATGGATAACCAAAGATTTGAAGACGCGTTAAACCCTCCGAGTGTACAGACAGTGTCTCACAACCGTTTGTCACATCAGCCCCCACGGAAGCCCGACGCACAATATGCCCTTTTTGATATTTTTCTGTTTCGTATTTCACTAGTCTTGGATGTCCGCACACTGGCCTTGTTCTTCACACTGCCATCACAGACTCTCTAGTTATACTAGCCAACTGAAAACTTCACAAAGATTAAGCGGCGTGCATCATTTCACAAGTGGCTGTGGTGATTAAATTAGGATCCCTCCACTCGATTTCATGAAGGATTTCTGGTCCAGAAAAAATGGATGTCCGCACACTGGCCTTGTTCTTCACACTGCCATCACAGACTCTCTAGTTATACTAGCCAACTGAAAACTCCACAAAGATCAAGCGGCGTGCATCAGATCCTCGAACCCAATTTCATGAAGGATTTCGGGCCCAGGAGAAACGTTGGTGGATATCAGCACAAGGTAAATCCACTGAAAGATGACTAGGAAACGTGCCAAATATTGTCCGATTGTAAAATTCCAGACTTCGTGCAACTACTTTGGTTAACTCTGGTGAGTGTATAATAACCTCACACACCTATTGTTCATTGAGCTGACACCTGAGAGATTTTATTGCGGAAAATCAAGCTCGACAACAACACATGTTACTGGCTTCGGTTTTCGGTTCAGTGCTAATCTGGGCCAAGTTGGAGGCGCAGTAACATATCGTTTATAGTAGCCATGGGTTCAGCACAATGTATACCATGAGCTAAGGTTCAACTACGACAAAGCCAACTTTTTCCAGAAACACAAACAATGGCACATATCTGCAGCGGTCAAACCTGACTTGTCTCACTGTCCTCTCTTCTTAGGTTAGAACATTGTGTAAGATCTGGGAAGTTTGAGTGAAGATATCGGTCTTTGAGTGAAGCCAGTCTACTCTGGAAAGCAGAGAAGCACTGTTTAGCTAATTCAAGGTTACTGGAAATCATCAGCCGTGTACATCTCACAAAAGTCCCGAGAGACTCGAACCTGTGACCTTCAGGCTATTTAGAACGAACATTAACCGTTTGATCACTTGCAGTTGGTCAAACGTGTGATTAACTAGCACTTAGGTAAGATATAACGCCGCTCAACTCTCACTAACAGAAACCACATCACTCGGTCACTTTTGTTGACTGTGATTGATGGCTGTGTATTTGTCATTACATTGTAGTAGATATTTCGAATAAGTTTAGCAACTGTTTTTCACTGGTGGCCGAATGGCTCAGTGTTCACACTACCATCCGCAAAGTCATCATCATCAGCATTGTCAGCTGTAATAACCGCGTACTCGTCGTACGGTGGTTGAAGCTGCCACAGTTTCGTTCACCGATGATTTGGGGGTGGGGTAGGTAGCTACGCATTGGAGGCGGGAGCTGACAAATTGGTGCATAAATCCAGCATTGTCAGTGGGCTGTCAAGTGCGAGGATTGAAAAGGAGCTATGCATTGAAGGCAATAGCTTGGATACACGAGCGCCATTGAGGACGGGACTGGGCCATGTCTGATAATGTCTCTAGCCATTCATGTGGCCCGTCTCGAGGTCCCCATCCAGGAAGACGGCAGTGACCAGCGCAGCTGAGTTTGCTGGTAATGGCTTTCATACTTCGCTGCCAAGTCATTGTTTGACCGCCTCTGGCTCTTCACGTGGTTGTGCGAAAAGAGCCCATCGAGGAAGTCGGCCGACTGGCATACGCAGCACGTGGCCAGGCCAGCACAACCTATGCAGTGTGATCAGTTCATCTATCGAGGGTGAGTTATTTCTCCCGAATACCATTCGACGTGCTTCAGCATTGCTGATCCGGTGTTCCCACCAGGTTCGTGTAATGCTCTTAAGACATCGATGGTCAAACACTGAAAGTCATACCACCCATCGATAGAGACGATTCGGCTATTAAATACTTTGGTCCAGATGTTCTCTATTTACCAGAAAATGAAATCTTGTCAGCTGAGTTGAACTATGCGTGTGTCGGTTAGGATTCTGTCTCTCCTTCTGCTCTCTTATTAATTTTAATACGACAGAAAATTTAACAACTGGTATTTTTGCTCTTCGGTATCATAAGTGCTCGCTTAAAGAGTCAGAAAGTCAACGTGATCGCAGTTTGCTTTCCGAATTTTCGTCACTCGAGCTCTGTGACTCCACTTGTGTTCCGAAATCTACTGTGTTTCACCAAGACAGATAGAGTCGAACCGCGCAAAACGTTTAACAATGACGTTTCCTTAATGACAGAACAGGTGACAGGTGGTTAATGAGATGCCGGTTCGAATCCCGGCACGGCCATTGGATAGCACTGCTGAATGAGGTCTAATCAGAGCGAAACTCGAGTCCAGTGTTTCGCTTTGGTGTAGACTCACCGGAATAATTACGCCAGAACGGGAACACGACCGTTCAGACGAGAGTTGTGTGACTATGAACAAAATACCTATCCCGCAAAACCCAAAAATTGAAACCATGAATCGTTGGTTTGTTCATATGCAACCTGCTGTTCTAACATTCTCCTTAAAGGCATCAACCATGTGCAGCCGTGTTCCATCAATAGTGCTAAGATGGAATATGCTTGCTCGTGAGTATATGGCGCAGTTCTGTACTTTTGGTCTAGACGATTTGGTACGTGAGTACTGGGATGAGACTCCCTAACGGAACTATAAAAATCCACACCGTCCACCATGGGGAAACTAGCTCGACAAATCCTGACCAACCATAGACGGAATGATACCCTGGTCCGTTCCTGCTGTCCGTCTGTTGACCTGTGTCGCACCTATGGAGAGGGAACACCTTTGGCCTATGTTTCGACCATAAATGACCGGTCTCACGAAGTCTGTGTCTCCGCGTTAACCTCAGTAACCCAACGCATAATCTGTGTTACTGGGACCGTCTGATGATCTCTTCTCACCACTAGCTGTAGCTTTTGGCATAACAGATTGGCTATAAGTTTGTTGAAAGCCCTTCGACAACGTGACCTTCCGAATGTCTTGTCGATTGGGTAACTGTCTAAAGTTGTGATTGGCTCACGTACGTCCATCATTGGATGATCGATTCCCTTTTCAACTGGCTGTCATCTATTGCGCATCTCTGTATCACTGTCAGATAGCACTCAGTGGTGTGGAAACATGAGACATCCCTTTATTCATCCATCTTTTCGGTTCATTATTGAAGGTGGCTAAATCCTCGAATGTATCAGGTAGACAAGATCTTCAGTTTTCTATCAGCCTTCTGTTACGACAAGAAAATATACTTCAATATCTCGCAAAAGGTGCCAATTGGAAGATAAGGCTGCTTTGAGCAGCACATTTACTTGAAGCATATCATGAATGAAGACCTCAGCTTTTCAGCATAGATTGGCTTCACTTACAGGACGAAATCTCCACAAAACTCCCAAATCTCCTCACACTATCAACAATATATAAGTAGCTCAGTGGAAGGATAAACTTCACCTGATGAGTGAAACTTCCCTCTGAGAAGTCGTTGCTCGAGGAGCCAGTCAACACGTGTGACCGCGTGATGTGGATCCCGTGATTGAAGGATGAGCGGCGCTATATCCTGTCTAAGTGCGAGTTAATCACATTGCTGATCAGCCACTCGTGGCCGAACGGTCAAGTGTTCACACTACTAGCCGGGAGGTCGCGGGTTCGAGACTCTTCGGAGCTTTCGTGAGATACGCACTGCTGATGATTCCCAATAAGGATGAAACAGCTGTACAGTGCTTCGAGGCTTTTCAGCATAGATTGGCTTCACTTACAGGGCGAAATCTCCACATGATCTCTCGTTAACACCAAACTCTTCGGCAAACGAGTGTTTCTCACCACTTATGTGCAAGCCTTATCCAAGCAAATCGCGCATCCAACACAGAACTCATCTACACGGTCAACAAGAGCTTTCCATACTAAACATGATTTATTGTACAGTGGCTACTAGGGTAGTTTTTTGGCCATGAGCAAATAACTTTCATTAACCACTTTGTCATGCACAAATGGCCCGACATGAAATATACAATACGTAAAAGGATTTGACTTTACCTCGGAACTAGTTTATTTTCAGTGTGGCGAACACTGGTAGCAATGAAGGGGAAACCCCTGTGGTTAGGCCTACCTCGTATAACTGACTACAGAGAGAACACACTCCACTCAGGGCAACTAGCTTTACGGTCAGTGAACTGATCACAGATTTCTGATTGCAGGCAGACTGCGAGTGCCCCGAATGGATTGCCATCGGTTGATACTCACGCCACTTATAAGCAGCTGTTTACAGCTCGGAAATAACGCGTACCCTTGGCATATACCCGAATCGGGGGCAACAGTTTTCAGTTCAAAGCCGTGGAATGGGTCACTGATACCATTTGCTTTCAGTGTTCAAAACTTAGACTGTCACGTACATACATACATTGACTGCATGACATCAGTGTTCAAAACCGGTGCTTCGCTGCCGTACAACCATGAGTTTTTAAAAGCCATTGGCATCTTGCAGCGTCCCCAGTGAGGCAAAGTTGGTTGGGTTCCCGCTTTCCCCATCCTGGAAGGCAAGTAGCACCGACAGCAACCAAACTTATCGTAATCCCTTTCATACCTCTCTGCTAGCTCAGGGGTTCACCACCTCTCTGCTTCCCCCCTCTGAATTGGGCACGAAAAACAGCACTGTCTTCGACAAACGATGATTCGTCATAAGCACTACATGGCCTAATCAACGCAGCTTCTGGTGCTGGGGACACTCTTCAACGGAAGTCAACGTTGCACGACCGAAAACTCACTTTCTAACTGCTTCGTTACGGATTCGCCGACATCAAATGACACCAGCTTTGGTCTTGAGACAACGGGTCATCGGACGTCGCTGCCGTACAACCATGAGTTTTTAAAAGCCATTGGCATCTTGCAGCGTCCCCAGTGAGGCAAAGTTGGTTGGGTTCCCGCTTTCCCCATCCTGGAAGGCAAGTAGCACCGACAGCAACCAAACTTATCGTAATCCCTTTCATACCTCTCTGCTAGCTCAGGGGTTCACCACCTCTCTGCTTCCCCCCTCTGAATTGGGCACGAAAAACAGCACTGTCTTTGACAAACGATGATTCGTCATAAGCATTACATGGCCTAATCAACGCAGCTTCTGGTGCTGGGGACACTCTTCAACGGAAGTCAACGTTGCACGACCGAAAACTCACTTTCTAACTGCTTCGTTACGGATTCGCCGACATCAAACCACACCGGCTTTGGTCCTGAGACAACGGGTCGTCGGACGCCTGAAGACGTCTCAGTTCCGCTGCTCGGATAGGCCAAGTTTCACAGTCATGCTGAAGTCATTCTCTTCTCTGAAAACAGTTTCCTTTAATTTCTGCTCGCTTCTGTTTCTCACCTTAAAAGAGGCATTTTTCTTTGAACAAGGCCCCAAATGGCATGTTCTAATTTAGAATATCCTCACACTGGGTTGTTTAGTTAGAGCACAACTAACCGGAGGTGAATCTCTCAAACTTTATACTAAAACCAACGTACCTTGGGTATATCGCATCGCAGGTCTGCATTATCCCTTACCAGTTGCTTGTGAACTTTGGTAAGATTATCAAGACTTGTCTTCAAGAAGGCTATTCGTTCGCGTTGCACTCCCAACCCAACCGCTTGGGTTTCAATGGGTTCATCGTCCAGGACACTGGTGTCTTTGTTTACGTTCTGGGAGGAAGTAATCGAAAGAATAAAGGGATACAAAGCGTGTAAAAAGTAGAAAACTGCAGGTGACAAGTGCATCTAGACGATTCGGAACACAGTATAATTTGGTGAACTACTATAAAAGATCAGGTTTTGGGCCAGGTATATGTTGACTACGTTTGTCAAACCCGTCAACAGCTTACTTAGATCTGATTGACCTCCAAAGTCCACGTTTTGGGTCATATAGGTAGTTGGTTCGATTATCGATCGACTATCCCCAGTATCCTTTCGAAGTAATCTTGTATGAGCATCAGAGACGGTAACATTAGTATTGACACTGACGCTCCACTTCTGTGCGAATTTACCTAACTATATTTAGGGCCTTAAAGAGGGATGAAGAGAAAAGAGGATGAGGGAGGGAAGTGACAAGAGTGGATGAGGGAGGGACGTGACATTAGCCTATCGTAAGCATGTGTGGGCGTCCGCCCCTCCAAATGCTCAACCGGACAGTCTGGGAAGAAACTGACGGCACGGATACCATGGATATTGATTAGTGGCCACTTTTCAGATTCCTAAAACAAACTTTGTCATTCAGACCTTAAGTTGGTGAAATGTAACAATTGGGAACGTTTTAGGGAACGTTCTAATTCTCAAAATTTATTCGTCCCATTATTAACAGTTGAATCAGAACTGCGTGGGTTGATGTATGAACTGCATTCATGATCATCCTTATGAACTTATGAAGCACAACACTCACTGATTAGGCTACAAGTTCAGTGGATGAGCGTTTCGGGATTGTACACCAAGAAATTTGAACTCTTACAGCACGCAAGGACAGGATGGATCAAATTTGTTACAATTATCAGGTCAAGTCGATAAAAAATAAACATACCTAATAGAATAATGATGAGAAACTGTAGAATTGTAACATCACTGGTCTATACAATTGGCTGCTGAGACCCCTGTTTAGAGTCATTTTTCCAACTTATTTGATATGCGCAGTGGGTAGATCAGAGCAGCGTCAATGATTCTCTTGAGGCCTCTGGAGACAAATGGACAGCTGACATAATCGGACTTTCAAGGCCACATACTTTGTCCGATGAACAGGACCCATTTTCATTAGCTCAGTAGATCATACCGGGTCGAGTGCGCTGGCCGGTATCAACCTCCGTGGACGCAGCCCCACTGGTCACACAATTTATCCACAGTCTGGCAGCTAGAATGACTGTACGCGGCTTGTAGCTGATAAAATGATAAAACTGATGGTGGTCAGTTACCTTGAATAAATATCCAATTACGTGTTAAGCGTAGTGTGTGAAACACTGAGAAAAAAAACCGACAAATCACTGTTCTAATTTGCGGACGAGTAATATGCGTTCAAGCCTTGGTGAGTGTTCGACTGCCTACATATGTAACTTCAAGCCACAGTCTCTTGAGCCCAGATGAAGTTTCTCCGACAGTGGTTGCCAGCTGACCTGTGGAAATTTCTATCCATCGACGGTTCCAGGGAAGGAATCCGTGAAGTGCATGAAGGTCAAGTTGCCTCGTGTTGCCTTCGGCTGTAGGCCGAAGCGACAAGCCTCACCTGGACACATTCAAGGAATCATGCTTCTTTATGGGGTTCGGGCATTACTCTTAAGTCAGCTGTAAGAACCGCGTACTTGTCGTTCAGTGGTTTTAGCTAACACAATTTCGTTCACCGATGATTTCGGAAGATGGAATAGATAGCTGCGTATTGGAGGTGGGAGCTGATAAATTAGTGTGTAAATACAGCACTATCAGTGGAGTGTTAAATGGGGGAATTGGGAAGGGAGCTATGCATTGAAGGCAATAGCTTGGATTCACGAGCACCATTGAGAGAGATGGAGATGACTTTTGCCGTGCCCTCTATCAACTGATACGATTAACTGGCTCTAGGAAAGTAACGGTCAGTGAAGGGATAAGTGAGGAGGATGGCTCATTAATTCACTCGCAAAAACGTCGACTGGAAAGGTGGGCCGAACACTTCAAGGAACAGGTTTGCTGGCCTCATGCCACACAACCCGTGGAGATAATACATACGGAATGTAAACCTTGATCGCCTGTCGGAAGAAGGAACAAAGTACGAAGCTTCGTTGTTAAAACGTGAGAAGGCACCAGACCGGACGGGCCCTCTTTCAAGAAGGCGTAGAATCCTTGGTGACCCATCTGACAAAGCTTGTTGGTGCTAAATGGAGCGAAGAAAAGGTACCCGCAACATGGGGAAGTCGACAGTTATCCCCATCTTAAAATAAAGTACGCGGACGCTGTGTGAAAATCACCTTGGCATCAGCCTGTTAGCTGTGGCATCGAAGGTACTCTCTGGCTTCATCCCCAGTAAATTCTTGACCATGATTAAGGCATTGTACGCAAACTCCCGCGGCCGTGTGAAAGTCTACGGGAAGCTCTCGTCTGAGTTCACCACATCAAGTAATGTCAGACTGGGCTGTCCTTTCTCACCGTTCCTCTTCAGCTTCGTCATTGATACGATCATTCTTAAGCGGTAGGTGCCTAGACCGTTGAAAGACCTGAGGTAGGTATGATAGGTCATGAGAATGCTTCGAAATTTCGCCTACTGGCATCTCTTTGATTTACGAAATTTCGGTATTCGATGAGGACAACAGTAGTCCAAAGCCTACGGGTATGATATCCTCGTGCTGATGTCCTAGGACCAAAGGGGTTACGTTTTACAGGTTTACATTAGAACTCGACGAACCACCGCGTTGATGGTCGGCACAGCTGCGCACTGCGTTGTTTTTGTTTCGTGTCTATCTCAGGTTGAACTTCCTTCTCATGTCCACCGAGTAGGATGGTTGGTTCAAGGCAGCTAGATGCAGCAGTTTATTTGATCTACGTCAAGAAGTTGTGTCCAGGACACTACAGAACAACTTGTTTTCACATCTTCCTATTGGTTTCTGGCCTGCCTACCATGTGCTGCCGCCCTGCAAGCTTGTCGTCCGATAGGGCGCTCTCATCAACATATTTCAGGTCCGTAATTCCGGCTTGGAGACTCAAATGGATAACAGAGCATTCCATGATGTCTTCCTGGGTGGTCAGGAGCACCGGTGTCGTACACCGGACACAAAATTGAACTCGGGGGTTTCATCACAGTAGGTGCCTTCGAGAACCAGCATTTAGCGCACATCATTCACAGTTGAAAGTGCATTTTTCTTACCATTCATCCCATTCCATTCAAACTTTGTGCAAACATTCAGGTAACACTCGAGGCCAAAAAACGCACCTTCTTCACTCTATTCTTCAAATCAGCGATGAAATTCCTACGGAGTGAGTGTAGCACCTCCAATTCATGCATGACCGTGTCTTCCATGGCCTTCAGTTCATTTTTGGCTTGTTCTTTTAAGGCAATTGGTGGCTCATTCTTCCCGGATTCTAGACCATCCAGGCGGCGTTGGAGTAATTCGGTCTCTGTGACGAATCGTTCCAGTTGCACTTTGAGAATGATATTCTCTCTGGTTAATTGGAGAGAAGAGAACGCAGAGGATTTTCGGAGTCGTATGGTCGGTGAGTTTGTTTTTACACAACGGCATGGCTCTGAAAGGTGATCTGAAAACGGTCTCAAAACGCAGGAGGTAATCTTGCAAAAAAAACTTGTAATGATGTGGAACTCGCGTTTCTCTAATATGAGCCATCTGATAGGTGTTCATTCAACAAACGAATTACAACACCGTTAGAAATTACTTCCGTCGCCTTATGCTAGTCCAATTTGGGTTCAGGTAAGACATAAGGTTGATGGAAACTCGGAGACCGCACCTACCTGATGAGCCTAAAGAAAGGCAAAACCGGTCGTGGGTTGTCGAAGAGTTTTCAGCAACCTTGTGAGTGGTTTCCTCTATGAAAATATACTGCGATATCTCGAATATCATGCCAACTGAAACATGAGGCGGCCTGTGTGCAACACATTCAGTCGTAGAATATCATAAACGAGAGATTTAGTTGAGTCTCTCGTGAAAACTAAATTGATTTACAAATGAATGTATTTCTCGAATTACAACACCGTTAGAAATTACTTCCATCGCCCTATTTAAAGCTGATTTTCTCAAAATAGCTGCACAAACTGGTAGCCGTGTGGGTTTGCTGACATTTCGGCCGGATTTATAGAGATAGAGTTAACAGATTTAACGGCACTGTATTTCTCAGGGGTGTGAATTCAATTGTCAGATTCTTGAAAATAACCCCGAAATGCCTGGAACTTACTGAAACCATCCACCCCCAGCAAACCGTTAAACACCCGGGCCTGAAAAGCCAGCTTCCAATCGAACACTCAAGCAATCGGTTCAAAAGCAGCTGACAGTGATGAGTATTCAGATATGCCACACAAGCACGACCGATGATGATCAGTGTTCATGTATTTCACAGAAGCTCGGCTGATGATGATGAGGAGTGTTCACCCAACGCCGATCCGCCAGCCGGGATCAATATCAAAAGTGCTTTTTAAATACCGCGAGGCGCTTATCGCTTTTGCACTCGCATGTTTGCAATAAAGCTGTTGTGTTTCTTGTAGGCGAGTCCTTTTCCGGTACGAAGGCACTGGGACCGAGACAGCAGTTAGTTGCAACAACAATGCTACTAAAGTTTTGTAAAATTGCATGAATCCATTTAAGATGAATCAATAAGAGCTAATATACTTGGCTCATGATGACGCCGCACAAAGACCAGCGTGCGCACATGATACCTCGCACAGGTGTGTGTCTAGCTAGGCTTCTGTTCATCCGGTTTTTACTTTTCTCCCTTCTACACGAAGTGTCTGGAGGCTGCAGTCTTCAGAGGATCAGTCTACACTGTTTCCGCTTCGTTTCCGAAGATTGGAAATCTCAACCTGACAATTAAGTTAAACAGATCTCCTCAGTATAGGGGACTTCAAAGTTGGGAGCACTTTTGGACCCCTTCCACTGGCTTATCATTTTACTTTGCACTGATAGTACAGTCCCCTTGTCCAAATACCACTCTGCTGCTCATTGGTGGGACATTTTAATAAAAATGATAATCGTTCAGCTGTAGCACCCTTTCGATGCCTAGCTGCCATGTCACCCGAAGGAAGCACGAGGGTTGGGATACTGTCAGGTTGCCCAAGCCTAGACAGGGGAAGTCGAGAGGCAGAGAGAGTCGGGTTCGAACCACGGACCTTCCGGTCAGTTAATTCGCGCTCTAACCACTTGAGCCATGTCAACCGGCTACCCGTTGCATCTTGTGTACGCGTAGGCAAGCCATTTTGAAGAAAATGAACCACTGTGAGTTAGGGTGAAACAGAAACCGTCAGAAGCCGGCTTTTGTTCATCACCAGCCAGAGACTAAATCTGCACGTTCAGTGGGGCTATTTCTGAGCACACAACCAGAATGAGCGTAGGTATTTAAGAGAACAGGTTATTGGGACAAACTAAGCTGATTCTGAAAGCTGAAATGCAATATCTATGTAATTTAGCCATATTCTCAAACTACTGAAAAGAACCCGGTATCGAGCCCAGTTGCTCGAGCGTTTTGACAGGTGTATGCACCATATGCATATCAGTCAAGAGTACAGCCTTTCTTTTCTAAACGCTGTCAAAACAAAGCTGCATACTCTCAATAAAAATACGTTCTATCGATGAAAAAGTCATCCTAACCCTACCAGTTCAGTTCGGTGCTCACAAACGGTGCACCGAATCACAGCCGTTACAGTTCCGTTCACCGGAAATAAGGAGAATAAGCGGAACAAGGGCCACGCACTGGAGACAGTGGCACAATCCATTCGTTGATGTCAAGTAGTTTTATTTATCTACTATGGAAGGAAGTAAATGCTGCCCCGTGAAGACGATGGTTTTGATGTAGGATCGTCATTGGTCGCTGGACTGTCTCGTTCCGCTGTCCCCACCTGAGGAGACAGCAAGAGTGACACAGTTGGCTAAGAAGAACTCTATATTGCTTGCCAGGTCATGAACTGACCTCCTCTGATTCCAAGCTGAGTAAAGAGGGCTCCACGAGGCAAACGGTTGTCTGGCATACGAAGTACATGTGAGGTGTGACCAGCCGATCCATCGAGGGACAGTGGACCTTCCCGAAGATCACCTGGCTTACCCTAGGATTTCTGGCCCACCAGACCCGTGTAATGCTCCGGGGGTACATGTGGTCGAAGATAATCGGTCTGCGCACGCAAAGGCTAATTCTTTAATCCGTAAAGTAGTGCAAATCGGACCGCGGCATTATAGACTCTACCCTTGACCGTCAAGCCGACGTCACCTCGGCATCACAAATGTCGGAGGATGGCAAAAGCCGCCTTACCATGTGAACCGTCTGGCTTGATTTAGTTAATCGTAACAGATCAATGGGTGAATTGGACAAGAATCCACAGATGTGACATCAAATGCGTCGGTCCGCTGAGGTTCATTGGCATTCTCAAAAAGCTGGCCTAGGTGATGGACATCTCTGTGTGCTAATGCATCCGTGACATCTGATCCCGCAAGCCCATTATCGGTGGCCACGAGGGTAACCAATTGAACCACTGTATAGGAGGATCGATATTCAGGCCTCTGCGGTATTTCAAACAGACAGGGTGAAACTAACATGTGGCTTGTGGCTCAAGGGCTTGTCTGTGGGTGAAATTGGGCGTAAGCAATCTATCAGTCATCTTTGAACTAACTTAGTGAATTTCACAGCCCGTTGTCAAGGCGTAACACACTACTCGCAAAGTTGCTGAAAACTCTTGATAGCCTGTTCCCTAGGGTGCATGATTATGCTGTCTCATGTGACGCGCAAGTTGTGACAACTATTGAGATGAAGCCTAGATTGTATGGGCCAAAATTAGAGTGACACAAGCATAGAGGCGGTCAACCTTTGACCTGTCAGTGGGATGTGAAGGCTACTGCGAAAATCTTGGGTACTGTCGGTGCGACTCTTCTTTCAGGACGTGAAGTAGTGATCTCCCCGTCAACGAAATGAGATGCTGCAAGATATGGCCACGGTTGTGAGGCGTGGCCTGTGCGAGAAGCGAAACTGAGCAACCCTCAGTTCTTGAATAACCATAGCTCGTGCAGGCCAGCGCCAGTGAATCCGCAAATGGACAGTCGGAAAGCTAGTGTTTGGTTGTGCAAAAGAGATTTCAGTCCAAGAATATTTCTGGAAGCAAAGGCTGCGTTGCCTAAACGAGTATCTGGAATGATTGTGGTAGGCGAGTACCACGTCACTTCCACATCCGTTCTTTACTTCACAAGAAACCTTTCAAATCAAATACGGTTGTACGGCAAAGAAGCATCAGTTGGGAACACTGAGATTGGTGATGACGATGACGAGGATGATAACGATGATGATGATGATGATGATGACTAATGTTTTCAGTCAAAAGACACGGTTTACATCCTCCTATAGAACACCCAGCTTAGGAGAGTTAGAACACTTCCTGTTAGAGGTCAATCCAAGCCTGAATCAAACTTAATTTCTGGTCACCGAGGCCACCTACAGTGAGGTTCGTCCCACCTGATTTGATATTCAATATGGAGTTCCCTTATCGAGGCCAGTGGCAACTACTTTTCGGAAACAAACCATTACAACTATCGGATGATCTAGTTAGTTCAGCCAAGAATGTGCATTGGAAGCACTAAAAAGAGCCCGACCCTTTTCATTGCTGTTTGCATCACATCGTCCCGAGGATCTCTTAACGTAGTGATCCAATGCGATGCACCAAGCAAGTTGCTAATTCATGAGAATTTATTTCCAACTAGTTGCTCGCGGGGTCAGACACCCCCACTTCCATGGAAATGTCTGAAAGCATTAGCGCATCGGTCCACAAGCTTTCGCACATGCTATTTTCCAAGCCTCCCAAAAATTTCGATGCATGATTCACCGTTAAACCCAAGTCAATTGTTTCATTATTACCGACTGATGTTGCAAGCCAAACCCGAATGCGTTCGTACATTGATGGTGATTGGATAATATTCTGTCCAAGTGAGATCTAATCACACAGGACTGATCAGCCAATCGTGGCTGGAAGGTTAAGTATTCAACCACTGATTGAAAGTTTGCGGGTTCGGAGCCCTCTGAGTTTCGCATGAAGCACACCGTTGACGATTTCCAACACGGATGGAGCAGCTGTACAGTGATTCTGGTGTACTCAGCATAGATTGGCTCCCCTCACAAGACGAGATCTTTATTGAAACTACATACATAGTTAAGAGCCTTTAGGCTTCATTAAAGCGGGATGGACCAATGTAGATAGAATTACTTCCAGCCTGTTGGCAGTACGGTACTAGAGAAGCGCAGATTACCTGTTGGGTCGCTCGATTCTGCCCAGAACAGCAGCACAGATCGACTCCCTTCAAAAGACCAGATCTTTATTGAAACTACATACATAGTTAAGAGCGTTAAGGCTTCATTAAAACGAGGTGGACTAATGTAGATGGAGTAACTTCCAGCCTGTTGGAAGTCTGGTAATACGAAAGCGCAGATTATCTGTTGAGTCGCTCGATTCTGCCCAGAACATTTCGTGGTACTTTACCCGCTTGACTAACCTGTCTTCACACTACATATCACACAGTCAAAATTTTGTAGCACAACACTGAAACACCAAACGCGGTCGAGGTTTCCACGACGCTTTCACCTACTCCTTTAGTTTGTCTGCCTCGTTGTGTGCACATTGTGCATCACCTTTTGCTTTGGCCAGCTGATCTTGAATGTGTGTGGCAGTACGTTCCATAGCATGCTGAATCCGGGAGAAGATTTGTTCGGACATCCCACCGACTTGTTTTAATTCTGTCAAGAGTTGTTTTGCTGACCGTTGCTGAAGCAATTCCTTGTTGAGCATTTGGAGTTCCGCTTCCAGTTGCGTAATTTGGCTTTGTTTTCGGGTGATCGTCTTCTCGGATTCTTTTAATAAGTTCATCAACTGGAGAGAAAGGCAACAGGGGTTAAAATGAATTCAAAATAACTTGAGGTTGGGTGGATAAAATTTTTCACCTACCTGATAAGAACATCCAAGAAAATCTTGCAAGCACTTGAGAGTGTATGATTCCGTACTTACTATTTAAATATAGCACAAACTAGACGAAAAGTAAGCGCGAGCTTTTCCACAGAAAACGATCCAGTGTATTTGCTTCATTTTTCGCCTACTTATGAGTAGTTCATGAAGGCACCCACTTTCGTAATAAAAAAACCGTAAATGGGAGGCTACGATATGAGAGCTTAACTGTACAGGCGAAACGCTGGCAGCAGGCAGCTACTCCGGCCTACACTTAGGGACGATAAAGAGGGTTTGCTTTGGATTAAGAGAGCTGCCTGACCATTCAGTGTTCCTTCCGAACAGGGTCGCAAAGACAAATGGTCTTCGTTGGTCGACCGAACGCAGTATGTCTTTATTGACTATCCGATCAAAGAATAATGTGTACACCTCAAATTCGGCGGTCATTCCTTACTGGGTCTAGATACTGAAGTCAATATCTTTCTTAGTTGAGGCTTAACCAGACTCACTGGGTATCCTATTTCTTGAAGTCTGTTGACAATCTCGATTTGAGCTGCCGTTCGGTCGATCTCTTCTGTGCACAGCGCTCTGACTCGACGAAACATCGATGAGGCAATGCTGGCGTGCACGGACTTTGGGTGTGCTGATGAATAGCTTAAGACGGTTCCCATGTCTGTTGGTTTTTTTGTAGATAGACATTTTCAATTTCCCACCGATCTTATGTGTTATACAGTCCAGAAAGAATAATGTGCCCGGAGTGGACTCTATTTCCATGCTAAACTTGATGTGTGCCCACGTTATCTCGTTTGATTACAACAAAGGTGTCGTCAACATAACGCCAAAAACTTTCGGTGGACAATAATATCCAGCCAAGGCCACTCGTTCGAAGTCCACGAACCTCGGAACCTAGTTACTTGACCTGACAAAGCTTTTGTGTCAAAAGCGAAAACGATGTTAATCCTGACCTTTTTGGCGTGGTATGTGGCGCATCTTAGGCCTGGGGACTGTTGTCCTTCTGGGATAGGCTGAGGTCATCATTCAAGGGCTATGAAATTCGAAACTAGATACAAGGGATCGAAGTGAAGTAGCCTTCAGTGGAGACGGTAATCTTTCACAGATACTTGTGTTTATCAAAATAGCAGTGTCAGTTTTCGTGCCCACAAGTTCAATTCAGGTGTTCGTGCTTCATCTGGATTGTGCAATTCTGACTGCTGCCAAGAGAATCATCGTGTTACCGAAACATTCAGCACCAAGATTTTTAGACTATACAACGGTTCCCCTGTGGCCAGTGCCAAATTGTTTGCCCTAGTTTGGCCTAGACAACATCCTTCGATGGTGGAAACCAGTCAGCAGTTCGTCGTGCGTGGAGCAAACCTTATCTGGTCTGTCTCGAAGTATCTAAGCCCTCATTGACCTGTTGTCACAGTGTCATTTGGTCGGAAGTTGTACTCTTGTAAACCATTGCCTGACTTGTAACCTTGATTCGTAACTTCACTGAGCAACAAGCCTAAATTCCGTAAGATTTTTAAAATCCCGAACCTTTTTTCGGGATCGATGAAATGCGTGTCAGCACCAAAAACAGTGGAAACAGGTTCTCACTAGTGTATGGGAAACTTCAGTTATGTTCGGCTGCCCTTTTGTAGAAAGCCAATAAAGGCCAGTCCACCTGACAGTCCCCAGAGGGTGGTCCTTTCTCAGAGAGCTCGCACACTACATCAAACACTTCTAGTTTTGGGGGACCACAGAAGTACTTCAGGTTCGTGTAACTAAAAATCACCTTGGGAGAACCAAATTTGGACCTACACTCCTCTACTCTGTGGACAGTCATGTGACTAACTGTGTCTGAGAACCCAAGACCTAAATTTTGCTTACTTTCTGTACGAAGGAGACTTTGACAGTAGTTTTCTTCTGGGAGTTAAGAGTAGTACTGTAACCAAACCTCGTCTGACCGGACTTAAGCGGCCTTAAGTGGGGGAGAACTGCTGCACCGTATCCTACACCCTCCAGTCCCAGACTGTGTGTGAAACCGAATCGCGTAGAAGGCATTCATGAGTAGCTGAAATAATGTAGGATGACCGAAGATGTAAATCGAACTTTAGACCATCGTCAGAAGTCGTGAATACTATTGTTTGCTCTGCGGCGAGGTGGGTCTTTTTGTGTGATCTTCTAGTAAACACCATCCATTCACTCACCTCTTTTGTCTTGCGCTCGACATCACGCTGAAACTCCCCGAAATCCATTGATGAGTTGGGCAGATTCCTGGACGATCCCAAAGGTGGACCTTGTAAGGAATGCCCCTCACTTGGACGAACGTCGGCATGTTTTATCAGAGTTTGTAATTCGGATTTGATCTGTAGCACATAGAGTTTGAGGACAGCGGCCTGTTCTTCCACTGCGTCCGATTTGTCTGGAGGGGTGCGCTGAAGAAAAACAAGGTTCTATAGTCTTGAATTGGAGTCTGTTTAGAATCATAAGACAATTGGTACATCATAAGTCTAGTAATACTTTAGTAGTTTTGCCTTGAGGGTTCTCGAAACCCGGAGCTTTCCAAGGTAAACTGAGCATCCTGAGAATACTCAACCCCTAGATTACATAAGCTGTCGATGTCAGAAGGCTGTTGGACAAATACACAGCTGACGGACATCCAGAAAAGATGATGTTCAACTGGATCGGTCATCACCATCAGCGAAATACAGGAACGGTCTGCAGCAGGAGATACGGATGGGGATAATACTGTCACCTGCACGATGTCATTTTATCCCTCCTGTGGATGTACACACACATTGGTCAAGTGAACTAGCCTCTCCCAATCAAATTTCTAAGCAATCTATATAAATTAGTATAAATCAAGCTTTTCACGCTACAAACTGCAAGGACACCCCAGACTGATGCTGGCCTGTTGATCATCGAAGTGAAGACTTGCCTTCGCGGTGACAAGAGCCAGTGTCATTCAAAGCCACAAACTAGATCTGTACATTCAGGAGGACTTGGTTCTGAATACAGTCCTAACTCGGTACGGTCGCACTTGAAAGCGCCTAAACCTACCAAGCTCCAAACTTACGTTGTGCCGCCTTCACTCTCTGAACCTTTCATAGGCCCACTGAAAGTGTTTCAGTGGACCGACAAGATACATCCGCTTTCAGCAGAGACGTCTTCGTGTAACCTGACTCTGAGGTTATTGCAGTAAACTGTGGATGTTGTGTCGTCCGGAGGTAACCTGAAGAAGCCAAAGTCGAGCACAGGAACAGGTCTTTTTTTGTCGCTAAATAATGCGGTTATATACATCGGAAAATGGCAGGAATTGGCTGGGACTTGCTCTTCACCGAATAACCAATAGGAAACAACAGTTATGCATGATCGGGTAGACAACTAACGAAATGCAACGACCAATGGAGTCACATGTGAGAGTGGAACGATGATAAATCAATAGGGGCTCAGCACGATGCAATCTGGTGGCTGAACATGTGATGACGACAAATATAAGCAAAATGTGAGAATTGATCAGAATCGATCAGTCCGTAGTTAAGACGAAATTTTTGGCAATTAACAGTTCGTTCTGGTAACAGTGGAAGTATTTGTTGACCTACCGGTGCTTTGGGAGTGCATAAGCTGCTGAGGTCAGGTGTTGCTTGTCGTCTTTACCAGGTCAAATCAATAGAGAGTTGGGCTCTTGATAACTGTTCACAGCCGCAGTAAGAACCTATGGATGATGTTACCCTAATAGGACGATATCGATTGGGGATTCGAGTCAAAACTTCGCCTTTAATTTAATGTTAGTAGTAGCTGCGTATAGTCCCTTTGTCAGTCGTGAAGACATTGGTTACGAACGAGCATACTTCAACATGGAAGTGTCAAGCGTTTTTAATAAGAATTTTAAAAGATTCTGCTCCTTTTATCCACTTGAATATTACAGCAAGAAGTCAAAGTTTGCGGAAGGGTGATATTTTGCTTTTATCTCACTAAAAAAACTCAATTTCGCATAATAAATCAGAATAAATAACAATTAATAAAACTTCGGCGGGCCTGGTCCAATCGTGAACCAATGAGATCCGGTTCTCACGTTCAAAGTAAGCTGATGGCGTGCGGACTTGGGCCCGAGGCTGCCCGGTAGTCAAGTCAGGAACTTACTGGCCAGAAGGTTCGTGACTCGAACCCAACCTTTGCAGCTCGACTGCTCCTGTCTGGGCTCGGGCAACCTGGTGGTACGTGATCCCTTGTGCTTCCTACAGGTGGCATCGTAACTGCACAGTTTTGGCTTGCGTCAAGTTCTTTTGTGCGCACAAAATGGGTCAGAACGAATCAGTTACTGATTTCCAACGGTTATCCAGAGAAATTTTTTATGCTACGGCCCAAACAGGAGCCTAACTATTGAGTGGAAAAGCAAGAAGTTCTTTGCCGGGATTTAGCCTGAAATGGCCACCAGTCACAGGGCATACATTACTTGCTGCAATCAGCCGTATTGTCCAGAAGCTCAACTAACCATCAATCTCTGACACGCGTCGCACACGCGTTGCGTACCGATTCACTAGCAGCTGCAGTGAACTTTACGTTGGCAGAACAGATAGGAGCCTAAGTGAACGCGCCTCAAACCATTTGCCATGCTATTTGAGTCATGTGACTGACCAATCGATCGATGGTGTGCACACTGAGGTCGGAAAACTGGCCTCATTGATCGCTATTGGCTACAGAAATGATCTCAATACCGCGTTCAGAAGTTTACTCTCCAAGTTGACCCCGGAAGTGTTGGCTTCCAATGAAGTCATGCTGAATAGTCGTTGCCAACTGGGCACTGATATGTGTGTGAAAGAAACATAGTAACTTACCGAAAATACTTTGCTCAGCTGCGACCCCAAATCCGACAATTCTACGTTTAGATTGTAGATTAGCTCTCTCAGCTTCTCTTTAATCGCGGCACTGCTGGCTTTCAGTTCTTCCGCATCAGCCTCGTGAGTTTCCAGCTTCTCTTTCAGTTTGGCAATTTCAGTTGTCATATCTTCCAGTTCCTTTGAGACTTTCTTACACTGCGTATTCTTCTCATCGTATGTAACTGCTAACTCCTCAAGCGCTTGAAGGACATCTTTCACTTCTGTGCGACGTACGTCAGCTTCTCGCTTAGAGAAGAAATTAGACAGGTTAGTATGTTATTTATCCAGGCAAAAGTCGAAAGTTCACCCACCTATGTTCATTACTGGTAACGTCTTACGATATTGGATGGATTTGTCTGGAAAGTGAGCATTCGGCTTGCTGTCCTAACATTAACTTCAATATCTTGCTCCAAGGGAGAAATTCGGTCATCACCATCAGCGAAATACAGGAAAGGTCTGCAGCAGGAGATACGGATAGGGATAATACTGTCACCTGCAAGATGTCATTTTATCCCTCCTGTGGATGTGCAACGTTTCGTCATCATACGAGGAGACATCATCAGTGCGCAGTTGGGGTGGGAAAAATCTTGTTCCGGTTACCCCTCATCAGGGGTGGAAAGTGAATTTCGATCATGCGAAACTAAACTAACAAGAGCTACCTGAAGTGTCACTTACGTTACATTCATGTGCTTTGAAATGCTCAAAGCATGGCATACCTCCTTGGAAGTGGCGCAGTCAACGAGTTGAGCACAAATGTACAGCACTGTTCCACACTAGCAAACGTTGTATGCTCAATGGAAAAAAAGGCAGGCATACGAAGTGTTGATATATCTCAATCTACAACTAACGGTTTCAGGGGGATCAATGCACTACCGGACAGCGAGTGTAACATGAACATGACGAAATGCCCACCTGTAACCCCAAAAACCACCTGTTTGTTCTCCACGAACGATATGAGATGTTTGCAAATAGTGAGTTTTCGGTTTTTTTTGGAACCGGGGACAGTCACTTGAGAAGAAAGTTTGGCACTTTAAGCAGAGGAGTAGATAGACAGGGGAGAGCAACGAGCTGTGGTGAACAAATAGCAGGTTTGTTTTTCCTGACTACCTCAGGAACGCATTCTTGATGGTGTCGTCATCATCATCATCATCATTGTCAGCTGTAATAAGCGCGTACATATCGTTCAGTGGTTGTAGCTGCCACAGTTTCGTTCACCGATGATTTCGGAAAGTGGGGTAGATAGCTGTGCATTGGAGGCGGGAGTTGATAAATCAAGGCGTAAATACAGCACTGTCAGTGGTCTGTTGAGTGGGGGGGAGCTATGCATTGAAGACAATAGCTTGGATGCATGGGCGCCATTGAGGGCGCGACTGGGCCACATCTGACTTTGTCATAGAAATCGATAGCCTCTTGGCTCACTTGCACCAAAGCGAATCATGAGTTGGAACTTAAAGCGTAGACTCGGTAGCCGTTTGTCCAATCAGCACTAAGAACACTTCAGGCTGCTGATGAGCACAACTCAGTTAGGTTACTGTACATTCAGCGGTCAGGGCCCAGCTGTTTTTGGTAAACTGGAAATGAGCTGTCCTTATCCATCAATTAAAAATTAACACTGTTGTGCTCTTCGATACTACTCAAGTCGTCTAGCTTTACCGACTAGTCAAAGTAAAACTACAATCACGTCGGTGCAAGATGGGGTCATATACTATCACAGGCTGCCTAAAACTACATGCGTATACCACCATGCTTTCAATCTCAGGTCGCGTCGTGGACCATTCGTAATTTAAGTATCACGATCCTTAAGGCCAGTAACAGTTGGTTACTCAAGATCGAACGCGGATTTCAGGCTTTATTCCAAGAATAAACCTATTTTTTCCGTGAAATTCGATCTGAACATATTAGAATTATCGCTAGTTCGTCCTTTATTTGAACAAAAGATTACCTCCACTGTCATCTGGAAATAAGTGACCTCGCTCATGATCTATCCTCATCACTACCAGCTGTAACAACCGCTGTCGTACAGTGGTTGTAGCTGCCACGGTTTCGTTCACCGATGATTTCGGAAAGTGAGGTAGATAGCTGCGCATTGGAGGCGGGAGTAGGTAGATGAGTGCGTAAATACAGCACTGTCAGTGGACTGTTAAGTGGGGGATTGAGAAGGGGGTATGCAATAGGTTGGATGCATTAGCCATCGGTGGTCCCTGAAATTAGCCCAGCACAAATTTCGCATTTAAGAATCCTTGGATAAGTGGAGGGAGATTGAAATGGCCGTTACTTACAGTTCTATGAGCACTAACTGTATAGCTCTGGACACACCCTCGATTGGCACCGAAAAAGGAAGAATAGGTTGGTTTCCCGACTAAAATCCAAAGTCACATGTTACCAGCCGATTCAAACCTGTTCTGTAGCAACAGCACACCCCAATAGGACCAATAACATTAATGCTTTATCATCGAAACATATCCGAATAACAATCAATATGTTTTGGGTTCCTGTGGATATCGATCGATCACGCACTGTTTTATCCTATGTTTCAGACTCCTCGCATGGTTATCCACATCGTAGCTGTGGAAGGCTACAACGAACAGTGTTTTGCAACTGGGCCGTGACTGAGTTTATGGTTTCATCTGCGTAAAACGTTTCACAATTTCCAATATCTCTCCTGGAATGTCTACTTGGTCGGTTGCGATTGATAAAAGACTATAATGCAACAAAAACCGCGAACGAACCAACCGAAAACGGATCTAAAACACCTCAAAGCAGCCATCCGACCAACCAGTGGAACACGACATATACAGACCACAACGCGGTACAAATCGCAGTGGGGCCAATGATATTATGTTGACGGACTTCCGGGACATTCCTCGTTGAACAATCGTCCCAAGGAGAACAAAGTGGTCAAATGAGTTGAATACATCTTGGAAAACTGGAGTTACCGAGACTGTAGGTCGGCATTGTCCGAGCACCTAACGAAAGAACGGTTTCATGAACTTTCAAGGCTCATTCGACTCGGTCTACCGGTCTGTTCTCCTTGACACCTACTCAGGAAGGAATGTTCCGGAATTTCGATTCAAATCACGGTCGGTGAGGATGGAAAGCTCCAGTGCATCAACCCGACTACAGAATCGATAGTAAACATGATGAATATTCACTCAGTGGCTCGTTTTCGCAATTCGGGACATTCGTAATCTGAGCTCATTCGTTCATGAGTTAGAATAAGTGAAGTGGAGCTACAAGATGAGAGAAACAGCTAACTGGAAATCTAATATCCCATTGAGAAGCGCATTCTCTTCTTATTTGTGGTCTTAAGCGCTAGGCGGCCCTTATAAAACAGTCCCCAACAAGGGGGCCTCACTTAATTTTCGACTTTTTAACTCGAAACCTGGTTAAACTAACCTGAACCTTTTCCAAAAGTGTTTGCAACCTATCGTTCTCCCGGGTGGCTCGCGTATAATCCTCCCTGGTTTGGCTCAGCTGATTTTCCAGTTTGGCCACCAACTGGCACTGTTTGTTGATTTCATCATCCTTTTCGTCCAACAACCGGAAGACCTCGGCAGATTGCGTCTCCTCCGCTGGCTCGGTGATTTGTGTGGAAATCCGCATCGGCTGCAACAACGACCGAGGGATGATGAGGTTTCCAATAGCCTCTCGACAAAGACGGTTCGGTTATTCATTTGACAAGCACAACGTTTAAATATTCTGTCTCCAGCGAATAAAAAAACGCTTAGAAACAAGCTCCTGGAATATTGCAAGTTTCCTTTTGGTTGCGACATTCTATGGGTCACTGCTCTTTGATTCTGGAGGCTCAGACGCCAGTGGAATCCTTCAGCTGTAGCACCCTTCCGGTGCCTAGCTGCCATGCCACTCGAAGAAAGCACGAGGGCTGGGATACTGCCAGGTTAGCCAAGCCTCCACAGGGGAAGTCGAGAGACAGAGGTCGGGTTCGAACCACGGACCTTCCGGTCATTAAATCCGCGTTCTAACCACTTGTTCCATCTCGTCACCAATGAACGTGTGTTGTTTGGCTTTTATGAATGTTCAGAATTTTCATAAACCACCAGTGCACTTAGACTGTCTATAAC
The DNA here is from genome assembly GCF_000715545.1 of Opisthorchis viverrini. Taxonomy (NCBI): domain Eukaryota; kingdom Metazoa; phylum Platyhelminthes; class Trematoda; order Opisthorchiida; family Opisthorchiidae; genus Opisthorchis; species Opisthorchis viverrini. Next base: position 722,132 of record NW_008751730.1, on the reverse strand, counting down.
CACATCTCAGCGGGAAGTACGGGCAGACGGTGATCGGCAAATAAAACTGATGGAATTTGCATAGGAGTAAACGTTGTGATGATGAGTCAACCAAGTGTTTAAACTCGGTGGTGCCCTGCTGATGAGGGAGTCTGAGGTTCAGAACTTTAGCATTTGACACAAAACAACCGCAGTGGACTAGGAAACAAGCTACTCAATCAATTGGCTATCATTCAAATTCGAAAATTCTGCAGTGACCATCATCTGTGATTCCGTGAGCCCCACGAAACGTAATCAGCAGCCTTGTCTTGAGATTCAAACCAGGGAGTGTTTTATTGAGTTGAATCGGCTCTCATACTTCTTTCATCGTCATGAGACAGCTTTCGAACCTACGTACCTTGCACAATGCGGACTGCTCCTAGCTGGTAGGCATCAGGAGGGGCGAAAACGGCCGTGGACACTCGCGTGACTATTGTGCTCCACCAAGACAATAATGTTTGTTCCCATTTCTTACTCTATGCGGTCCCGCTTTCATCGGGTAAGCACGAAATTAGAGGGGGGAACACCATAATCGGGAGATTAAGCTGGGTTGCAGTTGAGTCTCCCGTCAAAACCAAATTGGTATGCAAACGAGTGTGTTTCGTTAGTTGTCACGTCAAGGGAGAACTCAAATGTGAGTGGTACAACGCTGTGTGGCAGACTAGAAAGCGTAAATTCTGTGAATGAGTTGTGGAATAAGGCAGGACCAATCACCAGTCTTCTGGGTCAGGTGGGCGGTAGCCTTGACCAATCACAGGCCTTGGAGATCAGTCACTCACCGCTGTTCAACATTATTGGTCCACCCGCTTGAGTATGTCCTACTGACCTATGCAAGTTATGACCGGTTTTATTGCAAACGCAGAACACTTTGGTTTAGACGCGACGCTACCCCCCCTTAAATGTGGGGTAAATTTACGCAGAATGCTGAAGAGAACGAACCGTTTAGCGCATCAGTGAATGTAACAGTAACTTACACATTTCGGTGGATTTGTAACCGATAACGATGGAGTTTCAGTTCTGGGTGTGTCCTGTGCAAGAGGCATAGCAAAGGACGTGGCTCGTTCACCTGGTGACGAGTGTATCAAGCTATCCGCGTTTTCGCAAATCAGTTCCCCGTAAGCCTTTCCAAAGTTATCCTCAGTAAACCACTGCTCCTTTGAAAGTGTTTCTCCTGTGATAGGTAGTACACAAAAGTAGAATATTTCACTCTTCCACTCTGTTGCAACATATACTGGAAATGGGAAGAGTACCCGTTAAGGAAGAAAACCTCCAAGACAACAAGCTCCATCTCTAAGTCTTCTATGATTTAACACTAGACAGTCGAAGTACAGGATGCTTATTCTTTAAGAAAACGTTGCCAGATTATTAGGAGAACCAGCTCCGAACGTAACCGGACTACATGACAGCCAATGGAATAACCGTTTTCGTTGAGACAGATTTCATTGGTTGTTTTTCACTCGCCCTTGACAGATGAGTTCTATTCTTAGTATCATTTTTGACCGCTTGCACGCGACAGTGATCAATAGAGCAACTGGCTCGCACATTCATTGGCTTTTCTGGTTTGGCCAAGTGCACCAGTCGATCAAGTGGTTAGCCAGACCGGGGTCCACGGTAATAAGAAGGCATTAAGGTACTGTGGTCCACAACAGATATTAACTGGGACAACTTCAGAAAAACGGGGCTTTTTTACTTTTGTATGCCAGCTGGACTAAAAGTCACCCGGTGGTGTGATCTGGCCACTTGGCTGTAAGATAAGTGAGATTTGAAATTACAGAATGGTTAACTATCTGGTGACTGTAGAAATCATGGTTTGGTTCTGTGCCTACGGTTTCGTAGCTTGACTTCGAAAGCACGCTCACGCACAAACGTACGTAAATAGATAGATACCATTGGAAGTTGCCACAGTGACTTAGGAAAAGCGTGGTGTCCAGAAGTCACACATTATCAATAAAACGGACAGTCTTGCGGCTCGTTAGGTGCTCAGCTTTCACGCGACCCGAAGAAACCAAGGACGATGAGGCACTGTCAGGTGGCCCAAGCTTGCGGCATGATATAACTGCGTGTTTCGCTGGTTCAGTATACCTCAGTTTCCATGGCGTACACCTAAGCTCAACGGTGACCAGTTACTACAGAAAACGTACTGAACGAATAACGACCGTGAGAACGACTATCGCTGTCATGCCACACGGAGGCACGAGGGCTGGGATACTTCCAGGTTGCCCAAGCCTAGACAGGGGAGGTCGAAAGGCAGAGATCGGGTGCAAACCATAAACCTTCCAATCAGTAAATTCGTGCTCTAACCACTTGGTCCATCGAAACAAGCGTTCAGTTCAGGCTTCCTCATTAGACCTGATGTTGATCGCAATGTTTTATGTTAGAACTGTCGTGAAAAAGTGTCTGTATTCAATCTACGCGAAGAATCCAAATTTTATCGGGCTATGTCGGTAGCTCCCCGTGGCTCACTTTTTGCGTCATCAAGCAACAAATTGTTACACTTGTTTGGGGGTCTTATCTGAGAATGGAAAAGAGGATTCATTCAATAACATCACCCGTTTGTGAAGCGATTTCGCCTTAAAAAAGACGTCGTTGAGATATTTTCCATTTGCAGATCAAAGCGTATATCACCGCTTACATAGTTAGAAAGACATGGGAAGTGGTTAGGAAAGTATGAGCGCACGGCCATGTTCGATTGCAGTTCAACAGACACGTGGGGGGGTGTAGGACATTCCCATAACATCTGTTTCGGAGCTCGGTGTTACCCTTCTGTTGTTTGTTTGGGGGTCTTATCTGAGAATGGAATCCCAAGAGTATTCAATAACATCACCCGTTTGTGAAGCGATTTCGCCTTAAAAAGGACGTCGTTGAGATATTTTTCATTTGCAGATCAAAGCGTGTCACACCACTTACCTAGTTAGAAAGACATGGGAAGTGGTTAGGAAAGTATGAGCGGACGGCCATGTTCGATTGCAGTTCAACAGACACGTAGGGGGGCTGAGATACCTGGGTAGGACATTCCCATAACATCTGTTTCGGAGCTCGGTGTTACCCTTTTGTTGTGTTTACTTACATAGTTTGATAAATCGACTTCACACCAGCTAGTCAGGCTTTTATAATAAGTATGTTTATCCTAATTTCCTATAAAGTGTTTCACGCAAGTTGGATCGTCAAAACTTAACGATCTGGCATTCAGTGAATATAATGAGTCGGGGTGGACCACGTGATTTAGGCTCCTGGTTATCGCGGGCTTTACCGTCTCAAAGATCTCAGACTGTTGCAACTTCATATATATTTAAAATTCCCTCCAATCTTGTATGACTGCCTTCCCGGTTAACAATTCAAGAGGACCGCCCTTTTTGAACTGGTGGAACTGAACTCTATTTCAGTTTTGCAAGACATCCATATTTTCCGTTTTCCTTATTGCGCAAATCGTTTTTACCGCTTTGATTATACTATTTTTGTACCAAAACCTTGGGCAGCCATATATTGTTTTAATTCATGAGTTTGAGACGCGGTTTCGGTCACGCGTTAACTGTTGATCCATATCGGCTTTGCTTGCCTTTTGGAGTACCTCACCGTTTGTCGAAAACCGTTGAGGTTTGTAATTTTGTATTCCGTGTAACTACTCTCATTTTATAGTACAGCACATTTGCGTAGCCATTCGTTCGGAGTTTTGCCGGTTTGGTTGCTAACCTTGGTGCTCGTTGCTCAAGAATTCGAAACGGTCGTTACACAGACGTCGTGGACAGTCATTTCTGGCAGTAAACAACACTACAGCAACACTCGTCGGTGCATCACCCCTCTGTGTATCATTCGTTTGTGCATCATTTTCTCGTTTATCGTCCGTGAAAATCTGTCCGACTCTGCCTATCCAGTTTGGCCACCATCATCCTAAGGTATGGCATGATCACCGGCGCGATTTGATGGGTGCAAGTAAGCAGGCCCCCAATTATCAAAGCAAACAACCGCCTACTGAGGTAACCACCGAAAAATGGGACCAGCAGTGCTTGCACTGAAGCATGGGCGTTTTATTACCAGTCTATTCACACCATCCAAGTGCTCAAACTCTCCACCACACACTTCCAATCACGTTGATCCCTGGATACCACCCTCCGCGTTTTGATACCTGACATTGGCCGTCTAAAAGTACACTGCTTTTCCACTGGTCTTTGGTTGCTCTTGTTCTCCTCTAAACGGTACCTACCATTGCACTAAATGACCACTGATTCCGGTATCCATTTCAGAGTCCTCTTTCAGGGTCATTCCATTCAGTGTCACTTCCTAATGCCGGGTCTTCGGACCAAAAAAGGTGCACATCCGACCACTTTTTCTCAAAACTAAACCTACTTGCAAAACATTTAGACATCAAAAAAGTGTAGGACACTCCACCATTCGGCATACCAGGCATCTTCGCCAACGCGCTGATGTGCCCGCCCTCCAAAAACGCTTTCATCACATGTGACTGACGCTTCTAAACCAAGCTGCTGTAATAAAACTAACATTCATTTCATCACTTGCCGAAGTTCTCACAAACATCAAGAAAGCAAAATAACGCAAGTTCGTTATCAGAAAATGACACATTTTGATAAGCAATCAATTGGTTGTTGTTCTGTTCCCCAAACTGGGCAACGTTTCGACGCCATTGGTGGATACCTCACTGCGCGGCTGTGTAGGTGTCCATCTATTTGTGCTCATGTTAAAATGCCTCCTAAAGAATATCTCTGAACTCTAAAGTGATTGGTTGTTTATGGGTCGTTTAACTCGGAGTATGATTGGACCATTTACGATCTCTGTTGCCTGATCCAAACGTGAGTTGTAAAATGTTTTAAACAGTTTTGAGTAGCACATAAGAGATTCGAAACACGAAGAAACAATTCTGCGTCATTCATCGTAGGTTGACAGGATTTGCGGAATGAAATCTAGGTTTAAATTGCTACCAGAATGCTTGGGGTTCATACAGAAGGCAGAAGAGTTATCCAAAAATACATTTAAAAATCTCAGTATTATCTTTCTGACTCGAGTCTAAAAAAATATGGAGCAAAACTGACCAAACTGGAGATTAGGATCGCATGTGTGAAAAAACATGCTAGCTGTCTTAGCAACTAAAGCTTGTCACATAGAAAGAGGGGCAGGTCGAAGTTGGATGTGGAGGCAACCGACGGCTTACCATTTCTCCAGCGTCTGACCTCCGCATCCAGCGTCACTAGAGCGACGAAAAGTTGTCTAGTGCGATCCGTTTCACGTTCATACAGACGACGCCACTCCTCAGCGGTTAATTGTGCGTTTGGCGCGACCTGATTCTTGATGGTCTTTGCTCGAACTCCGAAAACCATAGTGGACTTTGTTTCCAACTGAGAATGGACGAACAAGTGCGAAGAGCAATTCCCGCTCAGTCGGAAATTACTGACATCGTGTCAACGCTACTCGGGGTCTCGAGGGTTGTTGCGAACAAAAGCACAGTTAACATGCTCTGGCGAAATCCTAACCAACAGTTTTGTTTTAATAAGCCATCCGGGTAACAACTAGATCCGGAATCTGACGACTGCCACAATTCGTAGCCAAAAAATAAACTCCTACAAGCACAACAAGCAACCAGGAAGCAAACGAAGCAAAAGCAATTTCATTGAGATTCACGTGGGTCTTCCCTTAATATCGAATTGTTTGCAATTGGGTGTATTTTGTTCAAAATCTCTTTACTCTCAGCTAATTGATCACGTGGTTTACAAATGGCTTCAGATGAATGAAACACACCACCATCATCAGTATCGTTATCATCGACAGTATAACACAAGTGTCCAACATTTATGCTTCACTGCCGTACAACCACAATTTATTTGAAAGCCTTGTTGTGAAGAAAAGAATAAAGGTGGACGGAAGAGGGACTTAGTGCTAGCTTAACACAATCATTCCGAGGTGCCTACACCTCCAAACATTCACTCAGGCAATCTGGATGTAAACTGACAACAAGATCGCCACTGAAATCGGTTGTATTGTCTCCAACTAGGAACAGTGAGGATCACGCGGTCCCCATCCCGGAAGACGAGTAGTACCGACAGCACCCAAGTGTTTCGTGATCTCCTTCATACTCCTCTGCCAACTCAAGGGTTGGCCACCTCTCTGTTTACGCCACTCTGAGTTCGGCATGGAAAACAGCACTCTCTTCGGCAAACGATGGTTCGGCATACGAAACAC
>NW_008751730.1:709847-715601 GCF_000715545.1 Opisthorchis viverrini | reverse complement strand
GACCTTACACTTTGTGGGTGCAAAGTGAATACCAAAGGACAGGATGACTTTGATCAGTTCATCCGAGAATACCTGCGCCTTCTCCTCCTCTTCGAACATGAGAACGATGTCGTTTGCATATTCCAGATCGACAAGGCTTTCTCCGCAGGCTATTTGAACACCAGGGTTTTGAAGACCCTCTAGCGTTTGTCTCATGATTTCATCGATCACAAAAAAAGGAATGGAGAGAGAGGGCACCCCTGACAGACACCGCTTTGTGCGCGGAAGCTTTTGGAGAGCTTTCCGTAAATTCTCACACCGATGCTTCGTTGCCGTACATTCATGATTTATTGGAGAGCCTTATTGTAAAGACAATAATAATGGTGGCCAGAGAGGAGACTTAGTGCTAGCTTACCACAATCATTCCGAGGTGTCTACCCCTCCAAACACTCACTCGGGCAATCTGGATAAAAAATGACAACAAGATCCCCGCTGACATCGATTGGCAGCCATATCTTGCAGCGTCCCCAAACAGGTGCAGTGAAGATAACACGGTCCCCATCCTGAAAGACGAGCAACATCAACTGCAGCCAAACGTTTAGTACTCTCCTACATACCCCTGTGCCAAGTCAATGGTGGACCACCTCTCTACTTCAGCCACTCAAAATCGGTCAAGAAAATCAACACTCTCTTCGGAAAAGCGTGGTTCAGCGTGCACAAGACAATTTATAGTGCTGGATGCATTCTTTCATACGAGTCTCCGTTGCACAACCATTTCCAACTGCCTTGTTACGGATTCACCGACACCAACTCACATGAGCTATATGGTTCTGAGACGTCGGATGTCCATAGCATTACCGATTCTCCCCACTTGTCTGATTTTCTTAAATGCAGGCATACCGATCAGACAAGCGCTGACTGAGGACTACACTCCCATCGTTGAACAGTGCGGGTGGGATGTCATTCCGACCAGAAGCTCGGAGGCACCTAAGAGAACATATGCAGTCATAAACATCCGAGGCCGTAGGAGATTTCAGATTCACCGTCCAGGGCTCTACGTCAGCTGTGGGCTTCAGGTGAGCGCCAGCTGGTGACTACGAAAGTTGTTGTTCGAAGTATTTAGCCCACCGGTCGAGGTGTTCTTCTCTATTCAAAATGGTCGCTCTATTCTGATCCTTGATGGTTTTGTTCACAAGCCGGACTTTCGGGGGAGCAGATAACTCGCTTTCCGAATCGATACTTGATTTCGACCGCTTCGTCGACATAGGAAGACCTGACTACACAGAACATCTAGACAACATCGCAACTTACTCGTAGTAGGCCGAGAAGTGCCCCCAAAGGTGTATGTAGAGAGAACGATCAGATGAGATTATCGACTGACCGGTTTGTATAGCGTTCCGATCACCCCAAAGTTAATTTATATCATTTTTCGAAACGGTGAACACTTTCATGGGAAGAAGTGGACCAGATTCGCTCAAGCATCACGTGACAAATCGCATTTATTCTTGGCTGAACGAATTTTAGTTTGGTTGCTTTGTTTATCTTGTGAATGGCCACCGAAATAGCACGAGTACCACAAAGATGCTGAGTAAATCCGTCCAGATTCGCTATTTGAATCTCGGTGACGTCATGTGACGTTACCGCAATCTCTTCGACATGCGACCAGATTCTTATTGGTCAGCGTAAGTTGTACCGTATGAAAAGTAATGACTGAAGAATAGCCATAAAGCATTTCGGGATGTAGTTTCCATCGGTATTCAAGTAATCCCCCAACAAGACGACAGAGTATGACTTAGAACTTAATTTGGTCATCGTAGAGGATCAAAAAGCAGGATCGTACAGGCAGATCTGCCCTTTAACCTCACTGGCGAATGAGTCTTGCGGGAACTGCTCATGGTTGTTGATCATCTGCCGCGAAGACATAACCTTCGGTATTTTTCTGATTGGTCCATCCACTGTCGTTCTGTGTACTTACTGCTTGTTACTTCAGGATGCAGACAGCATATGGCACAAACGGTTGGTTCTTTGGTTGTTTGAATCACATGGTGTCACTGTATCGTTGACTGACTGACTTCACAGTATTGCATGATCAAATTTTTAATCGTAAACAGTGGATTACTGAGGGAGAAACAGCGTGATGTAATCAGCAAACTACATGACGTGAGGTAGCTCCGATCCAGACCATTGTACCAGACACGCAGTAGGGCGATCGATATTCATAGGTAACTATTCAAATGATTATCCGATACCCCCAGGACAAATCTCACAATCAGAGAATGGCCCTATTAGTCGTAGAAAGTCGAGAAGCACCGTACAGCTGTTTTATCTAAAATGGAATTGTTCACTTCAAAAACCTCCAGGATGACACCATCCTTTCTCGGGAGAAGGCGGCATCTCTGCTTCCATTAATATGGACATGCCTGGGGAAAACACCTTAGTGCCTTCACACTCCTATCGCAGAGGACAGTACGACTTTACCCCCCAGACCGCCTCGTATCGCGATTACTTGTAGTACGGGGTCTTGCTGGTCTTGGTCTGACCGTTCCCTCTCTGTCCTTCCTGGCATAGCTGTACCTTGTGGAACGAAGTTCCAGCCAGTGTAGCCCGCGGGATCATTGCAGCACTCAAGCCCAACCATCAAATCCACCTTTAGGCCTGGATTATCAGTGTGTGATTAGCTTGTGTTTAGACAGTTAATTGCACTGCTGATCAACCACCCGTCGCTAATAGACTCGCTAGAGTTCCGTGAGAGGTACACTGTTTAGGATTGCCAATACGGACGAAGCAGTCAGACGCCGCTTCTCAGCTTTCTGGCACAGACTTACGAAAAGAACCTCAATTGAAAGTGGTGTACATATCACAAATTCTGATAGTATTCTAATGATACATTGAGTTAGTACACTAATATGGTGAACGTGCCTAATAAAACCTACAACAAAACAAAGACATTGTTACCGGACCACTCTTAGTTTGCGGGACATCTCAATAGTTAAGGCTAGAAAAGCTCCAACAGGGAGCCGCTGACGAACAGGTTCACACCTATGCAAGAACTCTAGACGCATATTCCACTTCGCCGTCGGCTATCTGTCCACTGAGGAAGAGCTCAACTATCATGGCTGTTTAAAACTGTGTCAGGTGGTGATAACGATATGCATGGTTTGGTATTGTTGAGCAATACGCTAGTTTATGGCTGCTGTTTAGATGTAACACACTACTCATAAAATTGCCGAAAACCCTTCGACTGCCCACGACCGGTTTCGCCTTTCTCGGATCTCTTCGGATAGACGCAGTCCCTGAGTTTCCGTTTACCGAGTGTTCTGATGGAACCTGAACTGGACGGACAGATTTCGACAAGTCTATCATTTATGATGTTCTGCTTCAAATGGCTGCACCAGGCCATGTTTCGGTTGGTACGATATTCGAGAAATCGCATAATGTTCTGTGTCACAGAAGCCCCCAGCAGCCGAAGTTTAGTGTCGTTGAGGATCACGATGGGAAACGTTGGTCACGTGCCCTCTTGGTGCATCAATCTAGGAGGACCGGAAACCCGAACATTTGGAGTAAAAATTGCCCGTTGAGGACACCTTTGGTGCTCCTTAACGGAAGTTGGTTGACTGGTCCAACACAACTAATCAACTACAAGCACAATTTCAGGAGCCCGACTGGGGATTTGTATATCTTGAGCAGTGTCATATTTGGTGAGGCTACCGTTAATTTATTCCATTAGGATCTCCCCAAACCATCTACTCTCAGTGTTTTCTTTTTCGAACAGAAGTCTTAACCACACGTGGAATATTTTCTGCTAAATTAGTCCTACGAGAACCAACTGATTTCAAAAACGCACCATGACCGTGCCGATTATTACAGCTGTTAGAATTTGGATTCATTCCTAGAAGCCTGGCGAGATGCCTTTATGTGTATCAATTTGCTCATCATCCTGAAGATCATTGACAATATGACATCAGCGTTCAACACCGATGGTGCATAAATCCGGCACTGTCAGTAGGCCATCAAGTGGGGGAGCTATGCATTGAAGGCGACAGCATGGATGCACGAGCGCCATTGAGGACGCGACTTGGCCATGTCTGACAATGTCTCTAACCACTGATGTGGCCCGTCTCGGGGCCCCCATCCAGGAAGACGGCAATGACCAGCGCAGCTAAGTTTGCTGGTAATGGCTTTTATACTTCACTGCCAAGTCAGTGGTCGCTTCTGGCTGGTTTCCACCCCTCACATGGTTGTGAGAAAAGAGCCGTTCAAGGAATTCGGTCGTTGGCATATGGCAGCACGTGGCCAAGTCAGCGCAACCAATGCAGTGTGATCAGTGCATCTATCGAGAGTGAGTTATTTCTCCCGAATACCATTCGGCATACTTCAGCATTGCTGCTCCGGTGTTCCCACCAGATTCGGGCAATGCTCTGAAGACGTCAATGGTCAAACACGAAACTGCGGCAGCTACAACCACTGTACGACGAGTACGCAGTTATTACAGCTGACAATGATGAATGCCCACCATATCAAACCAAAAGTGTGCAGTTGTCATAGCAACATTCAAGCCAAAATTTTCTTACCTCGTTTGAAACCGCAGGTGAAGCGGCAATAATTATCGTTGTCTTGGAGTTACCTCCCAGAGATTGTTGTAATATTCTTGTCAACTTTGAATCGCGATAGGGAACATGAGTCTGAGAACGCAGTTAAACACAATTTATTGATTCAGTAAAAATATTGGATAAAAAAGCATCGTCTAAAACACTCCAGTAACATCAGAAGGATGAAAGGAGGTCACGGATTTGGAGACGGTCACCAAGTCATTCTTTTTTCGCATTGATATGGATTATAAACCTTTTTATTCTTACTACGTCATGGTTTTTCCAAGTATCTCCTAGTTACCACAAACAGAATGATTACTTTTACCTGTATCAGTAGTAAAAATTTAATGCACGATTTCTTCGTCTTAAACTGTCTTTAAATAAATAGTCACCATCTCTCTAGGGTCTACTCTAACCTATCTTCCTGAGTACTTCCTGAGTAACTGAGTCTGGGCACCAGAATAATTCTATGTTAGTGCCGATAACCGACCACTTCCATTTGCTAACGGGAAGATCGCGGGTCCAGATCTCCCCAGAGGTTCTGCGATCTGCACTACTGAGCACTCCCAAAAAAGGACAAAAGACCATAACAAACAATTAGTCAAGTATTATGTCGCGATTTTTCGGCCTCACCATTTAGCATTCTACGCAAACAGGTGACCAGATAGTAAAAGGGTCATTTTTGATGGCTGTTAACTTCCATTCCTCGACCGCCAGTTATTTGGTGAGTGACTGACCTAGTGTCTAGCAGTCCTAGCGGCTAACATTCCGTCGTTCGTTTTGGACTCTAATAATAGATTGATCCTTTCGAAAACCGATAAGTTCATTTTTCAACACGCAACAAGTAGATCCTCTGAGCTGACAAATCGCCGACTGTTTACGGAGATTCGACAGTATTTTCAATGCTCTCCTAGTCTTTCCTACTCTTCTCTGTATACTCCAAGATCAACGTTGACCCGTGTTCCTCGGTTTCAGGTCTGTTTCTCGTCAAAGATAGCATCACAGGTGCTGGGAGTGCACCACCATCATTACTTCTTCAAGCGAGCACAAAATGCGTAAGCGATCATATATTCTGCAACATTTTCCACCTGGAAGATGAATCATATCGCCCATGCCACTCACTTTCCGCAATCCCTTCTATACACAATTCACACTGCTCATCATCATCATCATCATCATCATCATC
>NW_008751730.1:703669-705274 GCF_000715545.1 Opisthorchis viverrini | reverse complement strand
ACGAGAATTCGAACCAGCAACTCCCCGCCCAATGGTTGAAGACTAAACTGTTCGACTACGATCTGGCAATGGATGAGCCAATCAGCACACGATCACGTGGTTGAACTTTCGCGATTGGAGAGTGAGTGGCGCTCAATCTTGTCTAAATGCAAGCTAACCAAAACGCTGCTCAGGCGCTCACAGCCAGACAGTTTAGTCAAAAAGTCGCGGGTTCAAGTCGTTATTGATATTCCCAAAATTCGCACTGCTGATGATTTCAAACAAGAATGAAACAGCTGTGCTTCCCGGCTTTTCGGTGTCACTTAGGAGACAAAATCTACTTTGAACTTACCGAACTGAATAAATCTTTCAGTGTTATCATCAATTATGGATGAACCTCATAGGTAAGCCAGATGTCTCATTATAACTATCGAAACAGACTCCACATTCCCCAACTAGTGGTCTCTGCTATTTTTGACCTGACAGCATTGATACGTAATCATTTCATCCAATAAGTCCAGTTGAGTACTAAGTTAGCCCTAAGACTGTATCCGAGGTAGTTATTCGTTCTGGAAGTTCTCCGTTAGGCTTGATGATAACAGGCATAAGAAGCCAATACGATTCGAAAAGTTTGGAAAGCTGACTTATGATTGGATCTTTCAAGTACATTTGGACAACAGTTGGACCAATAAAACGTCCCGTTTGCGTGCAGCTAGCTGTGAAATGCCTCAATCGTTTGACAGTAACGCTCTACTTNCCATCCTGGAAGGCGTACAACACCAACAACACCTAAACTATTCGTGATCTGTCGAGACAAGCCACTTGATTCAAATGCTCAAGTGTTGCGGTAGTTCAGTGCCGGTTATAAGTGGAGTTCGTAGTTTATCTCGTGGTCAAAGCAAGTCAAAATGTTATCGACACTCGTGTCCACTTACACTTCCTTCAACCAGCGCATTGATCACGTTACCAAGTGTGGACAGTGATCTGTTGATGTTTTTCGCCTCGTCTAGTGTCGAACCTTCCGCCCCAGATTTGGAAACCTTTTCACTTCCGGCAAGGTCGACCAAATAGAGTGACCCGATCAGCTGTTTCCCAGTCTCCCGATTGTTCTGTTGTATGCAGATGCGAAATATTGAATGGCTGCGTGAGCTGTGTTCGTTCATATCTGTAAGAAAGACAGAAGGCATTGAGGCCGATCCAATGTTGGGAGACTCAACCAATCGATCACCTCCTGGAGACTCTTCTTATCTCCTTCTCACCTGTACAGTCAGAGAGTTTCCGGGGACCACCTTCAAGAAGTCAGCTAGATATCCCAGTCCAAAATTTATCTGTGTTGAGGTTCCCGATATGGAACTTTGATTGACGCGTACGTTTGACAATCCCGAATATTGAAAGAAAAAACTGGGTTCGTAATTCTACGCGTCAGCCGCATCGGGAACCTCAACAGTACTGAACTATTAACGTTCGTAGTGTCAACAAGAGCACAGGTCTGTCACTGACCAGCACAGTCCAGTGTGAACGCCGCAGACCAAACAACGACGAGCGGAATGATGGCTCAGTAGCGTGGGTTGCGGTCGTTCCTTCCGATGACGGTCTCGTGATTCTCATTGGATGTGCGATCACGCG
>NW_008751730.1:697135-703576 GCF_000715545.1 Opisthorchis viverrini | reverse complement strand
TGAGGCGGCCTGGTGCAGCACATTCAGTTGCCTGAGAATATCATAAACGAGAGATTCAGCTGGGTTCCAGGTGAGTCTCTCGAAAGAACCAAATTAGTTTGCAAACGAGTGTATTTCGCTAGGTCCATGACATCTTTCCGGTTTGTTCAAAAGATTTGGAGGCCAAATTTCCATCCGCTTAAGATGTCTCCACTGTAAAAGTTTAGAAGATCAAGGGCAAATCAGAGGGCCGAATACAACCTCGTGAACCCGTTTAGAAGATAGCATACTAAAGAAAAATATGAAATGACGGACTATAGAAGATTCCGCAAAAACGCTGCTGTGAAAGCCTCCTTCTCTCCGAGGAGGCATTGACACCTTAGACGATAAATCAAACTGAACCAAACTGAACTCTGGAAGAAGGAAATATAGTGAGATTTTAAAGATTATCCAACTGACCGAAATGGCTATTCCACAAGCAAAGTAATAAGGTTAATGCAAAGGTCTATGGTGGTCCTCTTTTTGGGATGCTGACGGAAGGCGGAAGATCTGTTCAACTAGTGAGTCTTTTTCTTCCTGAACAGACTACTTACAGTTTGTCAGTAGCACGTCATTTTAACATTCTGAAGGATTAATTGTTTTCTAGCTGGGTGTGGACTTACTTGTAACTGATACATGACGATTCATTTTCCCCTCGTCCAGCGCATCTAACAAGTCGTCCGCACAAGATACAAAGCGTTCCGTCACACCCTACAAGGACAAATAACCATATATCTATAAATAATCATGGTCTGGACGATTTACAAGCGAATGTCGTAGGTTCAGTTCCTCAACAGAGATGCTGTTCTGCGCAGACCCTTTAGTGGATGGATTATCCGGTTACATCCTGGTGATGAACAAGAGTGGAGCAGTGGCGTCTACAACAGCGGCAACAGCTACAGAAACGTAATGCTGGAGCCTACATGCTAGCGAAATAACGAGGGGGGCGTGACAAAATGCACAGGGTTCCCACCCCTGGTCCCCACCTGGAGGTAAACTCCAGATATGACGTAAAATGCAAGCGCGTTGCCGCGATTTCACCAGCACACGCTGAATAAACAGATGAATGCGTTCATGCTTGAGCGAGACGACTGGTTTGCCTGACACGTCGAACGATGACCTCATCAGCAGATGCCGACCCACCTATGTCACAAGCTGGAAGATTAGACAGAAAGGCCTCCAAACTGGAGTGTCATCTTTACTGTGTACATCTAGCAAACATCCGCAGTGAATAGAATAGTGAGTGGGAATTTATAGCTAAGGTCATAAAAAATGGTACGTCCGAGTGGCACAACAACTAACCCACCGCTACGCACCACTAAGCTTCCCAATAACACACTGATTATGTCGCCTCGATTGGTGATGAAAAGCTTGCAATCGAACTGCCTAGCTCAGCGAACAAGCCAACGACCGAAGTACAATACATCACTTGCCCCATTCCTAGTGTTGAATTCGTGGCCACCCGCTATCTTGCATCGCCGCTCAGCCCTCTGCATCGGGTCCCAAAACCAGCGCTGTAAAAGTTGCCAATTTTGATGGAGCGCAAATCTATTAACCTGGATGCATTAAACAAGGTCTTTCCTGGGTTTGCCTAGCCTTTACCGAACCACACTCATCTGCTAACAAATTTGGTTTTTCGAGAGACTCACCTGGAACCCAGCTGAATCACTCGTTTATGATGTTTCCAGGCAACTGGAGATACTGCACCATGCTGCCTCATGTTTCAGTTGCTATGATATTCGAGAAATCGTGATAGATGTATATCTTTGTAATGCACTACTCATAAGGTTGCTGAAAACTCCTCGACAACCCACGACCGGTTTCGCCTATCTTGGGGCTCATCAGGTAGGCGCAGTCCCCGAGTTTCCGTCAGCCTTATGGTCTACTTGACACCAAGCTTGCAAACTATCTCGAATATCGTAGCGACCGAAACATGAGGCGGCCATATGCCTGGAAACATCACAAACGAGAGATTCACCTAGCCTCGATTTACAACAGACGAGACAAAGACCAGTTCCTATTGAAAACCACTTGCAGGCCAGCAAAGTCGGGAGGTAGTGGAAGAAAACCAGTCGTCCAGAGAACCTGGCATTATTTGGTCCGGTACCTTGGGGCAAGATTTTCGAACATCAACAGATCACGTGGTAGATTTGGATAAACAACAATCTGTTCGAGGTCGGCTGCACTCGGACAAACCCTGAATAATGCTCAAACTCTTGAGGAACGTGCCAGTCCCACATTGGGGTACCATGATGCCTCACCTGTGGAAGGCCATTTTGATTGACCTTTGTTTAAAGGATCAAAAGCAGGAAAACTAACCGTGAACTTACCTTCACATAAGCTACACGACCCTTTGTTTCATGAATCGGAAGGTTCGTTTTTGAGACTAAAACACACACGGAAATTNAAACGCACACTGAAATCAGTGGAAAAACTAGAGAAGAACATACTATCAAGCAAATCTTTGATCTTCTCCATATATAGCTCGAAATAAGAAACCTGAGGGAAGGTAGTTTGAAAGTGACGCGCACAAAAAAAAAACAAACCTTGATGAGAAATTCCAAATTTTCGTCCATCTTTTCAATGTGCAGAAAAATATCCTCGATGATCCTTGGTATGATTCCTTTGTGTTCAGCATCCTTCATCCGGCCCTGTTTGGAAAGTTCCCAAGGCGCAGTTTCGATCGTTTTGACCATAGTCACGTGATTAATGGACAGGCTAACTCCAATAGACTACAACTCGCCCAAGGTCAGTTATTTATCGCGCAACACTAACAGTATTCATGAAACCGCCGTGTCAACAAGTGGGAAATCGCCTTTCGTCTAGATCCGACCTTTATAACTCCAATTCGTGCCCTCAGAATGAAGACTACTCAACAAGTGCGTTACATCATAGCCATTAAGAAGGCCGAACTAAGGTTTCTATTCACAGAGACTGACTGGGATTGATGATAACGGGAGAAGAATTTGCAAGTTCAGTGGGGATTCCATCGGATAAGGGAAGTCAATCTGTGCCGAAAAGTCAATAACTATTTTACAGACGTTTCATCTTCTTCGAGAATCATCAGCAGTGCACATCCCAGCGATCTCCACGAGAATTCGAACCAGCAACTCCCCGCCTAATGGTTGAAGACTAAACCATTCGACTACGATCTGGCAGTGGATGAGCCAATCAGCACATGATCACGTGCTTGAAATTCCGTGACTGGAGAATGAGTGGTGCTCAATCTCGTCTAAATGCGAGCTAACCAAAACGCTGCTCAGGCGCTCACAGCCAGACAGTTTAGTCAAAAAGTCGCGGGTTCAAGTCGTTATTGATATTCCTAAAATGCGCACTGCTGATGATTTCAAACAAGAATGAAACAGCTGTGCTTCCCGGCTTTTCGGTGTCACTTAGAAGACAAAATCTACTTTGAACTTACCGAACTGAATAAATCTTTCAGTGTTATCATCAATTATGGATGAAACTTATAGGTAAGCAAGATGTCTCATTATAACTATCGAAACAGACTCCACTTTCCCAAACTAGTAATCTCTGCTATTTTTTGCCTGACAGCATTGATACGTAATCATTTCATCCAATAAGTCCAGTTGAGTACTAAGTTAGCCCTAAGACTGTATCCGAGGTAGTTATTCGTTCCGTAGGTTCTCTGTTAGGCTTGATGATATCAGGCATAAGAAGCCAATACGATTCGAAAAGTTTGGAAAGCTGACTTCTGGTTGGATCTTTCAAGTACAATTGGACAATAGTTGGACCTATAAAATGGCCCGTTTGAGTGCGGCCAGCTGTCAAATGTCTCAATCGTTTGACAGTAACGCTCTACTTTGTCGATTAATACAACTAACAGTAGACAGACAAACCTCCATGGTATAGGTTTTCCCCGAAGCCGTTTGTCCGTAGGCAAAAATCGTTCCATTATATCCGTTCAACACGGAAAGTACAATGGATTTGACACTCTTCTCGTAGACCTCCAGTTGCGTTGCATTGGGTTGCAGGACAACGTCAAATGTGTATGTTTTGCCCTACAGGGGAATGAGAACAGTTCGCAAGAAAGGTTTTGTTCCAACTTTCGGCAAAAAACAGTCTTTCGCTACCTAGTTGTCATGGCACTCGAAGGAAGCACGTGAACTGAGACGCTACCGGGTTGCTGAACCCTGGACAGGAGCAGTCGAATTGTCAAAGTTGGGTTTGAATCAGTCCAGTTAGTAAGTTTGCGCCTTAACCAGCGAGCCATCTCTAGCCACTTTGCATTCTTAAGGAATCAAAGAGAACAACAGCAGTCCATCGGACTGTAGAAGAACTGGTAGCGAGAGGAAAAACAGTGGCTGTGGGTATGAATGTGAATAATCGTTGTGAATGAAGTTGACGGCTACATTTTCTACCTGCGAGGTAATCCACAAAGTTACAGCGGTCCCTACGCGAACTTCAGATACACTGTAAAAAAAAATGACGGCAGTGAGAGAGGTGTCACATCTAGATGCAGGATGACTCAAGATGACTAATTAAAATGGTATGTGGCAGTCTGTATGACAAAGGCATTCGCGATTTACGTCTCCTTGGTCACATGGTTTGATCTTAAAGGATCACTGATAGCCTGTCGCTATGCTTTTACATCAGTTCGCATTTGGTACACTCTAGAGCTGGTCCAACATGTTTCACTCTATGGTTCCCATGCAGGCTACCGAGGTGTCTACGTTCTTACCAACAAGGTGCACTTTTTCACACGATGTCAAAGATTGTTCACGGTCACACCACTTTCGTTTGAACGGTCGTCCTCGTGTTCTGGCGTAATTATTCCGGTGAGTCCACACCGAAGGGAAGCACTGGGCTCGAGCTTCGCTCTTATTAGAGCTCATCAGCAGTGCATATCCAATGGCCATGCCGGGATTTGGCAAAGATTGACTGGTCCATTGGCATTAATGAGCTCACAGAAACTGAGCCTTCTTGAGTTTATCATGGTGGTTCAGCCGAACAAAGACCACTGGCGAGGAACAGTCTCACTGGTCTTGGCTGGGACGGTCACCCCGCTTGATAAGGAGAGCACCCCACGTTCAATAATAATGTCGGCACTGATAATCTTGACGACACCTCGCCCATCTCCCTCGCGGGAGTCTAGCCATCAAAAGAGACACGCACTTGTTTCACCTAGAAAGAGCATCCCAATGGGAGACTCCTTCTCAACGAAAGCCGCTTTCAGTCTGCCTTCCTAATGGTACGAAAGGTCTATAGCGGAATTCACAAATTTGCCTGGTATTAAACTGGATGGACTACATAGCTGATCTTTGACCTTCGCTACTTTTCTCAGGGTTATTGTAACTGCATTACCCTTCCGTACGGCAGTAGGATATCCAGTGGACTTTTCATCATCTACTTACTCATGGGTGACAGTTAATGCCATTTAACAAACCTAAGGGACACATTTACACGTGAATTATGTTTAAAAACCTCATCCAGGTGGTTCAGCCGGACAAAGACCACTGGCGAGGAACAGTCTAACTGGTCTTGGCTGGGAGGGTCACCCGCTTGATAAGGAGAGCACCCCACGTTCAACAATAATGTCGGCACTGATAATCTCGACGACACCTCGCCCATCTCCCTCGCGGGAGTCTAGCCATCAAAAGAGACACGCACTTGTTTCACCTAGAAAGAGCATCCCAATGGGAGACTCCTTCTCAACGAAAGCCGCTTTCAGTCTGCCTTCCTAATGGTACGAAAGGTCTATAGCGGAATTCACAAATTTGCCTGGTATTAAACTGGATGGACTACATAGCTGATCTTTGACCTTCGCTACTTTTCTCAGGGTTATTGTAACTGCATTACCCTTCCGTACGGCAGTAGGATATCCAGTGGACTTTTCATCATCTACTTACTCATGGGTGACAGTTAATGCCATTTAACAAACCTAAGGGACACATTTACACGTGAATTATGTTTAAAAACCTCATCCACGATGAAAACAACCTTGTACCTGTGACTGGCTGTGTGTCCAAGTGGCTATTTAGTTAAGGGGGTCCGTAACACTGACCTTCGAAGAGGACTTTATTCCTTAGAGGCACAAAGTTGGTCCCCTACTAGAGTTAGGGTCTGGTTTTGAGGGGTTGGCCTCTCTTGGGTGGAAGGACCTATTCGAGGGGTGGGGAGGGTCTTATATTTTATTTTCCCGCCTTTGTCCTTCCTGGTGATCAGTCCCTAGTTCGCCCTTCCTGATCACTCAATTTGTAAACCCATGCAACCCGTGCCTCGCCCTCTATCCCAATATTTTGAGATGTGTGGAAATTTCCTATTTTGATTCCTCTGATGCCCGAATGACAATAGATTGTCGGATCTATTTTTACTTGCTGCCACAAGATCATCTGTTGCGTGCACTGTGAAGCTGGACTTTTTGGTCTTACTCCTTCGTGGTGAAAACGGTTTCAGGGAGTT
>NW_008751730.1:692972-696254 GCF_000715545.1 Opisthorchis viverrini | reverse complement strand
ACAAGAGGACCTCACAAGTCCTGTCGCTCCTAAAACGGAATTTTAGTCGTTTCACTCGACTGGCACTGCCCCGAGTAATCAATACCTACATCCGACCAACCATGGAGTACGCTATACAAGCTTGGTCACCATGGCTTCAAAAAGACATAATTCTTCTACAGCAGCGAATATATCATCCAGCCATGAAGCTGGTAATTGGATTGCATAATAAACCATACGAAGACAGGATTGCCAGTCTCAACCTATTTGACTTCTACTATCGGCGCATCAGGGGAGACCTAATTCTAACATATAATATACTGAAGACACCTAATCATCCGCTGGAAGACCTTTTTGTCCGACGTCGAACACGAACGGGCAGGAGGCATGACTTTTCGCTCGCGGTACCTCACTCGAGTGGTAACTGTCGACGGAACTTTTTTGTGGTCCGTGTATGTTTCATCTGGAACTCCCTACCTCCCAATGTTGTACATTCACCGAGTTTAACCATTTTCAAGAGCAATTTAGATGCATATCTTATGTCCAAACCGAATATGGAACTATTTAAATCCATGTGATACTCAGCAAACATTGCGCATATTTTTGCGTCCCTTTGTATATATACGGTCACCCTATGGTCGTTGTAAATTTAATTGCTTTTTAGACCATTAAAAACTTGAATTACCTTGAATAACCTTGAACTACTGAGCCATCATTCCGCTCGCCGTTGTGTGGTGTGCGGGCGTTGACACTGCACTGTGCCGGTCAATGACAGACCTGTGAACTTGTTGACGCTACGAACGTGAACAATTGATGTTTGTTGTACACATTTGCTTGTGTAAATAGTGTCATAGAATTACGAACCCGATTCTTCTATTTGATATTCGGGATTGTCGAACTTACGCGTCACTCAAAGTTCCGTATCGGGAACCTCAACATGACCATTGTCATAAAAGAGTTACGAACCCAATTGCCAGAGTTCGAAGGACGAGCCCCCAGGACGCGACCATCTCAGGTTCAGCACTTCCTATTTTGTACCGAGTCTAATCGAAACGTGTCAAAAGTTAGGGGCCATTAGATGCAGCATACATTCCTGCCTCATACACCTTTGCTAGCTTTACGGAGATCGTCAGTTTAGAGAAAATTCCACGTATATACCGTTTAGGATTGGTATCGAGTAGAAGCCAAATCACCAATTGCTTACCAGTTAAACACGGAAAGCCCCCCACCGCGGGGTCTTTTATGAGCAAATCCCAACTAACCAGCTACAAACTATTGGACAGCAAAGCAAACATCTCATAGGCACATCATACGTCTCTTTCACTGACTATCATGGAATTGTAAACGAATGCTGCAAAGTATTTACATAGCTTCTGTAGTAAACCCCACCTTCCATTACACGGGCGAGGCAGAGCTTCGAGAAAACCACATACTACTCGCATGCCTCATCAGTAGTATCGGTGTACCTCATCATTCACCACTGCAAACAAAACGGTAACCGTCAGTTTGAAAAAACCCCACGTTTAGCAGCCAAATCACGAGTCCCCTAATAGGACCGAAGTGTGACTTGTCGTTGTTCACCATAAGGTAATGAGGAAAGGCAAAATAATGGATACGCCCGAGCTGGAAGTTTGCGCCACCACGAGAAATAAGCACGTAATGAGGAAATCTAAAAGCATTCGGGACTGGGGGTAATGTTGCGACAGCGTTGGTTAGCCGTCCAAACTAAATAATACTTATACCGTTTTCCACCATTTGGATTTTATTCGTTTTTATATAGTGCGAATTTCCGTACGACCATCCCGCGACTCAAAGCAAATAGCTGTATTTCGGTCCCCCTTAATTCGGTGGTACTTGTGTGAAAGAATGTCAAAAACCACGATATCCAGTCCTCTTTTAGCCATTTGAGCTCGCACCGATCCATCTGGTCGGCAATGAGGTCAAAAATGTGAGTTTAGGTCAAAATTCTTGAGGCTAGCAAGTTGTCTTCAAACAATCATGGTGATATGGAAAATGTGGGAGAATCCGACTAAACTGTCGAGAGATAGAGAGACAGAAAGAGAAAACGAAACTTGGTTGCTAATGCACTACTCACAAGGTTGCTGAAAATTCGTTGACAGCTCACGACCGGTTTCACCCGTCCACTTTGGGCTCATCAGGTAGGCGCAGTTCCCGAGTTTCCGTCAACCTTATGCTCTACTTGAAACCTGGTCTCATCAAACTTGGTTTCATCCAAATGTCTAGTAACAAACATGTACAATTAGCTGGCAAGTCCCAGCTGGTGTTTGACCTGAGACGTGGAGTATTCTAGCCAGCCTCGTTTGTTTGCACAAATTGGGTACGCTCATTCTAGTGCTCATTGTTTCAGCTATTTCCAACCTGTCTGTCTGGGCAGCTTTCGAACTTTGGTGTGCGACCACGGTGTCCAACACATGGGACGAATGTAGCTTCTGAGGGATCCCTTATCATTATGTGGTAGTCGACCATAATACTGCAAAGTTGTCCACCACTATGTCACAGAAGTAGTATCCTATTTCCAGCATCTACTCTCCGATGACTTCATCCATAACTATAATAAACGATTTGGGGAAAGGTGGGTCTATCGGTGGTAGTGAGTCCCAAAGCAGAGGGCAGAACCACAATGTTCTTGGAAGTACGGGTTGGTACATGATGCCATGGAAGGCCAAATCAATTGCCTCAGAGGTAGCAGCAAACTCCAAACTAAAACAGACTCTTCATTTCAGAAACCAACCGATAGTGGGGCAGTTTTGAACTACTCGTCTGCCCATCCGAAGTCGGTATTCGCCAGTATTGTGTGATCAATGTTTAGGCATGTAAGGGCTCTGTGCACACAAAAAGCTGATCGGACAGTGGCCCGAATTGCAGTGAGGAACAAACTTCAGGATAGTGAATACCGAGCTAGCTTAATTAAGCGTCAATTGCGAAGGGTGTTGGTAGGACAGTGGCATTGCAGTGAGGACCAAACTTCAGGATAGTGAATACCGAGCTAGCTTAATTAAGCGTCAATTGCGAAGGGTGTTGGTACCTACCGGGCAACCCAACAGGGAATGGATCGGGACCGCTGTTATCCCATATAAACCAGGGACATCAGAGGTCATTCGAGGAATTCTAAACGCGGCTAACATAAGAGTAGCTCTGCGCTCTGCACTGGTGCAATTGAAGGATCGCCTCCCGGCAAAAAATCAATTAAGTGTAACGACTGCACCAAGGTCTACATAGGACAGACGGCCAGGGCACTACACACCAGAATCGGAGAGCATAGTAGAAAAATAAACAGGCCGA
>NW_008751730.1:682099-691682 GCF_000715545.1 Opisthorchis viverrini | reverse complement strand
GCTCTTCTGAAACGATGACTTCTCAATCGGTTCGACACTTTTTCCAATTGATTAAAATAAACTCTGTTACGGTTTCCATTAGCTTGAGTGCTTACCAAAGTCAGCCTCAGAAAATGGCAGAGATTATAATTAGTTACGTAACAACGACAACTAAAAGCGTTCGCTTTAGAAGCGAACGGTCGATTACATTTTCGCATCAAACGGGTTTGCTACTGCAAATCATTTAGGAGTGCCTACATCTCCAGACACTCACTGAAAGTGCCAACAAGAACGCCATTGATATCGATTAACAGTCATAGCTTGCAGTGTCTCTAATCATGCTTCTAAGAAAAGCGGAATACTCTGTAAAAAGAAGTCCGAGATTAGCAGGAATCACAAGTTCGATGGAGTTGAAAACAAGCTTTAAAAATATGGATGTCGTTGCCAATTTTTACTAGACCAGTTTAGAAAACCTCCGGTGGAATCTTGGGTTTATCAAAGACCTTTTTCCAATGACTTCTCGTATCACAACAGTGCGATGAGTTACTTGATGAAAGGAAGTCATTACGGTTGTAGGCAAAATAATCAGACTTTTGTGTGATTAAATTTGTACACATGAGGCGTTTTTACTTACTTCCATCAGGGTTACAACAATCAGAGCTAGCCAGTTTCGGGCGGAATACACTACTTACAAGGTCGCTGAAAACTTTTCGACAACTCCGGACCGATTTCGCCCTTCTTGTGGCTCGTCATAAACGAGAGATTTTAGTTGGATTTCAGTTCAGTTTCCCGTCAAAACCAAACTGGTATGCAAATAAGTGTATCTCGCTGGATAGAGTCTTGTTTTCGGTCACGAGGTTTGACACAGATTTGTCCTGAAGCGACTTCTTGATGAAAACAAATTTCAAGCTATTTGGACGGGGATTCAATTCACTTTCGAATAGACATTAATTGATCTCGGTGTCTGATGGAGCTAAATGACAAAACCTCTCGTTCCCACAACAAACTTAAAGACGACACCTTGAATCCGAGTGTATGTCTAGGGTCTTTGAATTCCTCATATTGGGCACGATATCGCAACACTTTGACCAGAACACTTATATCGCATCGACACGACGCAGTCGAAGGACATGCATTGTCCTGAGTTCGAGACGATTCAGCGGTTGATGGGCGGGCTCACTGGCCGGAAGTTCCGTGATTCGAACCCACCGTCAGCATCTCGACTGCTCCCCTCAAGGGTTGGACAACCTATCAATTTCTCCGCCCTCTTGGTCCATCGAGTGGCATGAAAGCTAAGCACCGAAAGGGTTTTGCAGGTGAACGGTTTTTATTTATTACAAGTGCAATTATACTTGCGACATACTGAATTTTGAATGCTTCTATCGGTCCTATATTGCAGACTAGACTACACAGAAACGAAAGTTCTACGTTTACTTTATTTTCTAAGTTGAGCTGAATACTAGCATCAGGGGATGTGACATACTTGAGTCAATCAAAAGCAGATGACAATTAATGATGGAGTAGCATATATATACAGGGTGTCTCATAACAGACGCAAAATTCAATTGGGTGAGCAAACGTAGCCAATCAGAGGAATGATGACGACATTTTTTTATTATTAGTAGCCACATAAAAGGGGTTTTGTGTGCAAGTATTGGCATTTTTTCTGCTTATGATGGTTGTCAGTAAGCGCATTGGGATTGTGAAACTCTATCATTCTCTTGGCGAAAGCACCACCGCTGTACTTCGTGCTTACAAAACCAAACATGGTCTCATCAAAGATCCTTTCACCGTGTCGACCATTACACGCTTGATTGCGAAATTTGAGTCCACTGGATCTGTATTGGATTTTCCTGGCAAACGGAAAGTCTCTGAGTGATGAAAGAGCGCCCATGGTACAGAATGCCGTCAAGCAACTTCAGTCCCAGAGCACCATGACATCTTCGTCAATAACTCAGGTGTCTCAGTTGGCCGGCATTCCGCGCACCAGCGTGCATCGTATTACGAGACGCCACCTTCATCTCTACCCGTATCAGTTCACTTTATTACAAAACATCACGGAAGAAAACAAGAAGCAACGTGTCACGTTCGCTAACTGGCTTCTGGACAATGAAGAAATCGTTCTCAACATTTTATGGAGCGAAGAAAATTTTTCTGTGGATGGCATAATCAACAAGCACAATTGCGTGNCCTGCGTCCCTTTTTCTTTGATGCTACGGTTTCCGGCGACAGTTACCTCCATATGCTGCAGACGCATGTTATCCCGCAACTCAAGCAGCACAAGAATTCATCGACCGTCTTTCAACAAGATGGCGCTCCATCCCACTACTCAAACCAAGTGAGAACTTACCTCCGAGAGCAATTTTCTGATGAGAGAGTCATGGCTCGTGGATTTCCACACTTTTGGTCCGCAAGGTCGCCCGATCTCGCACCTCTGAATTATTGGTTTTGGGAATGGTCAAAGCTCGCGTATATCATGAAAATAAACCAAAGAATTTGGTGGAGTTAAGAGCAAGAATTGAAGAGGAGTGTGCATGAGTGAGGCTTGAAGAAGTTAAACATGCTGTGTCTCACATCTCATACCGCCTCCAACTTGTTATAGAAGAAACGGGCGGTTTCTTTCAGCATCTTTTGTAATGCCAGTTTGTTCACAGTAAACCTCCATGATACTTGTATGTCCATATAAAAAAGATAAATGTTTGAATTAATGTCGAAGTTTTAACATGGGTATTATTTTTTGCGTCTAGTATGAGACACCCATCATATACATATATATGTATGTATGTATATATGTTCCCTGGATTGGGGTTATGAAAAACGGCAATTAGTCGAAGGCGACGAAACAGTACACAAAGTTATTCGACTCGTGAGTTTCTATTTGGATAAAACAAGCCAAACCGAGTACTATTATCCAACAGTGAGTAGTCATGTGCTGGAACAAACTTTCCAAACGGTACCAAGACGAATGTGAACATGGGTTAGCATGGAATGTGGTTCTCTGAGCTTTACTACAGAGCTAAATATCCCTTTATCTCTTGTTATCGAACAGAGACAATTCTGTGCTAACAGTTACCCGAACAAAGTGGTTGACATCACGTGATACCAAGCTTACCCCAACAGCGACCGAATTGTGTGATGGGAACGTGACGCAAGTTGCGCTGCTCTTCATTCGTTCCGTTTGATTCAGTGGCCGTATTCGACAAACAACTGTGATTGCCTCCTTCATTACATTTGCACGTGTTGGAGGGGCGGTCATCTTGAACAGTACTAACGCTGGTTGTGGGTGCACTCAGTCATTTAAAACATGATCGATCGATTCTCTCAACCAATCAGAGAAAGCGAAAAGCATTTATTCAGTTGTCTGCTCAGACCATGAGACAGCCGGATTAGCCATGAGATTAAGCTTGTCTGTTGATACACATTTAGGGTTTATTGCTTGTTTTAGTTTAATTTCCAAAGATTCTTTTAGAAATCTCCGTTCATATCCAAATTTATCCTCAGCCCCAAAAATTAGTCCCGAAAGTAGATGCAACCCAAAAATCAGCGTAAGTCTCAGGTCTAGGTAGTTCCAAGGTTGATACTTTCCGACACAGACTCTATTCAGTTCTTCAGGAGTTGTGTTCTAATTCGACTTTATCCGCATAGCGACAGAACAGGTATCACTGGCACCTAGTTTGACTCATCATATTCTATTCACTGGTGCCTAACAAAGCGTAAGCCATTACAGTAGGCTGGAAGGACGTACAGTTTATCCAGCATCCTGTCTGGGGCCTAGGTGAGTCTTACTGCACGTGGTTAGAGACATTACATGATACGGTAGTGAGCAAACTGTCGGTTCCCAATCGGAAAGCCAAGGTCTGTCGTACTGCGGTGAGCCAAGTAAACTTTCGAAAGTTTGTCAAATCTACCTCGCCCATGGCACCTGACTATGATACAACGCCTATATAGGTTTCCTTCAACGGTGCGGGCCGCTGTTCTT
The DNA here is from genome assembly GCF_000715545.1 of Opisthorchis viverrini. Classification (NCBI taxonomy): domain Eukaryota; kingdom Metazoa; phylum Platyhelminthes; class Trematoda; order Opisthorchiida; family Opisthorchiidae; genus Opisthorchis; species Opisthorchis viverrini. Next base: position 687,724 of record NW_008751730.1, on the reverse strand, counting down.
GCTCATCGATCACTAAGCTTTAACTCCACTTCTCCTTACAAAGATAGTCTCTCCTCACAGTTTTACGACAGTTAAGCACCATCATATGCTGAAACAACTGCTTATTAGCTCTAAGACGTCATGGTAGGTGGTCGCGGTGTGGCGATGAACGATTACCTAGGGTTTCCTCTATGGAATCAGGTTGTACACATCACCCGCGATATCGGCTAACATCGAACTTATGCGAATTTGGAAAATACTTTGATATCTTGAGCTCCAAACCAGGGTAATCAAGAGGTAGCTTGTGTTCAGTAGATGCTGAAGGGAACGAAAACTCTTCAACTCTTCTGTTCTCACCAATCATTACGAATTTGATGAATCTGACGGCATGAAACCTCTATTGAAAATTGCCGCATCCCCTCAAAACCAGAGGAGAAATAACCTGACAAGATGAACGAAAGTTCCTTCTGAGAAGTCCTCAACCGAGGAACCAATCAATACATGGCCATGTGACGTGGTTCCCGTGATTGAAGGATGAGTGGCGCTGTGTCCCGTCTAAGTGAGAGGTAATCACACTACTGATCGAACGGTTGGGCGTTCAACCAATAGCTGGGAGGTTTCGGGTTTGAAACCCTCCCAGTTTCACGAGATGCGCAGTGATGATTCCCAATAAGGAGGAAACAGTCCTACAGTGTTCCTCAACATAGATTGGTTTCACTCACAAGATGAGACCTCCATTGAAAATTACCAAACCAGAATGAATCTTAAACAGCTAAGTCCATTTACGAAGAGAAAATCTCCACTGGTCAAATCTAAATCACTGGTTCTCTGCTTATTGGTGAGCAGGTCAGCGGTCCACCACCCGTACCACTTGCCCTTGCATTGAGAAACGCGGGAGGGGCTATTATAACACCAGCGAGTGAATGAACCATGAACAATGCACGTTTCGCCTCCCGAGGCAGTGTGCGAAAACCGTTAATAGCTCACGCACCCGATGCTAGGACAACTAAACGCCGACCAGCTAAATCTTCCTTTTATCATATTCTTCAGCTGAAGGCAGCCCCAATAAGGGCGAAATCCGTCGTGGGCTGAGGGACAGTGCTCGGGAACCTTTTGAATATAGTGCTCTGCCAAAGAATATGCTGTCCGAGACAGACCAGTGGTCAAGATGTGAGCTTACTGACCGGAAGCTTCGCGATTCGAACCCGAACTCGACTGCACCTGTTTGGGCGACATGACGGTATCTCAGCACCTGCGCTCCCTTCAGGTAGCATAGCAGCCATGCACCCACGGATTGTTACAGCTCAGTGCTTGTTTTTATCACTATTTACTGCGACATCCCGACTACTGTACCGACTGAAACATGGCACGCTCTTTGTGCAGCAAACAAGCTATTTAGCTTTGGTTTTCACGAAAGACTCAACTGAATCTCTTGTTTATGATATTCCGTTGAGTCTCTCGTGAAAGCCAAATTGATTTGCAAATGAGTGTATTTCTCAAAAACAGTCCAATTTGGGTTCAAGCAGAACATACAGTTGACGAAAACTCGGGGAATGCGTCCACCTGATGAGCCCCAAGAAGGGCGAAATCTGTCGTGGGCTGTCGAAGAGTTTTCAGCAACCTTGTGAATAGTTCCCTTTACGAAAGCTATTTAGCTGTTATTTCTTTGAGTTTCACATTAAGATGAGCGTGGTTTGCAATTGCGTATATGGTGCTCAGGTGGAGCACACAGGAAATGCGTGTACCTGACGAGCAGCAAGGGCTATCGAAAAGTTTCTAACAAATTTACAAGTAGCGCGTTCCATCTGGAAAGTGCCAGTCCTTTCTCACCAACCGTTACAAGGTTGAGTGCGCTCAGCTGATACACGTACGCATTACGAGCGACTGGGAGGAATAGACTTTCAGCTCATACACCCATTATTGTGTCCTGACAGCCGGATACGACACCTACCAATATGGACGTTACGAGATTCAAGTGAAAAACCCCCCACAGCCAATCTCCGTAGCGAAAGTCAAACGATTCCTTTTGATGGATTTTACCAGTCAATCCTCATCACCTGTTGAAATGCATTCATTTCCAAGTGCGGGGAAAACTTTTGAATTCAGTAAAACAGTCTCCCGCAAAAGACAATTATAATGAATCGGAAACATTTCTCTCATAAGGTACTACTCACCACGCAAGACACATGTAACTCACTCACCTGGAACCCAGATGAATATCTGAGTCGAACTTTGTTCGATTCGTGTTCAAGTAGAACACGAGGTTGACGGAAACTTAGAAACTTAGCCCACCTGATTAGCCAAAAGAAAGGCGAAACTGGTTGCGATCGGTCGAACAGTCTTCAGCCACCTGTAGTGTATTACGTCTACACTTCATATCTAGTTGAGATATTTCACACGGAGTCCTAAACTGTGTCTTGCATGGTGAGTAGTACCTTATGAGAGAAAATTTTCCGGCTCATTAAAATTATATGTTGGAATGTGTTGCGGGAACCTGTTTTACTGAATTCAAAAGTTTGCCCTGCAATTGGAAATGAATGAATTTCAACAAGTAGTAAGGATTGAATACCTAGTGATGAAAAAGGTTTGGGTGCTGTCAGTGCTACCCACCTTCCAGGACGGGGAGCACGTGATCCTCACTGCGTCTGGTTTGAGACACTGCAAGATATGGCTGCCAACTGATGTCATTGGCGTTCTTGTTGTTAGTTTCTATCCAGCTTACCTGAATGAGTGTCTGGAGGTGTAGGCACCTCGGAATGATTGAACTAGGCTAACGTTAAGTCCCTTCCCTGTCCACTTTCATTCTTCTCTTCACAATAAGGCATTCAAATAAATCATGGTTGTACGGTAGCGAAGCATCGGTGTTGAACACTGATGTCATGCTGTCGATGATGATGATAAGAAATGAACATGGTGAGTACTTCGGCGGATTGCTGTGGGGATCTGGGATCGGTTACTGAGCTACCCCTAAACAGTGAATGAGGGTTTTCGACCACCCGAAACGAGCTAGTAGTTCTCGAAGAGAAGCACACCATCCAATGGCTCAAAAAAGGTAGAAAGGCAATTTTCATATCGTACATAAATCGATTGGGCAGTGAAGCAAAACAATCGAGTTTGAATTCGGCACAGTACTCAGACTGGAAAGCAGGTGGAGACATACGGGTGACGGCATAAACGCGTGAAAATAAAGGAGGGGTGAGGATCTCAAACCGAAGAGTGCAGATTCAGCGTTTTGCTGCTGATTGAAGTGCCTGAAACAGAAGAGAGAATGAGTGGTGTGGGGATAAGATGGGAAACAGAACAACGTCGAACAAAACTGAGCGGTTACAGGCAAAACCATGAGGATGCATATAAACAAAAACGCTCCCGTGGCTTGTAGCGAATCCCATAAAAGGGTCTTCGGAAATAAGCCACTAACTCTCGGAGGGTCTGCACACAGGTCACTCGAGAGATACACACACACACACACTACGTTGGTTAAGAGGTGAACAGCCAGTCGGTACTTGACACCGCACTTGTAACGCTGCCTAGGCTTGGGCAACCTGGCAGTATCCCAGGCCTCGTGCTTCCGCCGGGAGGCATGGCAGTTAAGCACCGAAAGGGTGCCACAACTGAAAGACCTCATGGTAACGCTGAAAACACCACCGCTTTTTTCACGCAGGCATGCACACTTAATGACAACCATACAGCGGTACGCCGGTCAGCTGGACAGAGAAAATAGGGTGGAAGAACCATTCCCACATAATATAAAATTCGAAAGCCCTTCCCACGAATGAGCTTGCTTCATAGTCATCCCACAGTGATGAGATTGGGTCCAAAGGTCCCTCTGAACAAAGATTATCACAGGACACGGTTCATGATATAGTAATCCCAATAAGGCTGACCACTACCTCCTTCTAGGAGGTAGGGACAACGTGTGTTATGACGAACTCCTCAGTGAGGCGGCCTCACTTCGGAGGGTGCCCTCGTGCGAGGAAGTATTGAGCGGGGTATGGACTACCCCAACAGTAGTGGCAACCATTCCAAAAGCAGTCTATGGATTGAGCGGCCAAAAGTCTGACCACGGAAGTGAGTGGGCTGTTTTAGTCCCATTTTCCCATTACCACAGGGGATCCCTGTTGTTTGACTCTGAGAAGTGAACGATTCCCCCCCCCCACAATGCGTTTGACTGTATTTCCTAAGTTGTCACTTGATGTACATTGTCGGATGTATGCTCAATGGTAAAACCTTCAAGTAGTCTCATTCATTGTACGATGTTTTGCCATAAAAAGGAATTTTTCAGCAATCTGTTCATCATCCAACTCACTATCCATAAGTCTTACTACCCTCGGATTGTTTACTTTTTAATTCATTATTGATATTACTGTTCTGCATTCGCATGAACTGTGCTCACTGACCTCTGAACTAGTGTCACATGACACGGAGCCTTTGTTAAAACACTCAAAAAGTTGGAAATCGAGGCTGTTCACCCCCCGGCAGCCGTATTTTCCCAACATCTGGATGGCTGCTCCTCTAAAATCCACAAGGTCGACTCATCCGCCTCTGGTATCAGATTAGAGAGTTAAAAAGGGATGAGTAAGTATACTACTTGGCTTTGAGAATATCTCATTGGTCTAGTTTTTCTAAGGTGAAAAGGCACATGCGCTTCGAAAGGCTCAACCACTGGTTCATACCTCAAAATAGCCAGTATGATAGCCGCACATGAACCAGCTGATTAGTAGTGCTTGCCAAGGTGCCTGACCCGTATCCTGGACCTCGTTGCAATGTTTCAAGGTGGCGAGGTTGGGAAAAGACGGAGGAAACGATCCAGTCGGTGGGGCGGTAAACGTCGGTTGTTGATCTCCAAACGATGAAGCCAGGCCAGGTATTAGTCGGGTCGTAGGTTTTTGAGAAACCGTCGCCGGCTGAGGGTAGTCGACTTTGGAAACGGGGATGGCTGTGTTGGTGGCGGCAGAACCATCAGGAGCCAAAGTCATCAGAGCGGCGTACTCGTTTGTCCTAAAATACCAACAATAGAATCTGAGATAGACAAAAACACACTCCCACTCGCCATACGTGGCAATACAAAATTTCATACACCTGCAAAGCAACTCAATCAGTGGCACAAATGTCAGGAACCTAAAGAAGAATGACACCAGCCGGTACATGCAGCGTCAGCGCCACCTGGGTCAGAAATACAAGCGTTGTGCTTATTTCCCCCACTCCTCAACATCAACAGCGGTTTCCTCGGGCGTGGTGAATAGTTGGTTTCCTGGTATGCCAGTAATCTCACATCATAGCTTATACTGGTCTGCCTTCCGAGTGACACATCGCATCAAAAGAAACCCAAACGTACAAACTTCCCACTTAAGAACCATACAAAAGAAGCAGCTTTCATAGCTTTTTGTTACTGGCTGTATCCTGTTAAGACTCTGTCAAAGGATGTTCAGGATGACCCGCGGCACTGACAGAAGCACAAACTGGCTCAGCGTAGGCTCATCTCACCATTCAGCCGTAGCACCCTTCCGGTGCCTAACTGCAATGTCACCCGAAGGAAGCACGAGGGCTGGGATACTGCCAGGTTGCCCAAGCCTAGACAGGGGAAGTCGAGAGGCGGAGGTCGGGTTCGAACCACGGACCTTCCGGTCAGTAAATTCGCGCTCTAAC
>NW_008751730.1:672059-682039 GCF_000715545.1 Opisthorchis viverrini | reverse complement strand
TCTTACGAAGATCCCACACATACACCCCCTCCAGTCACTGACTGATGGATTCGCGCTCTAACTTGAGTCATCTCACACACATACACACTCCCTCCAGTCACTGATTGATGGATTCGTTTATCCATTCACTCACGTACACTTCTCCCTTGATTCTCAAACGCGAAAAATCCTACAAGTTTCAGAGCAGCGCCAACTAGTTGGAGGTGCTCGCTGATAAATCAGGGACGATGTGGTGGGAAGAAAATGGATTCATTCACACACAAACACACAAGCCTCTGTAACACAACACCACGCGTGCTTGTACTCACGTTTGTTCTACATCATCTGTCATCACCTGTTCGGCTTTCCGATGGAACGTCGGACGCTTCTAGAATGGCAAAAGAAGATATCATTATTCAACCACCGTGATCATACCCGCAATCTCCCGGCAGCTGTTTTGTTGTACTCATCTTCCACGAGAAGCTCGAAATCCGAGCCCAACTCATGCAGATCGGCTGCTCGTTTCAGCTCGGTATTGTTATAGTAACAGAAGCTGACGATGTATTGATCTTCTTCTGGGCGAGCTTCTTGGATTGTACCGAAGTAGTAGCCCTCATCCTCGGACCACATACAGATGCACATCTGGCCCACAGTCCAACTAGTGGACGGTACTACTTTGGCAGGCTCTGGTGGTTTTGATTTTGCAAGTTTTTTCGATAGCTACAAAACAGGGTACGAAGAGGAAAAGGATGAGTGTTGAAAAAACGCTACGCTCAGTTTTGGTGCAATTGAAAGATCCCCTGTCGGTTGAAAGGACTAGGGACTGTGTGTACAAAATTAACTGCAACGATTGCACTAAGCTTTATATAGGACAAACTGCTAAGGAATTGCACACCAGAATTGATGAGCATAAAAAAAAGATTAACAAACCACCAAGGAATGCAGAAGAATACCAAACGCTGGTCAAAGACTCAGCGATGGCGGTACATGCCTTAGACACGGGACATAGAATAGATCTGGAGAATGTGGAAGTTTTGAGACGAGGACTGCGATTCACACCACAGCGGCTGATAGCCGAGGCGGTGGAAATTACTAAGCATCACAGTGTGAATAGAATCGAGGGTGTGGAGCTAGCGAGCGTATGGAAAGCGGTCTAAGATAAGCCGAGTTGACATGTGACGGCGTGGTTGTCAATCCACTTAGGATCATTAGAAAAAACCGGGGGATGGGGGTGGAAACCCCAACCGACCAAAGGTCACAGCATCCCTCTTACACAACTTTCTTAGCACTAGCTCACCCACACAGACTAACAGAAGGTTCAAACGAAGTTCAAGAGGAACCATCAAATGAACCGAACCAGAAGAACTAGACCCTAGGCAGGACCCAAACACATGTAGGTTTCCCCACCGACCCAACACTTGTTCAACCACTCTAACACACTAAAATCCCTCGGCCGACACCCAACAGAGATTTAGCTTGACTTAGCTGATTGGTTCTCCTTCCGCCTTAAATCTCGATCAACCTCGGAACCTAGTCACTTGGCCTGACGAAGCTTTTGTGTCAAAAGCGAAACGTTGCCCAGCAATAAATCTACCGATTGTCACCAAACTTTTTCGAAAAGGATAAGTGATACATGTGAACAGAAACAGGCTACCATCAAAATGGACTGACTTCATTCGACCAATTCTAACGGGCATTACTAGAGTTAAGCAGTACCGAAATCAATCCAAATATGCGGATACAAGTGGTGTTCATTCGCACGAGAATCGGCGCTAAATGCGACCAATCCGAGTGGGAGATCGTAGCGCCTCTCGGAATAGTCCCCTGACCAAAAGCTAACACTTTGACGTGGTCAAACCACAGTGTTGAAATGATGGGCTACACTGGCTGAACCTTTCTCTCTTCACAACATGAAAACATGCCAGGAAAAATAACGGAGAGTAGTCAGACCATGAGCTGACACACCACAAGTAATCGCACTGCAAGGTGGTCCGGGGGGTAAAGGAGCATGAAGGAAGTAAGGTGTCCCCGTGGGCGACCAGCACGTCCGGACCTACAGGACTAGCGATGTTGTCTTCCCCCGAGGGAGGATGGGTTGTGAAGGTCGGTCCTGAAATCACACACTATTATTGCCCAACGGCTGGCCGTGACCGATGGCGAAATACAAAACTTATCAAGAAACCGATACTAATCTAGATGAACCTACTGTGTTTAGCACCATTAAGGGGTAGACACTTAAGCCTTACTCTCTGCGACCTCGGGCCAAGCAAACCTGTGAAGCCAACTCGGTCAGACGACTTGGTCAATGTTCCGAGAAGGACCCTTCGGGAAAACCCTAACAAGTGCTGCCCCGGAAGTTTGAGTTACAGGCTAGAGCGAGGGTCTCTCAACAAAACTTCACTGCAATGTGGGTCAGGCTTTCGAATCAAAAGCTCAAGGTGGGATACCGTGAACAAGCCCCCTTGGCCGGTCTGGGGAATCAGGTGTCATTTACCGTCACACTACTTTGTCCATAGATGCAATTAACCAATTCCTCTCACCCTAACCGGTCCACGACTACGCCCTCCAAGGAGTGATCCAAATCACAAGAAAGACCATTAATACGATCAGCTGTTAAATATACAAAGAAACTCACCTGTTTGATGAATCACATTGAAATTATGACCGATAGGGTGAAAGTCCACCTCAATTATAGTATCAAAGGTAAAACCAGAGGAACATTGTGACCAATCAGGAAATCTCGAACTTTGCTTCACATTGGGCTTGAATGTCCCCATCCCAAATACCACTTGTTGGACTTTATGGGCATACTCATTTGTCAGTTGTCCATTTCGATGGACGTCACGATAGGTAGACTTTCCATGACTCCCCTGGGGACATGAGTTGAGCCTTTGTTAAAAAATATATCGCGGGTGTGACCCTAGGACGACCTCAACCTACCATAGGAACGGACAAGAGCATAGCCAGGGTCATTTTTAAACAGATTGGATAATTTTGTGTTTGTCAGTAGTTACGGACAGCCTAAGATGACGATATCGCCCTGCTGTATGCAGCGAGTAAGGCGACCCGGCTGATGGCACCGCGCGCCGACCGATGGGGCATGAGTTTATTTGTATATGTAATTCATGTTTTTACGTAGGCTGGGATAGTGTCAGGGCGCCCACTCCTAGACAGAAGGACGATTAGAGTCCTCAACCAAAGCCTTTGGCTACAAAGCCCAACCGCAAGGCAGCAGTGTTCGGCGAGAAATTCAAATGCATTACTATTTCTACGGAACAAGTCGCCACACGTTCCAACCCCCAATCTGGAGGAGACTGTTCGTCAGACCCCTAACCATTGACCAACCTGGTATGGGACCCTGTGAGTGACGCGGAGACACCCCCCAGTATAGCCCAATGGGTGCGCAAACCGTCACACCACGGTAAGGTCCAGTATCTTCGTGGCGGAATCATCAACAAATCACACAGATGTAGTCGACATCGGCATAATTCCGTGGCGAGACGGCCCAAGTGGTTGGAGCGCGAATTTACTGACCGGAAGGTCCGTGGTTCGAATCCGACCCCCGCCACTCGACTTCCCCTGTCTAGGCTTGGGCAACGTGGCAGTATCCCAGCCCTCGTGCTTACTTCGGGTGGCATGGCAGCTAGGCACCGGAAGGGTGCTACAGCTGAACGCTTTCTTTCTTTCGTGTCCGACCAATTCAATGTCATGTTGATAGTATGAAAGAAAATTTGTGCGTCCAAGCGGGTAGTCTTGTACAAACGCGATCTTCCGGCTGATAAGGTATTGGATTGATGTCGCCGTCCGATCGCCTGGACACCATTCGGTTGCAGCCAGAATTCAAGTCAGTGTTACTACATCCCACTTGTGACTTGTAATTGCTAGCCTCCTAGTTTATTCGGTCGGAAATGCATCAACACGACAAACCAGCGACGAGCAGTCCGCATTTCTTGCTCCTACAGTTAGAAATGGCTCACTAGTTAAGGTGCGGACTTATTGACTAAGGCCCGTGGTTCGAACCCGATCTGCTCTGCATTTTGACTGTTCATTCTCAGGCTGTGACAGCCTGTCAGCATCTCAGTTCTTGTGCTTCTTGCGGGTGGCATGGCAGGCAGGCAGGCAGGCACCGATGGGGTGTTAGAGCTGAACGATTATTTCAGTTATTATTATTAGGTTGGATTCCATTATTGGTATGCATTTTTGCCAGCATACAGCACACGTTGTGATTACATCATAGGTCAAACATACAGAAATTCTCAATGATCAGCTGTTGCGGGTAGTCATTCAGTTCAGATAGAATTAGGCTAATGATGAGATCTTCCAAACGGATAAAGTCAAAAAAATCCAAGTAAGTGATGATCAAATGAAAAAAATCATTCGGCGGTGGCACCCTTTCGGTGCTAAACTGCCATACCACCCGAAGGAAGCACGTGGGCTGGGATACTGCCAGGTTGCCCAAGCTTACACAGAGGAAGTCGACAGGCAGAGGTCGGGTTCAAACCACAGACGATCCGGCCAGGAACTTCGCGCTCTAACCACTGAGCCATCTAGCCCACGTGGCGACCAGGGAGTCGTGGTTTCCACGCGAGAACATTTGACTTTCCGTGTTTTAGAGTGGCATGTTCTGAGTCTGGTATTTTGGTTTGAAACGTTGCAGATTATCTCGTTTTTAAAACACTTCACTTCCTATTATGCTGTTGAAAAGAAACAAGCAAACGGGTCCTTTTGGGCACGTAATAAAAGACGTCTTAGGTCGGGCGGGCAGACATTAGTTTCTTTGATCTGCCATGTGCTGGCTGAGCACACTGTGATCTTTTAGCAGTCGCCAAAGGCGTCCAACTTTTGTGAGTCTTTCTTCGGCAACCGATATCGGAAGTTTGTCCGCGACTGTTACTGAACTTTACCCTCCTGATTCAGATTGTTTAATTTCCTATAATATTGCAAGGCGATTTCAGTAAGAGCTGTTAGTCTTACTGAATGATGAGTACGTGAGCCAAAAAGCACGAGTGTTATTCTTCCATCGCAGGGAAAGCGATCATTCCATAAACCATCCGATGGATTTTTGAACTGACTATCACCAGATAAAAACGGACCTCAAAATGCTTCGGAGACGATTGTGCCGCTTAAAGTGAACCGACGCTGAGATACCAGCCAACCAGCACCAGAAGATACCAGTTCTCAGAAGAGGTCACTTCAAATGACAACTGTACATGTAGGTGACAGAAGACTGAGAGAAATGAAGAGATAGATGACGAGGAGCAAACTAACCTTTCCTGCCATGGCGGACGTCATTTTTCCAAGCTTCTGGGTAAAATAAGTCGAGTCAAGTCTTTGCTAAGAAGAGGTAGTGAGCGCGAGGCAATTAGACCATACATCCAACGATAGTTTGTGCAGATTCGGGTCTGTGACCAACTTGATTGTGTCTGGGGTGAGTGCCAACAAGTCGTCTGATGATAGCTGCCGTTCCACACCAGAGGCACACGAAACGACGGTACACTGACGGTTGTTCACATCAAGTGTTTTCAGAAATCCGAGGGCATAGGCATTTGTGCTAGCGCATTTGTATACACAAAAGTCACCGTCAGACCAGTAGCAGGCGGAAGTCGCCGTAACAGTGGTCATAAAAAGAACGAATGCGGAAACCGAATGATTATCTGGAAAAGACGTGGTAGTAAAGACATTAATAGGGGTAGGACAAAGCCTGTGGGCCACGATATCTATCAACTACTTCTGTATTGCTATACAGCCCGAGGGTAACGAGAAGGCTCAAACACTGACAGATGGACAAGACTTGGGAAGAAGCAACCTGGGAGAGGTGCGTATGAAACCACCTACCTAACCACCAGCACTCGTTCCAGCCCCAAAGCTTTTCCGAGCTCAGTTGGCATACATAAGTAAGGGAAAATGAAAAAAAAGTACAAGAATTGTTGCAGAAATAGCATACGATAGTGAAGAAAACCTTGAGATACCTCAATTGTTGAGGCCTGAAATTACTGGCTGGAAGGCCCGTGATTGAAAAACCAAATTTTGCACCTTGGCCGATTCTCATCGTCATTGTCAGCTGTAACAACCGAATACTTGCTGTACAGTGCTTGCGGCTGCCAAAGATAGGATAGATAGCTGCATATTGGAGGCGGGAGCTGATAAATTGATGCGTAAGTACATCACAGTCAATGGAGTGGGAGGATCGGGAAGGGAGTTATGCATTGAAGGCAATAGCTTGGATGCATGAGCGCCATTGAAAGGGCGACTGAGCCATGTCTGACAATGTCTCTAACCATTGATGTGGACCGTCTCGGGGTCCCCATCCAGGAAGACGGCAGTGACCAGCGCAGCTGAGTTTTCTGGTAATGGCTTTTATACTTCGCTGCCAAGTCATTGTTTGGCCACCTCCATCCTTCACGTGGTTGTGCGAAAAGAGTCCTTCGAGGAAGTCGGTCGACTGGCATACGCAACACGTGGCCAATCCAGCGCAATCTATGCAGTGTGATCAGTTCATCTATCGAGGGTGAGTTATTTCTCCCGAATACCATTCGACGTACTTTGGCATTGCTGATCCGGTGTTCCCACCAGATTCGGGCAATGATCCGAAGACATCGATGGTCAAACACTGAAAGTTTTTTTGACGTCCTCGGCGCACAGCGGCCAGGTTTCTGATCCATATAGTAATACGGAGCGCAGCGCAGCATTGTAAACTCGATCCTAGACAGAGAAGCTGATGTCACACCTACGCCACAGGTGACGTAGGTTCAAAGAAGCTGCTCTGGCCTTCCAAATCCGGGCGGAAATATCATCTTTCGCGAGACCGCCGGGACTGATACAACTGCCCAGATAAACAAATTTGTCTACTATCTCAATCGGTTCATCTGCAAGCATGAGGCTAGCATTCGAGCCCACCCAGTCTTTGCAGGTGTAAAGCCTATGCCCGGGAGAATTACTTAGATTATTTAATATATTTTGACTTACAACGGGGCCAGATCCAAGAGGCGCTATGTCGTCTGAGTACTCGATATCCGTGAGCGGAGATCCAGGGAGCACTTCAACCCCACAGGCATTACAGGCTGGTAGTGGGTCTTTCATGATCACAGGAATGACGAAGTTGAAAAGGAAAGGTGAAAGAGGACAGCCCTGCCTGACACCACCTAATGTGGTGAACTCAGGCACGAGCTGCCCATGGACTTTCACACGACCGCGGGAGTTGGCCAAGAAGGGCCAAGAATTTATGAAGGACGCCTTTGTTCCACAGACACTGCCATAGTGCCCGACGGTCCACAGAGTCACAGGCAGCTTTCAGATCAAGAAACACAACAATTGTCGGTTGCTGGAAACCGTATCGCTGTTCCAGAATTTGTCGCAGGATGAAGATATGATTGATGCATCCTCTTGTAGGACGGAACTCAGCTTGGCTTTTACAAATCCGTCTCTCCCTATGTTTAGTCAACCTTCGAAGGATAAGACAAGAGAGCACCTTCGATGCTACAGCTAATGGGCCGATGTCACGATGGTTTTCAAACAGCGTCCGCGTACTCTTTTTGAAGACAGGGATAACTGTCGATATGCCCCACTCTGCAGGCACCTCTTCGTTCCATATAGCACCAATAAGCTTTGTCAGATGAATCGCTAAGGATTCTCCCTCTTCTTTGAAGAGAGCCGGATACAGATCTCCCGGTCCTGGTGCGCTTTCACGTTTTAGCACGGATATTTCGCACTTTATTTCTTCCGAAGGGCTACCAAGGTTTACATTCCATTCGCCTGTATACACTATCTCTACAGGTTGTGTTGCAGGCCAGCTGAACTGTTCTTCAGAGTGTTCGGCCTATCCTTCCAGCCGACGTTTTCGCGAGTGAATTATTGAGCCATTCTTTTCACTTATCGTTTCGCTGAACGTTGCCATCCTAGGGCCAGTCGATCGTATCAGTTGATATAGGGCACGGCTGTTTCCCGTAGCAAAAGCCTTCTCCATCTCTATTGATTGTACTACTGCCGCATCAGACACATGAAGAACTGTGTTGTCTGGGTACTTGATATCTGCGAGCGGACGCCCCGGGAGAACTTCGACCCCACAGGCATTACAGGCTGGTAGTGGGTCTTTCATGATCACAGGAATGACGAAGTTGAAAAGGAAAGGTGAAAGAGGACAGCCCTGCCTGACACCACCTAATGTGGTGAACTCAGGCACGAGCTGCCCATGGACTTTCACACGACCGCGGGAGTTGGCCAAGAAGGGCCAAGAATTTATGAAGGACGCCTTTGTTCCACAGACACTGCCATAGTGCCCGACGGTCCACAGAGTCACAGGCAGCTTTCAGATCAAGAAACACAACAATTGTCGGTTGCTGGAAACCGTATCGCTGTTCCAGAATTTGTCGCAGGATGAAGATATGATTGATGCATCCTCTTGTAGGACGGAACTCAGCTTGGCTTTTACAAATCCGTCTCTCCCTATGTTTAGTCAACCTTCGAAGGATAAGACAAGAGAGCACCTTCGATGCTACAGCTAATGGGCCGATGTCACGATGGTTTTCAAACAGCGTCCGCGTACTCTTTTTGAAGACAGGGATAACTGTCGATATGCCCCACTCTGCAGGCACCTCTTCGTTCCATATAGCACCAATAAGCTTTGTCAGATGAATCGCTAAGGATTCTCCCTCTTCTTTGAAGAGAGCCGGATACAGATCTCCCGGTCCTGGTGCGCTTTCACGTTTTAGCACGGATATTTCGCACTTTATTTCTTCCGAAGGGCTACCAAGGTTTACATTCCATTCGCCTGTATACACTATCTCTACAGGTTGTGTTGCAGGCCAGCTGAACTGTTCTTCAGAGTGTTCGGCCTATCCTTCCAGCCGACGTTTTCGCGAGTGAATTATTGAGCCATTCTTTTCACTTATCGTTTCGCTGAACGTTGCCATCCTAGGGCCAGTCGATCGTATCAGTTGATATAGGGCACGGCTGTTTCCCGTAGCAAAAGCCTTCTCCATCTCGCGAGCTTTCGATGTCCACCAGAGCTCTTGGTCTTTTCTTAGACTTTTCAACATTTGGCGTTTGAGGGATTTGCGTACGCCGTCGTACTCATTGCCTGCTGGTATGGATTTCCTGACATCGATCATGGATAACAATCTCGTCGAAATCCAGTGGTCTTGTGGTCGAATCGGAGAAGTCAGACAGACAGCAATGAACACCGCCAGCACAACTCCTTTCACATTTTGCCGTGTTTCATCCACGTGCTCACTACCAGTACGGTGCTAGTTTACTGTGGAAGGAGGTTGGGCTAGCTCAGATCGAAATTGTTGAGCTATGATAGTTCTTTGAAGATGGTGGTTTAGCATCCTTGCTGACTTGCGAGGGCCTGAGGAGAGACGATCGCGCATGTAATGCGTACGTTCAAACCGGGGTGGTAAGTTCTCAGACCACCAACTAGCTGAGCGACTTGATAGTTTTGTTTCGGTTGATGTTATGTGCCTTCCCTGTCCAGCTGCGATAATGTGCACGTGTCAGGTTACGAGGTGCGAACGGTTGTGTTG
This sequence comes from Opisthorchis viverrini, assembly GCF_000715545.1. Classification (NCBI taxonomy): domain Eukaryota; kingdom Metazoa; phylum Platyhelminthes; class Trematoda; order Opisthorchiida; family Opisthorchiidae; genus Opisthorchis; species Opisthorchis viverrini. The sequence goes on along the minus strand of NW_008751730.1, from coordinate 672,539 downwards.
AAACTTCGCACTTGCCGGAAGTAGTTCATGATCAGCACGTAACTGAAGGACTCGATCTCCGTTGTTTGTGCGGCGAGCATTGACTCCGAATCGACCGCCCAAATGTGATTCCAATGGGCTCAGACGACCTACTTGAACATTGAAATCACCTGCAAGGATCACAATGTCAGTACTTTTTGCTTTACGAATGAGCCCGGATAGCTCCAGATAGAAAGTATCCTTCCCAGCAACAGAACTGCAGTCCGTTGGGGCATAAGCCGGCACAACAAACAGGCACCGCTTTTTATGCCGAGGCATTGAGCTTGAATGAACTGGATAACCGGACGTCTCAAAGACGACTGTTCACTGGGATCCAATACAGCAAAGCGCGTTCAGCTCTGGGGCTGAGTGCAACTCCCAGGCCATATATTCCACGAGTCATCGCTTCTGGGTCACCAGACACACGGAGGGAGAAATGTGAAAGAGTTGAGTTCATCCTTG
>NW_008751730.1:664448-672028 GCF_000715545.1 Opisthorchis viverrini | reverse complement strand
AGTTTGGAACCGAATATAAGGTCTTCATTTCAGAAGAGCTTGGTAAACAATCGGTAGTTTTTATTTGGGCAACGTTTCGCTTTTGACACAAAAGCTTCATCAGGCCAAGTGAACAGGTCACAAAATTGGCCAGGTTATAAGACAGACGGGGAACCAATCAGTAAGTTCTCTTCAGACTAAATCAGTGTTGAGTGTCAATTAACGGTTCTTGTCGGCTAGTGTGGGTGCCAAAATCTTGAATCGATGTGTTGGAGGGTTCCAAATTAGTTCTCATCACGTATTAGGTCTCATCACGCATTTCCTGTTTGCCAATTTGACATAGAGTACGGACGTTAAAAGCTCCTGTATAGAAAGGATTTCGTGAACTTAGAAGGGTGGTGCTTTGTATATTGTTATTGGGCAGCGAGGAGCATAAGGCCATTCGATCAGATAACTGACAGCCAAACTGCTTGTATGGTGGGAAGAGGTTGGAGGGACGTCAGTGGACACCGAACTGCGGGCAAATGATAATTCCCAGTTGCCCAGAGCGAAGGAGGGGGGTTGGATTAGGCACCTCACCTTGAGACTTTGACTCAAAAGGCTGAACCACAATGCCGTGGTAAGACGTCTGATTCTGTCTAGGTATGAGCAATCAGAAGGAATCTGAGCCCTCCTGCTTCCTTCGGGTGGCATGGAATGGAATGGTCGTTCGCCAATGATAAGGAAAATAAGGGAATTCGCCTTGTATGTTAGGGACAATGATCCAATCCATGCATGGGCGTCAAACGGTATACACTCATTTTCACGAAAGACTCACCTGAACCAAAGCTGAATCTCCCGTTTATGATATTATTAAACTGTAAGTGATGCACAAAAGCCACTAAGTTGGTACGATATTGGAGATATCGTAGCACATTTTTGTAAGAAAAACCACTCATAGGACTGATGAAAACTCTTTAGCAGCCACGACTGGTTTCGCCTCTCTTGGGGCCTTTGAATAGTTTTCATTATGGAACTATGCCGCGATAAGTCGAATATGGTACCAACCTTTGTGAAACACAGTCATTTGAAGAATGCATAAACGAGATATTCAGTTTAGTTTCACGCGAATTCCCCGTGAAAAAGAAAACGGTATGCAAATGAGTGTCGCTGTCGAATTTCGTGAAATTTGGGCACAAGTAGAACATAAAGTGGATGGAAGCTCGCGGACTGTGCCTACCTGATGATCCCCAAGAAGAGCAAAACCGGTCGTGGACTTTCCAAGAGATTTCAGTAACCTTGGGTAGTCCTGAAAAGTTATGTTTGTCCGGCGGAGCAGGGGTTGACGGCTATGCGGTGAAGGTGATAGCACTGATGTAAGACCATTACTGACTGTCAGATTCATTCGTATCTGTCAGAATCACCAACCATTGGTATATCTCTTCCCGCGGTATCCATCAGGACAGACGGCATTTGCCAACGCGACTGACTTGACTGGTAATAGCCTCCATGCTTCGTTGCCAGGCCATGGACAAACCACCCTAAGTCATCTCCATCCAATAGGAGGTTGTCTCTTGGGGTGAATAGTTTTCATTATGGAACTATGCCGCGATAAGTCGAATATGGTACCAACCTTTGTGAAACACAGTCATTTGAAGAATGCATAAACGAGATATTCAGTTTAGTTTCACGCGAATTCCCCGTGAAAAAGAAAACGGTATGCAAATGAGTGTCGCTGTCGAATTTCGTGAAATTTGGGCACAAGTAGAACATAAAGTGGATGGAAGCTCGCGGACTGTGCCTACCTGATGATCCCCAAGAAGAGCAAAACCGGTCGTGGACTTTCCAAGAGATTTCAGTAACCTTGGGTAGTCCTGAAAAGTTATGTTTGTCCGGCGGAGCAGGGGTTGACGGCTATGCGGTGAAGGTGATAGCACTGATGTAAGACCATTACTGACTGTCAGATTCATTCGTATCTGTCAGAATCACCAACCATTGGTATATCTCTTCCCGCGGTATCCATCAGGACAGACGGCATTTACCAACGCGACTGACTTGACTGGTAATAGCCTCCATGCTTCGTTGCCAGGCCATGGACAAACCACCCTAAGTCATCTCCATCCAATAGGAGGTTGGGCGAATAGGGCTCTACGAGACAGACGGTCTCCTGGCATACGAAGTACATGGCCTAACCAGCGTAACCGTTGTTGTGATCACTGATCTACCGAGAGGGTAAGACCTTCCCAGAAAACCATCAGGCGAACCTCAATACCACTGGTATGACGTTCGCATTAAGCCTTCGTGCCGATGGTAAAACACATTCTTCGGAGATTTTCCGCACGCATCGACAACGCCAGTGATTTATAAGGTGGAACAGGTCGGACGGCGTCATTGTACACCCTATCCTCGTCAGTGAAGCTGATGTCGCGTCTACAACAAAATTTTAAGACGTAAGGCGTTGACCTGGCCTTCTCAATCCGAGATGTGATTTCGTGTTTCCCCAGTTTACCGGAACTCATGCAGCTGCCCAGATACACGAACTTATTCGTTACATCGACCGGTTCACCTGTAATCACGATTTTTGTTCTCACCTAGTCTTCCGACAACACTTAACGCTTTGTTGTTGCGAAGCACATACCGAAATGTGCAGCAGATGTACTTAGTTTATTTAAAGTAGTTTGCACTCCAGGAGCAATATTATCGATTCGTGCAAAGTTTTGGAGAAATTCTCTTGCTGTTTAATCCATTTACAGGGGTAACGCGTGTCAATTTGTTGAGATTTTCACTCCAACATAACCTTTGCATGAAAACCTCTGTCAGCTTGCCGTCAAATCCTGTGGTGCACCCTGTCTCAATCATGAGCCAGATCAACACAGGCTGCTCTCTACAGCTATCGATGGACCACAACAGATTTGGGCGAAACGGGTGTCCATCAAATGTACGACATGGTATGCAGTGTAACACCTGCAAGGCCTGGTGGCACCTTAAACGTACGAGTTTATAGGACGACCGGATAAGCCCGTCAACTCTCTTGACCCATTTGTCTGCGCCAGGGTGTAATGCGTCCTGCAGATGAAAAGAGCCATCAAAAACAAAACTGCTAAATCGGAAAGACCAGTGTGAGTGTTCCGCTTCAATTGGGATACTCGACGTAAAAAAAACTGGTGCTTCTTTCTAAAGCACTCGAGGAGGCAAACACAAAAAACCAAGCCGCCTGGACGAAAGTCAATCATGAACTTTCTTCCTTGAACAAGCACCTGGCGCTATCTACCCCGAGTCCGCTGGCCACAAAGGTCATCCGGCTCTCTGATGTGGCAATCAGGACCGCCCACCGCGTCTTTAGTGGACAGGCGCATGAAGAAGAGAAGGCTAACCATCTGAAAATCGTTCTCCATAAAAACCACGCCAATGAAACTGGTACATTCGCTCCTTGGTGGTGTCCTCAGAAAGCCTGAACACGGATCACTTCACACAGAGTGGTTACGCGGAAAGGGAAGCAAACAAACCTTCAGGCTGCTAGTCGCTTTTCCCCCATCTGCCACACAGAAGATCCTGGAGTGGGCTGTCAGCATTCAGAAGGTTTACCCAACGATCGAGCCCATGTCCGAGGATCGCCTTCTAGAGGCGCAAAAGCTGGGCTACAGGAGTCCTAGATGAGAGGCACAAAATAGGCTTACGCAAGGCCCAAGTTCAGCCGACCAAGAATTTATGGCCAATCTGATGATAGCTACGGCTCTTTGTGCTCTTGAGAGCACACCGATGCAAACGGTCACGACACCGGATTGCAGTTTCTACTCAACCACCACAGACCTCTCGGCTACCAAAAGCAGCGATGCTCTGCAGAACGCAAGCCTCGTGTGGACGCAGCATCCAAAGTACGTAGAGCTATCACCACTTATTTCTGTAGCAAATGATAAAGCCGCAGCAGCAAACTCCACACCCAAGTCACAGCTTCTGATCTGGATTGGGTTAGATGTGAGGAGAAAGGGGCGAAGCCTACAAACAAATCAACCACAAGCGTTGACCTCGACATCGGGGAAGGCTGCGAGAACCATACAGCCACTGAGAATGTGACAGTGTCAGTCTCCAGCTCCACTCCGTCAAAAATGGCCTCTGTGGACAGAGTCGTCGCCCATGATCCCGACAGCCAAAGCCACAAACCTGACAATAACGAACCGGGAAATCATTTGTATACGCAGTTGGCCACGATGATCGGAAGTCAACAAATACATACTGTAATCAAGCAAACCACAAAAACTTCGCCAAATCAGACAGCTGTTGGCTAGCTTCGAGGCGAAGCCCTCTAAGAAAACAAGCATCATGGGAGCGCCACCAAAATGATTACTTCTTGGTGCTGCCACACAACGCACAGTGCCTCGCCGAGACATCTTATCGATCAAACCACGCCAAAATGCCCAAGAAACCAAACAAACGCATGTTTGCCCTAAATCCCTGGACAACAGCGAACGCAGTTGTCCAAAAGGTGATATTGAACGAGCTATATGTAGCAGTCAAAATTTTCGCTCAGGATGGGAAAACTACGTCATCCAAAGGTAAAACACCCGAGCGAACCGGAATCCCACGGTGGACATTTGATGGACTTGGTGGCACTTTAAATGCATGGGTTTACAGGACGACCAGGTAAGCCAACTAGCTAACTCGCCTGATAAGTTCGGCTGCGCCAGTTATCTCCACATTAAGCGTTCAATGCATTCCGCAGCTAAAAAGACAGGCATCGGAAATCAAATCAAATCCCCACTGATAAATGGGAAAGCCAAGTGTGAATTTTCCGCTTTAATCACGATACCTGACGAGAAACTAGAGCTTCTTTCTGAAGCATTAGAGGTTGAAAACACAGAACACAGCGACCTGGGCGAAAGTTGATAAAGAACTTTCTTCGCTGGACGTGTACCTTGCTCTATCCATCCCGGGGTCACTGACTGCGGAGAAGGTCATCCAGCATTCTGATGCGGCAATGAAGACTGCCATGGTGTCCCTAGTGGACAAGCGCGTAATGGAGAGCAGACAGATCATCTGGGCTTCATTTTCAAGAAACTGGCACAGTCGTTCCTTGGTACCGTCCTCACGAAGCCTGAAAAGTTATGCCAGGGGGAAGCAAGCAAACACTTGGGCTTCTAGTCACCCTTTCTTCCCAATCTGGCGTACAGAAGATCTTGGAGCGGGCTGTCTGCACTCAAAAGGCCTACCCAACGGTTAGGCCTCTATTCGAGGACTACCCTTTACCAGTGCGACAGCTGGGCCACAGAAGTGCTATGGATGAGATGCGAAACGGGCTTTCGCTAGGCCAAATTTCATCCGACTCCGAACTTATGGCCAGGCATATTGTAGTCATTGTCCCTTGTGCTCTTGATAGCACGCCGATGCAACCGGCCGCGACTCCGGATTCCAATTTTTACTCAACTACCAAAGACCCCTCGACTACCAGAGGCAGGGATGCTCGGGAGAAGGGAAGCCACAAGCAACGCTCAAAGTATGTAGAGCTATCACCGCCTATTTCTGTAGCAAATGATAAAGGAGTGGCAGTATACTCCACACCCAAGCAACAGCTCCTGAGCTAAACTGGGTAAGATGTGAGGAGACAAGCGGCGAAGCCTACAAACAAATCAACCACATGCGTTGACCTCGACATCGGGAAGTGTTGTGGGAACCACAGCCACTGAGAATGTGAAACTGCCAGTCTCTAGCTCCACTCCGTCAAAAATGGCCTCCTTCATTGTGGACACATTAGTTGCCCATGACTCCAACATCCGAAGCCACAAACCTGGCCACAGCGAACCGGAAAACCCCTCGTACAACCAGTTGGCCAGGCTGATCGCGGGCGGCTCGGAGATCAACACAAACACGGAAGGATGACTGCACCCAAACAAGCCACATAAGATTCGCCAAATCTGAAAGCTCTTGGCTAGCTTCGAGATGCAGTACTCTGCGAAAACAAGCCTCAGGAGACCGCCACCAAAATAAATACTTTCCGGCGCTGCCACCCAGCGCTCAGGGCCACAAAGAGACACTTTCCGATCAAACCGCGTAAGAAACTCAATAGGCGCAAGTTTGCCCTTAATACTTGAACGCCATCAAATCTAATCGTTCTAAAAACGGCATAAAAGAGCGGGGGTCAAAGTTTTCGCCCACAATGCAAAAAATTCGTCCCACAAAGGTAAAGGGCCCGAGAAAATCGGGCTACCACAGGGTGAAACAATCCTGCAAACGAAAAGCAGCCCTCGAGACCACCAAGGCAGGAAGCATACAAGTATGCCACAGAGGCCCTTCGGTGCCTTGGACTAGAACTTGGCGTACACAGCTATTAAACCTGCCAACCTCTCTAGCAGCACGTCTCTCGGCTCCCCACCTTCGAAGGCGGCAGAGACAGTATTGAAATGATTATCCACAAACTGCCTCAGTCTGTTCAACGAGCTTCAATATATTAAACAGTCATCTTGCCTTGAACAGCCGTCCATAATCGCACTCAGAGACCTGGCTCACACCAGATGTCTCTGACGCGAAGATATCAATAGACATTTACTCTGTTTTTCGAGCTGAATCAAAACGAGGGAGGGGTGGTGGGCTTGCTTTATACTCATATGTGGCCCTGTCAATCCTGATTGTCCTCTCTGACACCACTCCTGCACGTTTTTGCGATGCGCTGTGGATTCGAATCGCGCTGCACAGATCCGATATGGTCTACCGTTGTCCCTCGACTCCTCCGGAAGATGACCAATCCCTACTGAAAACTATTGAGCAACTGTCCTTCAGCTACCGCTTAACTAATTTATTGTTGGTAGGTGATTTTAACGCCTCCAAAGGCTTTTTGGATGAGGCACCAACGCGTCGTGTCTAGTGGAAATTTGGCATTGGCACTGCCCAAAGTCGCTCAACAAAGCGCTTGGACCCACTTGTCGTCGCGCCCGCCAGATACCGCGCAGGCTAACTACCATCCCTTCTGGGTTTGATAATCACAAACGAAATACACTTGGTTGATCAGGTGTTAATTAACGCCCCACTGGGACATAGTGACCGCTGTGTGTTGATCACTGATTTCATCTGCTACTGCGCCAGAAATCCCAAATCTGAGTGACACAACAGTGATATCTGAAGTCTATAGAGAACACTCTGCAGGTCTGTATTCTGCCCCAGTGATCTCGTCACACCCAATCTTGTCAAGGCATAACTACGAACGACTCCTAACCAACTTGGTCTTCACAGAGGAAGGCATTGATCAACTCTCGCACAAGACAAACCTATTCTGCGTGTTGGGGCCAGGTGAGATCCATTTGTGGATTCCGCAGGAAACGTCGTTCACACTGACAAAGAACTTCTACTTGATGTTTAGTCATTCGCTGCTTGGAAGAAATCAATCGTCATGCTAATCCACAAAACTGGTGACAGACTATCGCTCGGCAGCTATATGCTTACTGGCCTCAGTAACATACCATGCTACTCGCCTTCCAGGATGGGGACCGCGTGATCCTTCCTCACCCTGGTTGGAGACACTACAAGATATGGCTGCCAACCGATGTCAGTGGCGTTCTTGTTGTCAGTTTCTATCCAGATTGCCTGAGTGAATGTCTGGAGGTGTAGGCACCTCGGAATGATTGTGTTAAGCT
>NW_008751730.1:650548-662992 GCF_000715545.1 Opisthorchis viverrini | reverse complement strand
GATCCTCACTGTGCCTGGTTGGAGACACTACAAGATATGGCTGCCAACCGATGTCAGTGGCGTTCTTGTTGTCAGTTTCTATCCAGATTGCCTGAGTGAATGTCTGGAGGTGTAGGCACCTCGGAATGATTGTGTTAAGCTAGCACTAGGTCCCTCCCCCATCCACATTTATTCTTTTCTTTACAATAAGGCTTTCAAATAAGTCATGGTCGTACGGCAGTGAAGCATCGGTGTTGAACACTGATGTCATGCTGTCGATGATGATGATGACCATGCAAGATGATGGGACACATTCTGAAACGCGCCATCCTAGATCACCTCAATGCCAACAACTTGACATCCCCAGTTCAACAAGGGTTCATCCTAAACCATTCCTGCGTAAAGAACATGCCCATATTAATGACCAGCTTAACCCATATCGGATGCAACATTTTCCGACTTCCAAAAAGCATTCGATCGAGTCCCACACGTCTCGCTGCTCCACAAACTCGAGTCTTACGGGGTTCAAGGGGAAAATTCCATGCTGCAATAAGGCATTCTTATCAGACAGAACATTTCAAGTGAAAGTAGGCTCGACCTACTCTTCTTCGGCGCCCGTCTCCATTGCAGTTCCACAAGAATCTTGGGACCACTAATGTTTCTGATCGACGTCAACGGCCTTCCTGACGTTCTTTCAAGTCCATGTCTACTTTTTGCAGACGACTTGAAATCCTGGAGTTCCAATGCCAGCGCCCTCCAAATGAATGTAGACGCTGTAAACAGTGGTCAGTGGACTGTCGCCTTCCTTCGTATGACGAAAAGTGCGTCCATATGTCAGTCGGATGGGACTCAGCAAACACCTTTTTCGTGCATGGTGAGAATGGACAAGACATCACGAGGATGGATGCCAAAAAGGATTCGGGCATCTGGCTCTCTTCAAACACGCCCTTCTCACTGATTCATGAAAAATCGGCTTGAAAGGCATTCGCCGTCCTATGATTCGGCGCACCTTCTCCCATATTACTTGCATGGACTTCCAAATATTCTATGAAGCCTATGTCAGACCGCTTCTTGATTACGCCAACTAAACTGACTACTCAGGACACACGAAAGACGTAACCCTCATCGAGCGTACACAGCGTGCCAGCACGAAAATGGTTGTGGCCTTAAATCCGTCTCGTCGTGCATGAACTCATTCCCCTGGAGCTACGAGGGGGGCCTAATTTTTACTTTTACCCTGTTTGAACAAGGTTTTGCCCACAGGTTTTTCATCGGTGACCCACCCAACACACGGCGGGGACATGGTAAGATTTTCAAGCTCAGAGCGTACGCTTTCATTTGGCAAAATTTTTTCTCATTTCGGCTAGTTCTGCGTGGAATAACATTCCTCCGATAACCGTCTATGCTCCATCCATGACCCAGTTCAAAGCACGATTACATGCATTTTTATTGAAATCTCCGTACTGGCAAGCTTACTGCCCCGCGTTGAGAAATTAGAGTAGTGCGTGCATTGTAATATGCACGCTATGGAAGCACCAGGGGACAGTGATTTTTCGAAGGTAGGTGTTCACGACAATTTCTGTGGATGGAAAACAGAAACAAAGCTCATGAGCGAGAGCCCAGTAAGCAAGGTTGTACATCACCAATACTTACATATAAATCAATCAAAATGACAGACACCGTATACTACAGCATACCAGACTTTGCTACTCACCGTTATGCGCTGCTACGGCCAAGAATCCTACCACACACGCGATTGGGCTAAAAATCGAGCCACGTGCCAGTCCGGCAAAGCTGAGCTCCTATTCCTCAAAAGTCTGGACCCAACAACCAATCGTGACACGGTAGCTGCCGCATGTCGGTTTCCAGTGACACATCCAGAAGGTATCGGAATTTCCCGAATGTTGTCACCTCATACACTATGTAAACAACGCGCTGTGCATGTACCTTTGGCCCGGCATTGAACGTGTAGTGTACGGTGTCTGACATTTTGATTGATTCATATGTAAGTATTGGTGATGTACAACCTTGCTTACTGGGCTTTGGCTCATGAGCTTTACTTCTGTTTTCCATCCACAGAAATTGTCGTGAACACCTGCCTTCGAAGAATCACTGTCCCCTGGTGCGTGTATATTACATAATTGGAGACCACGCCAGGGTGGTAACCACACACTGGTAGAACTACCACAGAGATCCTGGCTCTACATATGTGCATACAGGCCTCAGAGCTAGCACGTTGCTCACTCACATACGGTAGACGCAGCCCCAGATACAGCAACCTCAGCACACGCTCACCAGCCTCACGCACCACACAACTAGCACCGGCCGGTTCAGGTAGGCCATGGTACACTGGGGACGGTGTTCTTCAAAAAGGAGGTCAATGTAGTATACGGTGCCTGTCATTTTGACTGATTCATACGTAAGTATTGGTGATGTACAACCTTGCTTACTGGGCTCTCGCTCATGAGCTTTATTTCTGCTTTCCATTCACAGAAATTGTCGTGAACACCTGCCTTCGAAGAACCACTGTCCCCGGGTGCTTCCATAGCGTGCATATTACAAACGCTAACAAATTTTGAGTAGCTTTGTTTATTTTTTTGACAGAAAAGAGAGCTTGGCAGGTTCAGACCAAGAACCAAGCTGAGAAGATATTTATTAAAATTGGCTAACGGGAATCCATGTTACCAGCCGAATTAGCAGCACAAATAAAAGCATTTTGAAGAGGCGCAACTGGAGCCCATGGATTATCTGACTCAGAGGCTGCACATCCAGGCCCCAGCAGCAAGTAGTAGTGCGTCTCCTGCCTCTTCAGTCGTTGCTGCTGTAGCCTCACTTACTGCGTTCACATTCGGTCCTATTTCTGGATACACCCCTGACTCCCACTTCAGGCGGTACGAAGACATTCAGAATTGATTTTTCCAAGTTCGATGACTCGTGCTCAACGGAAACACCCCTGATCCCACTTCAGGCGGTACGAAGACATTCAGAATTGATTTTTCCAAGTTCGATGACTCGTGCTCAACGGAACACGGAAAATACGCGGACTTCATTCTCCTTCGGCGGCTCCGCGACCCCGGCCTTGACGAAATGCCCCGCAGACTGTCCCAGACATTCGGCAATCATGCATCACCGTTCAATATCCTTTCCCAATGTCCCAAGTCGTTCGAAAAATTGATGACCATTTCATCATGTTTGACGGTGTTCTCAGTCATTACTGCGAGCAATTTAATCTCACCTCTTTAACAGAGAATCAATTAATGTGCCAAATTTTTGTGTCCGGTTCCCAGTCCCCCCAAGATGCGTTCATCGGAAGCCGGTTGCTCCACAGAATTGAACACGATGACGAATTGGCGTCACGTTAGCACCGGATGTCAGCGTCTCGTTATCCTGAAGCACGATACGGACATGATTGGTCCGTCACCTGCTGTTTCAAGCAGCTGTGTACACGAAGTCATTTCTAACCTCACAATTTAATCTGGGAAGTCCAAAAACAAAGCAAGCCCCTTCAAACCTTCTGGCATTGGTGATTTGCATTTCGGCCTTTATAGATAATTAGGTGTCCAGGTGCAACCACCGTGGCCGCAGGTGCCGCAGCCACCAGCACGCTGCTGTGAGGCTCACATGACCCGGTGGTGACATCCAAATTTGATTTCGCTTTCCGAAGAAAGTTTGTTGTGGTACCTATCAACAACACTCTAGTTCATTAGCAGCTTGATACGGGCTACGACATTACGCTGCTCTCACAGCACCCACAGACGTAACATGCCTCATGTCCTCCCTCAGTTTCGTTAGTTACCACAACTCGTTTCTGCCTACCATGCAGCGCCTCCAAGGTCCACTCAACCAGCTACTTTCAAGGGCATGGTCAGAAGAAGCCCGCAAGGACGGGTTTTCTATGACTATTTTTTGAAAAGTAGATCGTTCAAAGTGTTTTACCCATTTCTTGTACAGTAATTAATCACTTAACCCCACTCAAACCATCCTGTGGCTCTTCCCCGCCCAATTAGGCTTTCTTGAGTTATAAGCTCACAAGCAGGAGTCCAGCGAAGAGTATATCTACTTAAAACAAAACTAATCGATATTTTCAATACGCCCGTATTCCTATAACCATTTGTTAGACGCTGATACCCTATCGCCCTTACCCTAATTTTGTCCAAAGCAGCGCCTCGTAACCAAAACGATCAGCACTCAACCCCGTCCCTCCTCAAAGCCGTTCGACAGAGCGCTTCAGGTAACTTCAGGCTGCTAGGTAGTACCAAATGACATTGTCCCTCCTGCTCACTCAGTAGCTGTCTTCCCTGCTCATTACCAGATGAATCTCAGCTCTGCACTGACCTGGAAAATCTAAGAGATCGTGTACATATAATGGACATATGATGGCACCCCACCAAAGAATATACCCCATTGCTTCCATCAAACTCCTTTTGGAACTCACGATCCATGAGGTCCCGCAAATGCGTCAATACTTACTGGCACACTTGCCTCGGGGTTTAGCCGGCATATGGAATACCTTGAATAACAATGTCCCCGAGATCACCCAGCTGGATCGCACGAAAGCGGTTATTCTGACGCAAATGCGTCAATACTTACTGGCGCACCTGCCTCAGGGTTTACCCGGCATATGGAATACCCTGAATAACAACACCCCCTATCTCACCCCGCTGGATCGCACGAAAGCGGTTATTCTGACACCACACAACGTGCATGACACAGTCTGTACAACTTGACGGCTATGAGAGTCTAGATCATCCCTCCGTACCAAAAAATGATGCGTTTCAGGGATGAAGACGATGCAGTGCGTCTGCTGGCATCTCAAGCCATTCTTTCCTTCACCCAAACATTTCAAACCGTGAACGCTAAGGCTGATCGTACTCGACTACAAAAGCAGCTTAAAAAACTCACTCTCCAAATTTCTAGAGACGGCTACTGATAACTACCAGACGAATCCCTCTTCCATTCACTAAGGTGCACTGTTTGATGCTCTCAGTTTGACTCAATCGCAGACTTCCCGTGAAGCCAAAGCAAGTGAAAACTACACAAGCCATATCGTCATTGACACATATACGCTCAGAAACTGAAAAACTCTCGTTTCAAACAAAGCTTGGTCAGCCTGTCAACTGTTCAGGCCTCCACTACAGTCGCCTCAAGTTTCGTTGAGCTCCAACGCATCATAGATAGCAATGTAGCCAGTTCTAAGTTAGTCGAACTTCCAGCTGCTTTTCCATACACCGGAATCTATGTGTTATCCATCAAATCTCGAGGTCCAGGCACTACTCCCCCCATGAACTTCATTATCTTGGAATCGTTTCTCGCGTAAGCTCCTAGACTGTGATGCTGAATTGTGTTCTGGTGGGACAAGCTTGCTCGACCACCCTTAGCCCCGCATCTCCCGCACACGACCATGAGCCTCACTCTTCTACTTTTGGACACTTACACATGCAACCTTTGATCTCAACCGCGCCAGCAAACTTCACCGCTGAGGTGAAAAATTTTGTATCGCAGCAGCTCTTACCTGACTCTAAAATCGAAGTTGAAGGAGTAGCCTCTTTCTCCAGACCCTCTTACCTAGTGACACCCCGCCTCATCACCAAACCACTTTCTCAAGCTTCCCTCGAGTTCATTTCTCGAATTCACACTTGTGGCCTATCGTCTGCAAACCTGACCATACCCTTCATGGCACATAAATACACCCATGCTACCCTAGTCCTTGGCGGGGTCCCTAACCAACAAACGCCTTTACCTAAGCTTAATCCCTGTCAACCTCCGTCCCATCGACCAGCCACATGTTGTTACCTGAGTTCCATGTTCGATAGTTTCCTACACCACCATCCCAACCACCTCTGCCTCCTCCAAAGCCACGCACAGCTTTACCTGTTCAACCTTTGAATGGTGGATCAAAACACACACGTGCTTTCGAGAACCCCGTATGCACAACTACCGGTGGCTAGCTCGGATCCTCATCTGCTCCCACCACCCTACCTCCCCATTTTCGTCCAGCTTAAACACTATTCTCTGCTTCCGCCTACCCTTCCACCGCTACCACCTCTTTCTGCAGCATACTCCACTCCACACCTTCAGCTGCAGAGAACGACACGGCCGGTACTTCTTCATTCAACCACTTGCATTCCTGTCAAGAACATCTCTTCTGCTGTGCGTTCAGATATATTTCAGCAACTATCCAACCAGCCATAACCATCCCTGGATGCTCCTCCTTGAACTCCGAGCAAACGCCCAGTGAACCCTGCCTCATGTTATTCCACCACCACTTACAAATCCCCCTAATGCCAGATTTCACCGTGAACGAGGCTAACAGGTTCCTGCTTAGTACAGATCGCTCGCCAACGAATTTGTCAATGACGTTGTTTAAAGCCCTATGGTTACTCCAAAAATCGATAGTCTCCGAGCCATTAGTGCCACTGCAAGACCAAGTCTGATTTATGTGACAGAAACTTGGCCCACAGTTGAAACTCCAGACGTGACTATTTCAATCTCTGGCCATAACATTCCTCGCTCTGACAGTAAGAACTCAAGGGGCGACGGCTGTGCCATCCACTCGAAATCAGAACTTTGTGCAAACCCCATCGATGCTTTTACCCCGGGCGGGATTCTAGCGGCTATCTGGACCAGACAGAACAGACATAACGACATATACTGGTAGGTTCCATGTATCTGCCCACAGATCTTCCCTCGCCCCCCATCACCGACTTGTCTCGTATTATCTCCACCGCATATGCACTTCTCCATTCGACTAAATTTGTAATGAATGAATTCAACCTAGAGGATATTTTTTAGTCTCCCAATACGGGACCTACNATGGACGTAAAATTTCCAACGATGTTCAAGTAGCTGCAGCTGCAAATGGTCCACGCTTCTTAGGAAGTGATCACTGCACCATTTCTTGCACCGCAGTCGATCATCAAAAAACTGCTCCTCCGAGTCCTTCTTGTTTCACCTCCTCTCTACGGACGTATTATATGCTCTTTCCTCCGTGCTAGCTTTCTGGTACCACCCGTTTCAAGGGAACGTATTCATCTCCCTGGGTGGTGTATTCGCTCTTCTAAACTTTAAGGACTCCATTGCGCGGGGGACCCATGGAATTTGACCACGAGTTCTGAGGCAAAGCGGTTCGAAATCTTTTCACCCACTCGATAAACTATGTGATCTCCCCATCCCAACTGAAGCGATCTATGGTCCACCTAAATCTCACATCCGGATCTTGACAAACTTCTTCTACTTACAGGGGGATCCAGCATACCTCCGGTCATTGGGAGCCCTTGAACACCTGATAAAAGGCCCATCAACCAAGTCCCTTCAGGTTGGAATGCAATAGATGATAGACAGTGCGGATTCTTGTCTCAGCAATCCGGGCTGTCGGCTTCACCTTTCTGAGGCCGTCATGGTGGCCTACGACGATGGGCATTCCACAGTGACAGCCCACTTGGATACCCAAAAAGTTCTAGTTTTTACGAGCACAAAGGCATAGGTCTTTGAAATTGTCCTCCATTTAACTTCGAGACAAAGAGATTTCTATTTTCAAGTTATGGAACCAATCTCGGAGTTTTGTCACGCATTTTCCCCTCGTATGCTCAAACAAGCATACTAGCACTTGAAGGCATCTAACGCTTACCCGAGAAAAAGGTGTTACAACTGTCCAACCCTCCCTTCAACCGCGCTCGATGTCAAATTTTAGGTCATGAACCACTATTTCTCAAAGAGGTTAGGCTACATCTGACTCTCTTGCATTGTTCGCTGCACAAAAAATATTTATAGTAGAGGCTAGGCCAAGCGTTAATTCACGTTCTAACTATAGATTCTGTGACTCCAGAAACCACCTAATATGCACTTCATCTCGTACTAAACCACGCGTTTACTAAGCTCGCATCTGGAAGAATCTTCTTAAGCGGCAGAAAAACAAGACACCGTTAGGCTTTTCTACAGGTCGTGTGGAACTGCTGCCGCCTCACTTAATGCCCAGATACCCCCGATCTCCTCTGCGAGCAGGGTTGTGAGAATTTAATTTCGCACGTATATCGGTATTACCAGATGAACTAGAAATTCAAAATTCGGTGCAGCATAACAAGTAGCACGTATATATTCTTGCAGTCGTATATGTATAGAGTCTGGAATATTAGAATAAGAGAATAATGAATAGAGCAATGAATAGATTATCAATCATATCCATCACATTCGCCACGACTTGAATGAGCGTGTGGGTGTTTATAGTCCATTTGTGGTCTTGATCGCAATCCTTCGGATCTTCTCGGAATAGAAACTTCAGAGTCTGTTCTCCAGATATAACGTTTTGTTCGGATCATCTACGGGGGACTCATTCGCATTTGAAACAGCAGGAGTACCGTTAACACACTGACCTTTGGTATAGAACTCAACCTGGTCAATGTCTCTCCGGTGAAAAGAGAGATCATTCGTTTCATCCATTTGATGAAGGTGCTATTCCTGTAGCAGGTCGTAAATCACTACCCTTGAAAAATGTAGCATCAGCCGTTTTGGCACAGTCGAGACTTGTACGCAACGTACGAGACTGAAATAGAAGCGCAGGGCTCTCCCCAGTAGCGGAATAAATGGCAATCCTGTATTGCATTAGAAAATTATCAATCACGCGGTCCAACTCCACAAAAGTGGTAGCAGAGAATAAAATAATGGCAGATTTCAGTGTTCGGATAAAATTCTCAGCAATTCCATCTGACTGGGGATGTAGTAGAGCAGTAAAGGGATGTCGACATCCAAGACCTTTTAACCATTCCTCGAGGAATTTCGCAGTGAAATTTGTCGTTGTCAAGGACGGAAACAGTTGATACATCTTCGTGGATGGATACTTTCCTCAATGCTTGTTGAGTCAATTCGGCACATTGGGACGTATTTAGAAAATCTTTGGGCCAACGTAAATATGCGTAGCATTTAACGCGAAATGACCACAGTAGTCCATATAAAACCGTAAAATTGGTTCACAAGTGGTTATGTGTACTAGAGTGAAGACTTGTTATGAATCTTATATGCACATTTAACACAATTCTTAACGGTATATTCGATGTGAGGATCCATCTCTTATCACCAGTGTGGCAAGCATGCAAGGGATTTTATTTTGTCAACACACAAATGACCAGATTGCAGATCTGCAGAATCACCTGTCCACTTGGTCGGTGGAATAATAAATCTATCCTCAAAACACAAGACTTCCGGAGTAGTGGACAAGCTTTCGCGGCCACAGTGAAACACAGGTAGTCGGCGTCGCCCTTGTTACTTGCAACCAAGTCGCAGCGCAGAAAAACCAAAAAGATTACAATCGATATGGGTACCATGGGGCAATCTCACAGGAGTCGTGGAACTACCAACTAGAGGTACGGAATTTGCAGGGATACCACGAATGTTAACATCTGTAGGCACTATCACGACACTGGGATAAAATGCAGTTAGATCTGAGTGTGAAATAATGGACTCAACACTAATAGTGTCAAAAATGGAGTCACGTTTTTGATCAGATTCGGATATTAAAGTTTAAAAAACGTCCCAAATATTGGGACGAAACAGATAGAGAAAGATTAGAGGTGTCTCTACACAATAGTTTCACGCCAGTAATAGGATAAGAAGTTAAGTAAGGCATTTTTAGACGTACAGAGAATTTGAATTTCCCGTTTTACCACAGATAAAACACTTTGTTTGTCCGTGAGAACATCAATAGCGGGAAGGGTTTCGTCTACGAGATTCACATTTCCCAAATTTTTGAACCACCGAATCACAGTTACGATCTGTAAAGTGACGTATTGATGGATTGGGGGCACAAAAATTTGTTCGAGGTTTGAGTTTGCTGTTCGTCTGCATCCTTGAATTAGTTCTTTTAGAATAATTTAAAGACACTGCTACCTCCGTTTTTCGTTATATGCTTCACATCTTCATACTGCTCACATATTTTCCGAATATTTCGAAAATTCTGACCCTAGAAGAACAGCAACTTCCGCTGAAGTTCGGGTATTTGAATTCCAGCAATGAGCCTATCACGCAGCTGGTCTTCCAATTGGACACCTTAGTCACATTTGGCTGCCTGTGTCTGCAGCTGCAACACGAAATCACGAACCAACTGAGAATGGGAGCGGGCCAACAAACTATACCTAGCTCTTTCGGCTGCTGCGAAGTTGATCGGTTTGAAGTGTTGAAGAACTTTTTTCTTCAATGCAATGTAGAAAATATCGATTGGATATTCAGGATATACCAAATCCTTGATCAACGTATACGCCTCCTTGCCATCGATATGTACGAAATATGTCGTGAGTTTCTTATCACCCATATCAGACTTTGTGAGACACCATATGTCAAATTGTTCATGATAATCTTCTACGTCACGTGCAGCTGAATTAACATCAAATTGTTCCGTTTCGGTAGGCATGATGAATTAATCCAATCACGAAGCCAAAATGTGAGAATTAAGTCTCGCACGTATATCAGTATAACCAGACGAACTAGAAATCTAGAATTCAGCGCAGCGTAAAAGGTAGCACGTACGTATTCACATCTGGAGGATTAAAACAAGAGAATGGTGCATGGGGCAACGAATAGAGTATCAGTCATGTTCGTTATACGGGTCCCATACACATTCGAGTTTGGCGACGATACACTTAGTAAGAAAGTGTATAATCTCTTTGTTACATCTTGCGAGCCCCTTGACTTGCTTAAGGACACTACAGTATGTTAAATATCTTGTGTTACTGGCCTAGTTTTTTCCTTCTGGGCAACTAGCCAAGTCCATACCCTAGATTACTCTAGCAGCTATGCCTAATGACTGGTGCTTTGTTTAACCTAGCTCCAACCAACGAAACCCGAAACTACGTCAGGTCTTCTTCCATTCTAGGAGCGCATTATACGCAAATCTGTGTATGTATTCCGTTTAGTGATGTGCTCCACAGTCAACGAAATTCTCACGGACAACGACGCGATATACCCCTGTTTGACATGGTAACGGAACAATGCTCAGTGCCCGTTAAGCCTTAGTCCGTGCGCCCTGAACATCTGCTCCCTCGTCACATTGGAATCTGCCATTTTCACTTGCCTCCTCCGAGACCTGACCTCACCATTGTCCGCTTACCCTTCGTCCGTGCGAATTGACCGCGCTTTTCTTATATACCCGGCTTTTCCTTTGACTGGAAAAAAGATCCGGTAGCTGAAGTATCTTGTAATTGCAGAAGCCGCATTTATGACTGCTTGGAGGGTCCCTCCCTTGCAGATCCGGTAGCATGCATGAGGGATGAGGGCATCGTGTGATGGTCGGATACACCCTGCAGAAAGAACTGCCCTGTTACGTTGAAGCACGGTGCGTTCGTTTAATCGCCAATTCTCCAGTAGCATGGGAGCATCGCTCATCGCCAGTGGTCCTCAGTCCCGCCTTTATTTCAGCAGATCCATAAAATAGTACTGTTGTTATCTGTTTGTCGTTGCTAGTGATGGGCTGGTCCCGGTTGTGTCACTTATCTGGCAACGCCACAAACAATAGATGGCAAAAATGAACCCCCATGTGTCACAAAATTCTTTAAAAGCACGTGGGATAGTCTGCAGATACTCTGCAGTGCCCACGGCTTACATCAACATGCGAAGTCGTAGCTGCCTTCGTCATAATTACAGTTGCATCCCACTTAAGCCCGTGTCGTCAACCAAACAAAACACGTACCTATCCAATGGTCTCAGGAGGTGATAAATACAAAAAAGAATAATATGTGCGCAATATGATTTCGGAATAATAGGCTAGCGCTTAGGAGCTTTTTTGCCACACGCTACTCGTTGATGAATCTGACAGCAGGAACAGGTTGTCATTTTCTACTACTCTCACTTTCCCTCGCAGATTATGGCACTGTCCATCTCACGGGATAACTCCCACAAATCTTGTCGATCATCCCGGAATTTCTACTCTCTTAAGTACTTGTGCTTGATTTTCATTACCTCGTCACCTCCCTGCGCACATCTACCCCATCCTGTCTCAGTCACTTGCTATCGTCACTCCAATTGCACTAAGCGTTCAGTTTTTCTCTTCACATCCAAGAGGATGTTTCCTGACCAAAAAATACCTGCGATCGTAAGTTGGCTTCGTTCTAAATCAGCGGATTCTCAGGGTTATCCGCTCCCGAAATTCCCCTGCCCAGAGACTTGCACATCCCAGCTCAAACACCAGAAACATGATATTCAAAAACCGAAGAATGTTAGTGATTTGATGGCACAGAACTGCCATTTCCAGTTTGATAACATACTTGCAACTATTCACATTCCACTTTTGACCGTGTCGTCATTCTCGCCCACTCGTGCCCTTACTCTTGCCCATAAACCGAAGCATGTCAGTGCGATGATGGCATGACACTGTCACACCCAGTGAGATGGCACCCCGCAACTATTTTCTCCAGAATCTCAACCGCAACCCTCGCCCGCTCAAGCCAGCAGCCACAACTTCGAGCAGTTCCCATCCGGCCA
>NW_008751730.1:592258-650080 GCF_000715545.1 Opisthorchis viverrini | reverse complement strand
ACTCCGGCCATTTACCTAACCACCCAAGGTCACTCATGGCCAGCAATGGTTTTCAGTTTTAGTTCATGCCACCAGACTGCCTTTGATCTAGTCGAACCTCATGCCCATTTTTCCCACAAAGTTGTGAAATAACCTATTATTGCTATGTCATCGCTTGTTCCCCACTGTTTGTGACATTGTCCTCTTTTTGTGCAATTCGCACCCCCACAAATCCCTCAGTCATGCTCCATTCTGACTGTGAAACTATGATCATGCCAGACAGTATGCCGCCCTCAAGTTGGGAATAAACATTATTATTATTTTTATTATTTCAGCTGCGAAGAAACTCTTCAACTGGCCCCAGCCGCCTCCAGGATGCCTTCATTATATGTACTGTTGAATCCTGTACTTCATCATCCTAATCAAAGGTTTTTGTGACCCTGGCCAAAATCCCAACAGTCCAAGGCTGAATAAGACTCACTGGTGGTTTTGGAGTTTAATTCAGATCGATCGGTC
Source organism: Opisthorchis viverrini (assembly GCF_000715545.1). Taxonomy (NCBI): domain Eukaryota; kingdom Metazoa; phylum Platyhelminthes; class Trematoda; order Opisthorchiida; family Opisthorchiidae; genus Opisthorchis; species Opisthorchis viverrini. The sequence continues at coordinate 649,585 of NW_008751730.1, read as the reverse complement.
AGATCGTGATAGTCGTGCCACCACACCGGATTGGTTGTTCTGGTTCATTATGTCTCGCAATCTGAAATTTTTATCATCTTTTAGGCAGGTGCCTCTTTTTCGCCCCCGCTGCTCTGTTTTTGATTGCCCCCATCAAATCTTAACGATCAATGTTGTCTCAGCTTAACCTGTTCTCAAAAAATAAGATAACTGTGTTTTCTTTCCCATGCCGGTTTATAAGTGGTCAGATAGACATCATATTGCTTGCTGTTTGTGATGCTGCCCTATTTTCTGCTTGATTTTCAGTACCACCTATCGCACTTTATTTTGACTGAAACTTTAGGATCATACCTGAAAGCGTACGCCCCACCAGTTGTAAATAAACGTTATTGTTATTAATAATTTCTTGGCTGAAATCAAACTTGTGTGCTTTTTCAAAAGGGAACCTAATTTCCATACGTCCACTGACCAGGAATTCTCATGAAATCAAATTGTTAACATCACAAAGGCAGGCAAGTTATCCGTAGGATCCATCAGCAATGGGGCCTACATATTCGCATGAAAGAAAGCCCGAAATTCATTGAACATTTAATGATCAGTACCGCTGTTTTTAGGAGGTTGCGTAGCAAAGAGACAGCCAAATGTCTCTTGATATCGCTCCCGCTGTCTTCAGTTAACTTTCACTTACGCTTTCAGTCTAACTCTAACTTATAAAAACCAAATCGGAGTCGATTTTTTCTTCATTTCATTATCAGAGCTCATTCTGCGCTCATATATATCCATTTAACGATTTGTTATACTAAACACTCCCACACACAATATCGCGGAACGCTTCCGCTCGACGCGGCAGCCCACACCTCCGCTCCGACGCCGTTTAGCCATGGTGCAACAGCCGTGAGCATCAACATTCCAGTCCCACCGACTCATTGCCAACTGTCATTTCACTTTTCCTTCGCAACTTGCCTCTACCAACGTCTGTATGTTGCTGCTTGTTCGGATCGGCTGAGCTGTTTTCACTGGCCTTGCTTCCCCCCGACCAAAAACAACGGCAGCTGGAGTATTTAATAATGCACAAACCGCACTTATGTCAGCTTGGATGGTTTTCCACCTTGCAGATCTGGTAGCATGCACGAGGTAGAAAAACCTCGTGTGGTGAACGGGTACGCCCTACAGGGAGGGTCGCCCTGTTACGTTGCACCATGGTGCGTTCGTATACCCGCCACCCCTAAAGTAGCACAGATGCACTTGGAATGGCCCGAAGATACTCTGAAATACCCATGGCCTACATCGGCGAGCACAGTTGTATCTGCTTTTGTCAAAACAGAGGCTATACCGCACCAAAGCCCGTACCGTCATCCAAACAGATAATACATCTACTCACCACTCCCAGTGGTAGACACGAAAGTCTTCATCACCATGCATCACCTACAGGTTAGAGCTGATAGCAGTTCTTCGGGGATTGGTGACTATTTCTCAAGCACACGCTTTCTCTCCTGGTATATATCCAACTCATGTAACAAACATTCAATTAACCAGTTAGCTTAGAATTCCATTCCTACCAGTCCTTACGCATCTGATTCCCATACCACGCTTTTGCGCGCTTATATCGGCTTTTACTAGATCCCTTGTAATATAATACCGTATATCAGCAAAACCAGCCCCTGGTCGTTAGCCTACTAAGTACAAATCTATCTACTCCCTACTCCATATAATCAATTGTCATCACCCTAGTTGCATCAGACGCCAAGTTTTTCTTTCTATGTATACTAATGCATACTATCCCATTTTATATCCCCTCAAACTCACTATGTTTTGCGAATCTTCTCCCATCCCCTCACCTCCCCAAGCTTTAAACTTCGGAAGTGCCCGTTTTGGACGACCTGGTTAGTTGATCTCCACTCCACCCGACCTATGATCTACAACTCCGGGATCACCAAGCGGACAAAGATAACCTACAATCCCATATCAGCTTCGTTCCACCTTGTTTTCTCGACCAGGCTGAAATGAATACCGCTGCTCAATGAACTGCATACCCAAGTTGAATCATCTCAAATGTGACGTCCGTCGCGGGGCTGTCCGAAAACTGAAGCATGTTAGGCCAATGATGGCACGGCACTGCCATACTCCGTTTTGTAGCACATCTGCAACTGTTCAATTCCTCCCCTGAACCGTGCCCTCTTGCATACTCGTTTCATTGACCCAACGACCACCATGACATTCATTCTAACTTAGTGGACTACTCGTTCGAATTCAACTACATCTGTGTCCCCATCCAACCTCACCCCTTCACCTGACTTCCCAACAACTGTCCAACCAGGGAGTCTGCTTGTTCTCAGATTGCACCATATTTTTGAGACTAAACATACCGTTTTCTCCCAATTCGAATTATCCCATCCCCACCTCCACTTTTGCTCGTTATGACTCCGGCCATGTATCCAACCGCCCAAGGTCACTCATGGCCAGCAATGATTTTCCAGTTTTAGTTCATGTCAGCCGACTGAGTCTTTGAATTAGTGGAGCCTCATCCCTATCGTTCCATACAAGTTGCAAAAGAAACATATTATTATTATTTAATCGAGTACCCCCCACCGTTTATGACATTGTCCCTTTTCGTACAATCCCCACTACCCGCAAGTCCCCCTATCATACCCCAGCCTGACTGTAAACGCATGATCATGCCAGACGGTATGCCATCCACAATTTGGGAATAGCTGCAGGTTCAGCAATCAATAAATGAACATGTGATGCGCATCAGTAAGTGACAGCATGTTGACGGGTTGAATGGAGACAATAATGCATTGACCACAAATACCTAGGAACGTGTAACCTGTCAGGAGAATGAAGGACTTATTTTCGGCAATCCCTTAAAAAATCGCTGAGGCGCCTGAAGCACCCAGGACTTCCGAACATGACTCAATATCAGAAATATCGAACGCAAGATTTTAAAGAAATAAAATTGCCCCAGATATCCTTATAAATGGTTTACTTTCGGTCAATTATCGGGATACGTCAAGAAAAATCGGGTACAACCGACCTTTGGTGCTTTTAAAATGTATTTATGCCAGAACAAATCATCCTCAACACAGAGGCTTATTACCGATCTTCCGGAAGTATGAGATTTGGTTAAATAATTTAACCGCCATTCAAAAACCGTCACAGGCGCCGGGACTCCTTATTAATTAATGGAATTTCGGAGTTTGATGAAGTCGACTCATTCCCGGCCTGGTAGATGCATGGGACCGGAGAACGTAAATGACAATCTGGAAACCTCCCTAGTCACCAATTTCCGCCAATGAAGTCGCTGCGCACTCGAACGTCATTGTTGAGTTACTGGGAGACACCTCCGTTCGTCAAATTAAGAATGCTATGACTTCTGTCTTAATAACAGTTCATTGCAGGCATTTATTCGGACCGTATACGAATTACCATGCGTACGACCGGTGCAATTGTGGAAGGAAAACCTAAAAAAGAATGCAACCTCTCTCACTAGTCATTTTACGCAGTTGAGAGGCTTTTCTTGTAAACTTCATCCAGGGATGTTAGACCTTCTGTGTCCGAAATAATACTTACTGACGGCGATCGTATGAAAACTCCTAAAGCCCTCGAGGATTTTCCATAATACCACATGTTGCCGCAACTACTGAACTAAGAAGCATGTTCACACTACGGTGCAACTTATCGTCTATTGAGGACAAAACGATTAAATTTTTTGGATCTCCCCATCAGAGGAATAAATCCCCTAACACGTTTCCATCATCAGCGACGGTTGCGGAATTTTTTACATCCATGAAGTACCAATTCACTGTGTGGCAGGGTAACAACTTATGAAGGCTAAAGTACTCCGGGAGCCTGATCGCTTTGATGCACTCGGACCCATCACGTTTTTCTTGGTCCAACCACTTTTACTATGAACCCAACTTGTTCATTTATCGCCGATGGCCGACCGGACTCAACTGAACTGAAACAATCCATAGGTTGACCGCTCACTTCGAGTGTGCGCGACTCTGCGACTTTTATTGTGTGAAAACTTCTCAGGAATATTTCGTTGGTATATATTGATGAAGGATATATTTCTCTGTTTTATTCAGTAGCTCTGTTGTGCATGCTATATGAATGGTACTTGGTAGGCGAACTACCAAGATGGAGTGAACATGATACTGTGGTAAGTTCGGCAACGGCGAAGGTTTGCCATATTCATATTACTCGCTCGCCTTCAAATGAACTTATGAGATCTAGACAGTATTGTTATCAGCATTTCCCGAAATCCGGATCTTTTAAGGTACTAAATGTTTAGGTGGTACAGTGTAACTGGAGACCTTGTTCATCGCCATTCTTATGTGCAGTTTTCACGCTATATATTGTGGACGTAAAGCACCCTCTTGCGAAACATGTATGAAACAACTTGTTGGTAGATTAATAATGTATTCAATGAAATGGATGATAACTCAACAACAACTCAACAACTCCAACACATGTAATGTTCAATAGGTTCAACATGCATAGTGCAGATAGAAAGCCAAAGCTTGCAGGCTCCGTTCAGTAGGTCATCGAGTGGGTTCGCTGCTCCATGATAACTCATCATACAGAACGGATCTTCAACAGTCCATAACGGAGATCGCCGGGCCGTTTCGAATCATGGTTGTCCAGATCACGGGTCCAGTGGGTTCATTCGGTGCTTGCACGAACGGGACGCTGGAGGCTGGTAGATTCTGGTAAAAAATGTTCGAGAACGCTGGGATGTAGACCGAACACACCTTGCTGATTCGCACTGACTTACTGAGAGCAATACTTGTGTGAGAGTTAAAGAGCCTTCAATTTTTGTTGAGATACTGAAGAGTTTGTTTTTCCATAAGACCCAGGTATGTGGCAAAAATATTTTTGGAAAGTTAGGAGCTCTGGCCTCGTGTAGTCTTCCGTTGAGCTTTCTGTAGAATCCTAGGTTATCCCCAGCTCCCAATACCCGCCACTTCGTATAGGGCAGTTCATTAACGCCTATTTCTGCCAATCCCCGAGGCATATCAGCGGATAAGGCATGAACTTCGTGGTTCGAATCCAACATCTGCATCTCGACTGCTCCTGTCTAAGCTGGGGCAGACCGATGGTCTCTCAGCCGTAACTTTCCTTTCAGGTGGCAGCTAAGCACCAAATGGGCGCTATAGCTGAGTTATTTTTCTATTTTCGCACCATGTTATAAAGTCGGTTTCTCAGCTGAAGCTGAGATATCCTGTCAAGTCCCGATCACCACGGGTCTTGGTGTAGCGTGCCTTTGTCCATTTTCGGACGAGCATTCTTCATACGCGTCCATGGGACCTCTTCTTCGGGAACCTACTGTGCGTTAGGATGGACCGTTTGCACGATTCGGAGATATGACAATATTTTTTGCTCCATTTTGCTTCAGGGGAATCGCTCAAGTGCTGACCACTTAACTGATCCAACCTACCGTTGTAACCACCACCGTGGTATGTAAAAAGTGGGGTAGCGGCCACAGGATAGCATGGTCATTCTTTCCCACAAATGAAAAGATAGTAATCTTATCTAAGATGCCGAGTTCATTGGTGAAGACGGAGTTCAGGTCACTTTGGTGTTGGCCAACTCAGAATCTTTTGGAGTAGAGAGAACCCTAGTTGCAGAATATTCATGTGGATGCATGTAGAAGGGCTAGTACAAACGCAGAGTTTCGGACTAGGAGGGTATCTCAGTTGGTTGTTCGCAGTTAAAATCTTTCAGTGAGTGCAGGGGAAGGGGAAGCAGTTTAGGTTGAGTTTTGATAGGGAGAAGATTCTACATAAAAGCCTCATATTCAAGCTATATGTGAAACCGACTAGTAGCGGATCTTGTCTTCCTTGGCGTGGGATCATTTGTGCTGAGTCGGCAAAGTTGACTTGGAAGATGACCACTGGGATTGCCGACGAGAGGAGGAAGTCGGCTGTAAACACATCACCAATTCGCTAATGGAGAGCGTCAAAACGATGGACTGTGCCCCCCCGGCTGCTCTATATTTCCACTAATTTCACATTCGAGCCGTGTTTCGGTCAGGACGAGATGGCTCAGTGGGTAGCGCGAATTTACTGACCAGAAGTTCCGCGGTCCGAATCCGACCTCTATCTCTCGACTTCCCCTGTCTAGGCTTGGGAAACCTGGCGTTATCTCAGCCCTCGTGCTTCCTGATGGCACGGTAGTTAGGCACTGGGGAGAGGGTGCTACAGCTGAACGATTTTTCTCGGTCAGGAATACAAGGAAACGGGATACAGGCCGATTGTTTTGGTGTGTTGCTCTAACTACTGGCACACGTGATGGCTCGGGATGGCTGGGTGGTTGGGGCGCGATTCTTACAACCTGAAGATCCGTGGTTCGAACCCAACCGCTACATATCGTCTGCTCCTTTCTAGGCTTGGGCAACGTGGCAATATCTCAGCCCTCGTGCTTCCTTCGCATGGCGTGGCAAATAGGCACCAGCGGAACGATTTCTCCACAGGTGATATAGATGGTTTTTCACTTCGTTGGCAGATTTGTCGAGGTTGAGAATAATGTAGGTGCCCTACAGAGAAAGCTTGATCAGGGTTGCAACAGGTGATGCAGATCAGTGGGTAGTGGTGCGCAACCTAGGAACGGGTGATGATAGTGGGCCCATTAAGTAAGACGGTAGGCTTGAGGTAGTTGGCTTTGGGGGGCGGACACAGTGGTGGAAGCGGAATATAAGGTAAGTACTTCAGGTGTGACTTTATACTTCGCTATGGATGACTGGCAGAACAGAATTCTCACAGTAAAAAAGGCTACATGTGAATTCATATCGGATCGTAAAGGTACTTGGTCCACTACGCCTTGAGTACGAACTTTCAACATAAACGTTCGCATCACGTAACCTGGCGACCACCAACTGCGAGTCAACCGTGGATCCAGTTGGACCACGTGGCCATCAGCCACAGTTGGAGAGCCATAATTCAAGACTACCGTTCCTTCTGGGGCAAACATGGCCCAGTCGCGCCCTCAATGGCGGTCATGTATCCAAGCTATTGCCTTCAATGCATAGCTTTCTTCCCAATCCCCCCAGCTGACAGCCCACTGACAGTGCTGGATTTATGCACCAATTTATCCGCCTGCAATGGGCAGCTACATGCCCCCCAAATCATCGGTTAACGGAACTGTGGCAGTTGCAACCACTGTACGACGAGTACACGGTTATTACAGCTGACAGTAGTGATTATGATGGTGACTTAAAGAGTGAACGAGTTGGAGGCGTTGGTCCTTTGTGGACTGACAATGGAGGAGGTTGTAGTCGGCATGGTGTATTCAGGGTTCGTTTACGAGCTAGGGATTGGATGTTATTGTAGCCGTTTTTGTTGTTGTTGATGATGATGATGTCAAAAAATGACAGTGGTTGGGGCGCTCTTAATTTCTTTGGTAACCGTGAGATGTGGGTTAGTAAGGGTGACTTTGGAAGTCCTGCTGGGTGGTTGTTGCTTATGAAGAATCGGAATGAGGGCAACCAAGGGTATCCTGATTGAAATTAGAAACAAAACCATCTGTGGTTCAAAAATGCTTCAGTCTAGGATAAATGTACCCATTTTCAACGAGCTTTTGGACGTTTTGTTGACTTGAGGGAGAGGGATGGAAGAAGAATGTCTAGTTCGGCTCGGTCGTGTGTGCGCTACGGACCTTCGCTTGCGTGGATCGGGATTTACTTTTCGGAGGAGGTGAGGGGAACTGCATGATGCTGAAGCATGGAGGAGCAGCTTCAATTGGGGTTTGATGGATAATGCATCGGTTGCTAGCGGCAGAACCACAGTGGATGGTGAGGGAGACGCTCGGGTCTTTCTGGTTTGAAATGAGCAATTCATGTTGGATGATAACATAAGGTCGCTGATGGATCGATGGAGTAGCAGAACCTTTGCTTTGGTTGAGATAAGCTAGGGTGCTTGCGCATCGGTGGGAGGCAGTGGAGGCTTTTTTGCTTTTCCGCGGTTATCATTTTTCATTTGTGGGTGGAAGGTGTGAAGGGCCACGAAGAAGTTTTCGGCCTTGGGTCAAGATGGCTTCACGGGAACATTGGACGCTGCGGATAAAGTCATTGGCTATTCATCCGAGTGTTTTAATTCGGACACGAGTGACGACCGTGATCGCGTGCTGTGTGAGTTGACTGATCGGTCTAGCGGAATAGCTTATTAATAGGTCGTCGGAAACATTAAAATGATTCATTGGATTCGGTTTTCTACTCCGTACAGCAGATCAGTAAGGGAGGCCTTATTCGCTTCGTGTGGGAATATGATTTTCGGGAGAGGATGTGGATCTGGTGGCACTACGTTGGGGGCTGAGATCTTTACTAGATCAGGGGCTGGTAGTTGGGAAGCTGGAACAAGAAAGCAGGGCGCCGACCCAGGTTTCAAGTGGGTGGGCTCGATGTGTACTGGTGGATAGGCTTTCGTACTAAACCATGTGGCGGTAACGCAGTGGGTTCTTACAGTTCAGTATATCAGTATATGTATCAGTATACATACGGCAGTGAAGCATCCATGTTGAACAATAATGTCACGCTGTCGATGATGATGATGATGATGAGTATGTCGCCCGACGCCTTCGTTGCGTGACTACCCGGTTCCCGAGCTAACCAAACGTGCCTTCGCTTCTAAGCCTTGGCTGTTTGTCCCACACCTCTCGCTTCCCAGTGATTGAAACTGTAGTAGCTGGAACCAATGTGCCTTTGGTACATGGTTTATAGCTGGTAAATGGGTTAATTGAATCGATTGACCCCACGGAGAAGCTAGTTCAATTCTCGTAACACCAACCAGCGAAGTTGGCGCACAGAGGCTGTTGGCTACCTGACAACCGCACCAGCTATCAGAAATGGTGCCAATGTTCTGTGAAGGGCAAAAGTCTCCTACCGGAGGTTAGCACAACTGTGAAAGTCGAAGATGAGCCGATAAGCGTGCACTGCCTTCCTTTGTGAAGCAGGTTGGTAGTAAGGATCAAAGAATGGTATTATTTCGAGGTCGTTCTCTGCGTAAACAACACCCACTTGAGTTAGGAGCGTTCGATGGTTGCTATCGTTGATTGAGGGCTCTCATACAAATGGTTAGTTGCGAAAGGCGTTCAGGCATTCTGCATAAGTGGGGGCGAAATAGCTCATTTGTTAGAGCGCGTGGTTCAAACCAGACATTTGCCTCCCGACTTCCCCTGACAGTATCCCAAGCCTCATGCTTCCTTCTAATGGCATGGCAGTTAGGCACCGAAAGATTGCTACAGCTGAATCATTCTGCATAAGTTCTACTCTATTCTGTGACATGGATTGTCCGGATTTCCCGGTCACCAGGTCGTCAAGCGCTCTGCGGTAGGTCGGATGGGAGGTCATTATCGAAGGATTTGAAATGTGCCGTTACGAAAACCGGTCCTTAGGTCACCCGGCTGTAACCGTCGTCTTGCCGCTAACTAGAATATTCTCAGTCGACTCAAAAATCCTCTTTTGAACCTAAGAGTTGGAGAGAATGTTTAACGCCTCCGACGAGGGGGCCGGTTGGAAACTTCGCTAGTCAACAAAAACGACATCCAGCCGGTTTCCATCATGAATGTATGGTGCCGATTTATCTTTGGTAAGTGGCGGTTTGGTGACAAGATCTGTGTCTACAAAATATGTGTTGCTATTATCCCTAGAAGCCGCACCAATCAGATTGTCCTTCGAGCGCGCTTATTATTTTCTCCATCACCGAGGTGGGATTCATTGGTTGGTAGTCCGCTGGACCGTTCTTATGGCTACTTTTGTGCATCGGTTTGCCAACTGTCTTCACATCCGCCCTGCTCCATTGATTTTCAAAAAAAAAAAAACGGGCTGTGCGATGTTTGTAGTCAGTTTATCTAAAAAAAGTTCCGCCCTGCCCATTGATTTTCAAAAAAAAACAATACGGGCTGTGCGATGTTTGTAGTCAGTTTATCTAAAAAAAGTAGTTGTCATCCGAATCTTGTGCAGTGTTCGTCTCAGGGCTAGGGGATTTTGTCTACTTGTTTTGAGTAGAACTTCTGCCAACCCACTGTGTTATGAATTCTAGGACTTGGGTTGGTTGGCTATCACTGAGATACGGTTGCACACGATTTCAAGAAAATGTTTGCTTTCAGGTCTTTTTCCATCAATCCGTTTGTTATGCTGCGTAGAGGTGGAGCACCTTTCCTAACGTTCGCCCATCGTCGTAGGCAGGCAAGCAGTTGTTTATTTGCGAAAGTTCGGCTAAATGCCGAAATACATTCTCATTGATACGTTACCGTATCGAGGTGCATAAGTTACACGCAGTTAGCGAATTTTACCGTATTCCACAGTTGCTTCCGTCTTGTAGGTTTAGTTTAGGGTTCCCGTTCCGTCCAGGCTCGCATGTTTCCATTTGTGACTGAATAAAGAAACTAGCCTACATAGTTCCATAATCCTCGTAATATATCTCGCGTGGCCTGAAGAGCATAGATATCATTTTGAGCCCAGTCTAGCGCTGGTGCTTCTTCAGTCCGTCCGCCGATGTTTGGTTGCAAAAAATTTCGTCCAGGGAACATGAGAGCTCTACATTTAGGGCGGGGAACTGCTGACAGGAATCTCTGTGGTTCGATCTTAACCCTAAAATTTCAGTTGCTAACTAGACTTTGGCAACCTGGCAGTACCTCGGCCCTCGTACCTCGTTCGACTTGGACGACAGCTACGCAATGAAAGTGCATCACAGCTGAACAAGTGGTGTTTTTATTGTTTCATCCAGGGTTATCTTTCTTTTGACACAGGCTACTCGGCAATATCTCGGTCAGTGTACAACCGAGAGTCATGTAACTACAAGTGAACTCGCGCAACCTGGGCTATTGCGTGGTGTATCAGGTCTTATATACCTTACAGTAGACCCTGTAAACGAAAGCAGCCTACTGTTGTCACATTTCCTTCACATATCTGTTCCTATTCTTTCACCCAGTTTCTAACTGTTGTGACTTGCTGAACGGTTGTTCTACTCTGTGTCGGTCCTTGGCTTCGTGCTCCGCCCACCTTAATATATCAAAAGCCACGGTAGTGTCAGACAGCCCTTTGTGGAGACAAAGGAAGACTATTACAATCGTATTTATGGGTTCATCACAGAATGTTCCACAAGGTCGATCCAGTTTGGCTGACATTTTGACCACTCAGGGCATGCCTTCGTTGGGTCCGTAGCTCGCATGTGACCCATCCTTCCAACTGACCTGATGTTCGGATATTATGGGCTGTTGGCCTCTGGACACTAGCGGTATCTGGTGGACTCATTCGTAGGGACTTACAGATCCGTTCGTTGCGCAGTACAATTGGCTGCACCATCTACGCTTAACTCGGCCCTCATCGTCATAGACACTTCAGTCGTTGTACGATCTCCCATCTGATAACCTTTAAATCCCGCACTCTGAAACAAGCCGAACAACAGACTACTCTTGCCCGTTTCGTGAACACTGTTGATGTGTGCCATCTCTCTGAGCCGGGCATTCGAGACCCAGGTACACTTATTGAGCTGGTTTCCCCATTGGTTTTTTCTCGCTTCCGGATGGGCACCTCTGGTTGCTGTTGTTTTAAACCATCCAGCTGAAATCATCACCAGCACAACATCAGTGTTCAATACTGAGGTTTGCTGCCGCACAACCATGACTTATTTGAAAACCTTATTTTAAAGAAAATTATAAAAGTGGACGGTCCTCCACAGTCATTCTGAAATACCTTCAAACACTCATTCCGACACTTGATAGTAACTGACAATAGGAACGCCACTAATATCGACTTGCACTTGACACCGACTTGCAGCGTCTCCGGCAAGGCACAGGGGGTTTCCAGCCTAGAGGGCATGTCGCGCTGACAGCACCCATACTTTTCGTAATCCGTTTTTCTTACCAAAGTCAGATTACTGAATATGATCCTAGAATGCCAGGACTCTACCAAAATACCAGTGGGGATGCCGTCAAGCATCCGGGCCGGAAAAGCCAGCTGCCGATTGGACGCTCATGCAGTCAGTCGGCACCGGTCAGTGATGTCATAGAAACAAATCCAATCAATCACCCAACGCCGATCTGATAGCTTGGATTTAAGGTCAGAAGTGCGCTTTGAAAACCTCGATGCTCCCTGTAACTCTTTCCCCCGTCCNCCGTCCGCCAGGGAGTTTTGTGTTCCCCACCAGTGGGATACCCAAGCGGCTGTTGCATCTTATTTACACCGGACTGGTGACGCCCGAACCCATGCAAATGTGACAATAGCTGCTGAAGTGTTAAGGGAAATAATCCTGTGGCAGTAAAGTTTGTGCGAAATGGCACATTTGCGACTGATGGAAACCTTGACGCGGCAACTCTCAATTGAATCACAAAATTCCACCAAAATATGATTCGCGGTCTAAACGTTCAACTGAAGTGTATATATGATACCTGGAGAGTGCAGTTGTTGTTCAGAAAACCTGGTTCAGCGGAAAGTACACGTTATTTCAACTTTATCTTGCCAAAGAACACAGTAGATCTCAACTTTGACATAATCGGGCAGCAACTCAGCAGTTTTTAGTGAGCGTTCGGCCTTGTTCACGATTACTCGCCAATGCACGAAACTAGTAGAAAAAAGGAGTGTGAAAACTGAACCACTAATGCTGGCAGGCACTCGTGAATATGAGCACTTCAAATAATCTGCCGTGTCGAAAGAGCAGTTCGAGTACTTACCTTTCATATGCGGCCTCCAGTCACATTCAGAAAAAATCGTTCAGCTATAGCACCCTTTCGGTGTCCATGCCACCAGAAGGCACGAGGGTTGTGATACTGCCAGGTTGCCCAAGCCCAGACAGGGGAATTCGAGAGACAGAGGTCGGGTTCGAACCACGGACATCCTGGTCAGTAAATTCGCGCTCTAACCGCTTGAGCCATCTCACATCCAAAAACTGGTGTCAGAATGAGGCTGAGGGAGGAGTGAGTAATCCCTTGAAATACTGCTTCAGGCCATTACTTACAAGTTCCAGTGTCTCTGGAATCTCAAACACAATACGGTCATGTTGGAAGGACCACTATTCAACTCTGATTTCAGTATTGCCGAAACGACTTCACTGCGACTCATCGTGGCGGCGAATTTGGATGGGACAAAGCCCCCATCGACAAGCTGTCAATGCGGGAATCACAACCTAGGTTCACGGCCAGAAGTACGCTTTAAGTATCGCGATCCTTCTCAACAAAGCTGTTTTTTTCTTGCTGGTGGGTCTTCATTCAGCACTGAGGTACTGGAGTGGTGATTCCAATTAATTACAGCACCTTCATATGCCTCTGTCAGGCCAAACTTTGGTCACCTCTCTCTTGGGCCACTCTGAATTGGGCGCGTAAAACAGCACTTCTCGACAAACAGTTGTTTGGCATGCACAACACGTCCTGGTGCTGAGCATATCCTTCGGTGGAAGTCCGAACACCATTTTTTTATTGTCTCGTTACGCGTCTGCCGACATCAGGCTACACCATCCATGATTTTGAGGCAATAGTGGTCAAAAACCTGAAGATGTCTCGGTTCTGCTGCTCGAACAGGCTAAGTCTGACAGATCTAACGGAATAGCCCGTACTCTAGCCTGATGCACACGTCCCTTGATATTCAGGGATATAGCGCTTTCATTAGCTCGTCTGTCACGAAATTAGACAGGACCAGAGAGAGTAGGCATGTTTGTCGGATACCACTGCATGTAAGGAAGCTTTTGGATACGTCCTATATACTCTCACATATGTGAGGGCGAAATTACTCAGTGGTTCGAGCGCGAATTTACCAACCGGAAGGTCCATGGTTCTAACCCGACATCTGCATCTTGACTTCTCCCGTCTAGGCTTGGTCAACCTATCTGTCTCCCAACCCCCGTGCTTTCCTCGGGTGACATGACATCTAGGCACCGAAGGGGGCTATAGATGAACAAAAGAACTATATTCACATATTTTTAGGGCCTTTCTTACTGCGCAAGTCAAGGAAAGCAGAATAGTTACCTGAGTCAAATGTGCCTCGGAAATCCGATGGTACTGAAATCGTGGGTGATTCATACGTATGCCATTAATCTAGCACCTGACGGAGTGTGATGATTTCGTCAGCGCAACTCCTGGCAGGCCGGAATCCTGCTTACTGCTCTATGGTCAGTGTTTCACGGGACACCATAAGTGGGCGAAAGAGAAGTGAAGCTAACAGACTGGTCACGATGAGGGTCAAGGTGATCCCCTGTGATTACCGCACTCATTATGAGCCCTTTTCTGGAAATTGGCACTGTGACCGACTCTCCAGAAGTGCCTGCGACAGCCTAGTCCAAAATGCAGGCAAGCAGATCAGACAACTGCTGGCTGGGGGCTTTACTCCCTTCTTTGACCAATGTGAGTGGCAGGTCACCAGGACCAGGAGTGTGGTGGTGCTTCGTATAAAATATGCAGTCATTAACCTCCAAAACTATAGGAGTTTCCAGGTTGACCGTCCGAGATTCTACCTCAGCTGTAGGCTCCAAATGGGTGCCAAGGATTGGCCACAAAAATCTTTGTTCAAAGCGCTTGACCCGGAGGTTATAATGTCCCTGTTCCTCAAGGCGGTCGCACTACTTTCGTCCTTGATGCTTTTTCCTACAGGTGGTTTCCGAGGGCCGGTCTTACGGATCACCTGAATTAATTTTCGGGCGTTCCCGGTTTTCTGAGCCTCTGCCATTTCCTTACCTTCCGTGTCCACCAGGCTTCACGGTCGGTGTGCACGCTCACTTTCACCTAGCGTCTGATGATTCGTCAGGACCGGCGATGACATTTCCACGAGATTCAGGCAGTGCTGCCGTCCTTTCTGATATTCAGTGCTTGAGCGGGCCTGGTAGCACCGTACCGTAGGCAAAACTACCAGCACTGCAGAGAGGTAGCGATCTCGTCCTAGAATTCATTCACACCCGACGATTGGACGGTTAGATGGGAGTTCAGAAGATGGTTCTGTTAGGGTCGGTTAACTTCGGAATGTGCCGACCTCTCGGTTGCCAGTCTATTTGTGCGCACCGTACGTGTTGTGAACAGTTAATCCCCCGTGCAACTGATGGACAAAACCTGGACCATGTTGATTAATCCGTGTAGGAGGAGAAACAACTCAAGACTGAGTTTTTGGTCGCCAAAACTCCTGTCTTACGACCGGCTATGCCCGTGGGCAGTGTGATGGGCAGCGAGTCAAAGTTGTGGGCCTCAAAGTTCCGACGATCCAAAGTTCAGCAGTGGAACTTTGGGTGGTTTCGCTGCCACTGGGTGCCCAGTATTTTAGACAAAGATGTTTGCCGATTTGAGGATGGCGTTTTGAACGAAAATTATTGAGAATCAGGTGAGCACGTCGACTATGTAGCTTTGCTGGGAGTGGACTCCACCAATGTTGGTGAGGGTAGACGCTTTGGATATGGTCCGGCGGGCAAGACTTGAATCCACTGACCGAGGATTCTGTGGTTTCGATCCACTGTTCCTGTCTAGTTTTTGGGCATTCTGGCGGTATGTCAACACTCGAACTTCCTTTGAGCTGAATGGGGGCAATGCACTGAATCGATACCACAGCTCGATGGTTCTTATTTATTATTGAACAATTTAAGTACCCCAACTACACGGTTTAACATGAGTTCCATACCAGCTCGGGCTGGCTCAGCTTCTGGGACGCGAAGCTACTGATCGACAGGCCCGTAGTTCGTTCTAAGTCTTAGGCATTTTGATTGTTCCTGTCTGAGATTGGGCAGCCTAGATCTCGTACGTCCTTCGGGTTGCACGCTATGCGCTGAACTTCTGGTGTTTACACCATAAAAATTTGAAGTACTACTGCAAGACTGGCAGGGCCAAACTCAAGCCCCTTGTCTGTGAATGGTTTAATCGATGTCGATGGCCAATACGTGTGTTCTTGATTGAACATGATACTTGAAGTATGGGCAGCTTTTTCTCACCTGTGACATGACATTGAGTTTTTTATTAGCGACAGCTTACAGCGCCCCAATGTACCCCCATACTGTTTGTTGTGTGGGCCAGAGAACTGTCACGAGGAGACTGGACCTTACCATGGTGTGGCGGTTTGTGTACCTCGGTGACCCATTGAGCTATACTGGGGAGTGTCCGCACGATGCTCACAGAGTCTCTCATATCAGGTTGGTCCATGGCTGGAGTTCCGACGAACACAGTCTCCTGGCCCTCCAGGTTGGGGTTTGGAACATGTTTGGCGACGTGTTCCGTAAAAATGGTAATGTACTTGCATTTCCAGCCGAACACCGCTGCCTTGGGGTTAGGCTTTTGAGCTAACGGCTTTGGTTGAGGACCCTAATCGTCCTCCTGTCTAGGTGTGGGCGCCCTGGCAGTATCCTAGCCCTCGTACAACCATAGTACGGCAGTAAAGCATCAATGCCAACACTGATGTTGCTGTCTTTGATGATGATGATGCCAGAGAACTGGACACACCTGTACTAAACGTTAAAGATCTGTCAGTGTTTGGTCATAGATGCCTGCGACGCCTTGTTTGAAGCCGGTACGGAATTCGGATCAGTATGTGTCGTCTTTTGGAAGAGAAAACTCACGCATGACTTATGCTGATCTTACCGCACAAAGTGCAGCAGCAGATTGGTCCTCTAGCAAGCCATTTCCATCCGGCCGCATGATAGATGAAGACACGCTGAGGGACGTCAGCTAATGAACTGGCAAAGATACATGAATACCACCACCAGCAGACTTGGTTGCTGTTGCCCTCTCCTAGAATCGACGCTGCCCAATGATTTCCGTCTCCCTTATTCGGAACCATCCCTTGCCCATACTGACCGCCTTTCGCGTCATAACCCGGTGTATATTACCCATTTACATTACATGACTGTCTTCATCCCAGGCTCAGCCTTTCCACTGCCCCTTGTTTGCCTCTACCCACTTGCGATTTTATCAATAGACTAGTCAACACGGTATCTCTATCCTCTTCTGTTGGCGTGGGTGAAGCACCCGAAGTATTCAACCACTGTCCAATACTCAAACTAGAGCGTGGATAGTCTGAAGAGGTCCAGGTTGCAGATTTGGAAGTTCATTAGTTGCGGCCATGAACTTCCTCACGTCTGTCACAGACAGACCTTAGGTCAAGTAAACTGATGCCATTCACCTCTTAATGGTGGCGGACAATATGAAGGCTCCTTTTTTATCCTTCTCCCACAATTGAGTAACCATTCCAGTTTGACCACTAGAACTACTCATCCCTTGTATACCGTCCCATCGGATTGATCGAGTGTCTGAGTTTCTCACTTTCGTCATTTTGACCAGTTCTGCTCAAAACTGATCGTACTCATGTACTAAGAAGCCCCATTTGCCGATCGCCTCCCCACTGAGCAGGGGCAGACGAAAACGCCAACACATCTTCGTAGCTCCACCATTGCTAAGTTCCTCCAACATTTTTGAAGTCTTAATTTTGTAGGGCCAGCAACGCCGATGCCACCGTCCTTCTATGGTAGTCAAAGATACTATCTCGGTGAATTTGCACAGTCTTTGTCGTGCGCACCGGTGCACTCGCAGCTTCCGTTTGTTTAGCTGTCCTCTATGGGCTTGGTTTCAATCAAAGGCTTGATCTGAAGCAATGTCGATCACGACAATGTTTCTGACTAAATGACCCACACCAGTTATTCGTCTGACTACCCGACGTCGACCTATTCAGTGAGGTAAGAGTCCTGCTCGGACCTGAATGTCTACTGTCCGTGTTCTTTCGCTGGGAGGAGCTCTTTTAGGAAATAATTCTCATAGTCTCCATATTACGAAACAGCCATGAATATGATCGCTTAGATCCTCCTGTGTTCCTGAATGCGTGGTCTCACATATCTTAGTCTGTCTTGCGCCGTCTTCTCCCGTACCTGTGACCCTCATTCCACAGTTCCCGATTTTGTTTCTCCTCTGTGAACTTTGTCATTTAGCGAATACTACGCGTCAGGGTTCGTTTGGTGTGAAGCTTCACATTTTCCCACATGAGGATGTACTGTTTGTAGCTGTACATTTCAACTTCATTGCGAAATTTTTCCTGGTGTGTATGTGGTTGGGTATATCTCGTGCACCGTACGCGTGGGCGTAACTTTGTTCGCGCAGACACATCCACTGGCTAGCCGATTTCACTTTATCACTGTTGCAAACGACCTGTGAGAGAATCGGTTGTACACAGAAAATGGCACACACAACAGCAACGCTTCAGACGTGTTTCATTTCACAGTTCCGATTCAGACAAACCTTCCCTCGGTCGGACAGGTTTATCAAATACGGTGGCTGACAACGTGAACTGTCGGCCGACTGGTTAGGAGCATTGATTGCGTTCAACCTGATTCGAGACATCCTGCAGTCATTTGGTGCTAGTCTGCCATATTTTGTACGCAATAGGCGTGCTAGAGCGATATGGCTCAAGTGGTTAGAGCGCGAATTTACTGACCGGAAGGTCCGTGGCTTGAACCCCACATCTGCCTCTCGAGCTGCTCTGTCTAGGCTTGGGCAACCTAGCAGTATCCCAGCCCTCGTGCTTCCTTCAGGTAGCATGGCAGCTAGACACCGGAAGGGTGCTACAGCTGAGCGAGGCGTGATTTACGAGAATAAGCTTACCTGCGTGACCATTTCAGTCTGTTGCTGGTGAGCAAATTGGAAGAACGTCATTGAGTCCGATCAGTCACCCAAACTGTGGGTGATTGCGTATCGGGTGATATCAAGCGCTGTTGGGGTCTCTTTCCTGATGTATGGAGTTAATTTAGTTCTCTCAACCCTGAACAGTATACGTCTGTACCGTGTTTATGTTCTCTGCTGCTTTTGGTTGCCGACGGAGAATGGGAACTTGAGAGAGGACTGATTGATTTTTCAGTTCGTTACGATTAGTTGACTTCTTTCCGCCTGGTTGACCACATGCTGCTGCGCCTCTGCTGCTTTAGGTTGCCGACAGAGAATGGGAACTTGAGAGAGGACCGATTGATTCTTCAGTTCGTTACGATTAGTTGACTGCTTTCCGCCTGGTTGACCACATGCTGCTGCGAGGCCCCCTAGTGGCAGACTGTCAGGTAGATGGCCGGTTTACGCTAGTGCTTTGGTGTTCGTGTTAGGTGACTGAAGTGTGTTGTTCCTTGTGTATTATGGTCATGATGGCCAATACGTTGCCGTATTCCACTTCCACAGCCAATAGTTGTAATTCTACGGCGCTCGTTCTAATGAATGTGGCTAAAATGATAGACATGCTCCAGTTAGAAGCCATCCTTAGCTATCATCCTATGAAAGGTCCAAATGGAGATCTGGAATCGCAAAGGTGAACGATACGTTTAATTTGGTTGTGGACTTTTTTCTACTACACGGAAGTGGTTTGAAGAGTTGACGATTTCCATGGTATCTTTTTCCTGACTGGCGTCATTGCAAACTAGGCCGATACATCTCCCCAAGCACACAACGGGTACTGTCCTATACGGCTGCGTCTAAATCTAACATAACACCGTGCATCCAGTATAAACTAGAGGGACTAAAACCTGAGGATGAACAGCAGGCAGGAGTTTTAATGAAAGCATGCCCAACTGGTATCTCGTAATTGTCAGTTCAGCTGAACAATTAACCCCGCAAAGCGTGGTCGGCTCTACTCGAGAGACGCATCTTGAGACAGTGTTAGAAAGCATTCAGCCATATCTGCGTGCGGCGGTCACAGAGTTCACCTGAAACACTTGTAGGCCTAATCCCCTGGAATATCAACTGTAATGGTGCGTCCCTTTTCAGACGGGCACACCAAGCATACAAATAAAACACGATACATTAAAGCACAACCAAGATAATACAATGTGTACCAAGTGGATATGAGGTAGTCGGAACAACGGACAACAACACAAACGAAAGATCTTGGGGTAACCACATACAGTGCACCTTTTGGGTTCGGACGATGGCTTTAACCAAAAGTTAGTACTTGCAGCGGGATAGTTCAGTGGTAAGAGCGCGAATTTACTGACCGAAAGGTCCGTGGTTCGAGTCTAACCTGTGCCCCTCGACCCTCCCTGTCTAGGCTTGGGCAATCTGGCAGTATCCGAGCCCTTGCGTGTTTCCCTCGGGCGGCATAACAGTCAGGCACCGAAGGGGTACCTAAAGCTGAACTCGTAGCCTATGCAAATCGTCTGTTGGCATACGCCACTCATGAAACACACTCTGGAGCATATATGACCAACGGGTGTGGGCCATTATTCAGATTGGTCCATACAATAATGGTCACAGAAAGTCACTTCCAGCACCCTATTAGCACACTAGGGTGCGGCTTTGACGACACAGGTGGAGACAGCCTGTTAGTTGAAGCTAATGATGTGCGAATCAGGTAGACTAGAGGCTGCATTCATACCGATTCGAAACCGGAATGCATCCAAATAGCGCTCTATAGTTTGCGCCATTCCTTCCACACGATAGTGATAATTAAAAGTCGCTTCTAGCACCGTCGCAGGCATGGCTATGTGGAAACTTCAGAAAATCAAGGCAATTCTGGTACCATCTGACGTTTGATTGAGAGTGGTACTGAGTCAGTGCATTGTTTTTCTCTATATGGTACTACTAACTTAAATGAGAAATATTTTCAACGGTCTGTTCACCTCAGTTTCCCGTTGTGTTCGATCGGGTTTGTTGACGAGGGTTGGAATTCACATACGTCCAGCTTGATCTACAAGCACGAAGTACAATTGTTGGGTTCTCGGCTTTGAAGAAGGACTTTCCTCCGGTTGTAACACCCTTCTGGTGCCTAGCTGCTGCGCCACTCGACGGAAGCATGAGGGCTGAGCTAATGCCAGGTTACCCAGGCCTAGACAGGAGAAGTCGAGATGCCGATGTCGAGTTTTCACCAACTGATCCTTCTCGCCCCTTTGGTTCACTGATACTTGGACTTCATGCATTGCGCTGCAATCCTTTTGGGCTCCAAAGCTAAATGGTCTGCGTCTTCAGAACCAGAGTCTCATCTTTAGGCTGAATTTGGGACTTTACATATTGTATGGGTATAATGAAGTGCCGCTCTATTGCTTGATGTAGTTGTCAGTATTTGGAATCCTGCCGGCCATATCAAACGAACCTTGCTTGCACCTGCGTGAAATGAACTTGTACAAGCCTTTTTGTGGTTTTGGCCGGTTTCAGACGATAACTTAAACATTTACTCTACTTGGAGGGTTTCCCCATGGAGCTTTCCGTTGTTGAGAACGATGATGACTGTGACAAGTGACTAACTTCAAACACGATTTACTCTGTTCCGCCGTCTCATCTCACTCTGTTGGTTAGTTGCAATTGTCAGTATGCCTGACAGATTCCTCCTCTAAGCAGGCATTGATCGTGTCGAAAAACAAAGTCGATGCACTTGACGGAATGAAGCAGTCATAGAGGGTCGCTAGCAAATTGTCCATTTCGTTCGTGCGGCTCATGATGTGGACACAGTCCCCGAGTTTCCGTCAGCCATATGTTTTACCTAAACACCTGATAGTACCAAAAGGCGAAATGCATTCATTTTCACACTACACTGGTGTTAACGAATGACTCAAATGAACCGCATCTCAAGTGAAATACCTTAACGTCCTGGATAT
This sequence comes from Opisthorchis viverrini, assembly GCF_000715545.1. NCBI lineage: Eukaryota > Metazoa > Platyhelminthes > Trematoda > Opisthorchiida > Opisthorchiidae > Opisthorchis > Opisthorchis viverrini. The sequence continues at coordinate 628,091 of NW_008751730.1, read as the reverse complement.
CGTAGATAGTAATAATTGTTCAGCTGTAGCACCCTTTCGGCGCCTAGCTGCTATGCCACCCGAAAGAAGCACGAGGGCTAGGACAGTGCCAGGTTGCTCAGGCCTAGGCAGGATAAGTCGAGAGACAGAGGTCGGGTTCGAACCATGGACCTTCCGGTTAGTAAATTCGCCCCCTTGGATATAGTAGAAGTCCGGCCAAATCATCCAGAATGAAGAGACTTAACACCTACAGTTTTTGGAGAGTTCCTCCTAACATTCCCACCTGCCAGTTATGCGAAACAATAACCACTCAAATAAGTAGCGAGAAACTGGTTAGTGGACTTCGTTTTCCGTATCTCACTGATCCCAGTTTAACTGCTTTCCAGTACTTACGCTCAGATAGCCGTTATGTTTTGTCTCTTACACCCAAACCGATTTCTTTATTAGTATGTTTTTTACTTTCAGTGACCATTCACCTCAACGACGTCCATTGTTAAACAGTCAGTTATGTTGTCGCCAGTGTGTATATCAACACTGTACCAACTGGATTTTCTCCATGCGTGGTGGAGGCTTTCCTCATACCACCATCTTCGACCGACCTAAGGAGTATGATCAACCCGCCTAAACGTTCGTATAATTTCAACACCGGTCTGGGTTGTTTCACCAACTCGTCGTCCACGGCTGTGTGTGATAGTCATTCGGCTACGTTGTACTCCCCCATGACCACGGCTATTGCTGGTCGCCAAGTGAACACAAATCATCTCACCACACGGCCGTCTTCCCTTCCTGCCTACTCTGGCGGCATTAACGATGGTGCGCCATTTGTGGACCGAGAGGTTGATGCAATCGATACGACGTTGGATTTATTCTGTCGTCGAACAGGCGGTATCTCTTCACCATTCAGTATTGGAGGACCTTCTTCGCCCTTGGGATTATTGATAAGTCAGACAGAATTGAACTACTGCGATGCGCGATCGACGTCAACGCTTGCAACCCCGCCAGCCGCCTATGGTCAAGATTTGCCCGATGAACATCAAGGTAAGTTACCCGGGGTAGTTCGTATTCCCTCCGAAGATCTGTGATTCGGTTTGCCACAGGAATGCCCCTATTGCGTCCCCTTCCAACACGGTTCGATACACTTCATAGGGCTTACATGCTCTAATGGCCGAGTGACGTCCCGAACCTCACTGTCATTTCACCCACAATCGCATCATTTCCTTTCTATCGATTTCCCCCACCCCTTTGATTTTTCCCCTCAGGTTAGCTACTTTGTTGAATAGTTACATAGTCAGGTGAACGGATGCAATCCAGCAAATTTGTCAACATCTCTTTCATCCTCAAATCGTTGCGTAACAGTAGAGAGAGAGAGAGTGGGTGAGTGAGACAGAGCCGATGGCAGTGGAATTTTCGCAATTTTTCACCAGCGATGAGGGTTGATGCGACCGTTTTTTTGGCATTGCGTTTTTCGTGCTACGACACACGCAGTTCTCCAGAAATATGCACTACAACCAATCACCGCTTTATGCCAACTGGACTGATTCGTTTTTTCTGGTTTTTCGGAGTGTTCGTTGTTCCCTCTCTCTCCTCGCCAGACAACCTTTGGTTGTTCGCCAAATGTCAGAATGACATACGAAGGTTTGTTGAAGAATTTTCAGCCTGGTCTAGGCAACTGTTATCCATGGATGGGTCATTCACAAAGTTATGTCTATATTCCCTTACAACTGGGGATAAATTTCCCGTCCGGATGGTAACCAAATGCAGTAGCGCTGATTCCAGTTTCTGACCAAACCCACTTCAGTATGCTTCTGTGGTAGCTAACATGCAATTGATATCCCTTGAAGAAAGATCAACACTAGGAAATAAAGGTTTGACGAGAGATTCAGCTGGGTTCCAGGTGAGTCTCTCGAAACAACCAAATTGGTTTGCAAATGAGTGTATATTCGCTAATTTCGTGCAATTTGGTTTCAAGTAGAACATAAGGTTGACGGAAACCCGGGGACTGCGCCTACCTGATGAGCCCCAAGTAGGGCGAAACCGGTCGTGGGCTGTCGATGGATTTTCAGCAACCTTATGAGTAGTACATTACAAACATTTTCCAATTGATTGAAAGGTTTGACTTCTTTTCTGGAGATCACGCAGTTAGTCGCGGTCAACTTGGAACACAATGGTGATTCCCTAGCTGAGGAATCATCGTTTGGTTTCTGCTCTGTACTGTGATATCAAGTAAGCGTCTGCGTACCTTTGTTCTTAACACATTTCCCGGAATTCCCTGTGCGCAGGATGATAAGATAAGATTGGTTGGGCTCAGGGTTTCGTCTGGACGTCTGCTTTGTTGAAAACCACTTCAGTATGTTTTCATAAAGGAAACTACTCACAAGGCTGCTGAAAATTCTTCGACAACCAACTACCAGTTTCGCCCTTCTAGGGGTTCATCAGGTAGGCGCGGTCCCCGAGTTTCCGTTAACCTTATGTTCTAGTTGAACTCAAATTGAACTGTTTTCGAGAACTACACTCATTTGCAAATCAATTTGGTTCTCACGAGCGACTCAACTGAATCTCCCGTTTATGAAAAGCTGCTATGACCCGGATTGTGTGAGATAGCGAGAGGTCCATATTGTACGGTAGCTGACCGAAAATGCACCAAAAAGTGCAAGTGTTCATAAGTTAAAGTCACATTGGAGTTTGTGTCTGACGCATGCGTGAAGACATCCCAGCTGATCGATAAGTGATGCTAGCGCCACGGAATTTCTAGTCAGCTGACTCATTCGGTATGGTTCTTTTTTCCGACTGCTTCCGCAATCTTACTGGCCACAATGGTTAGAGATATGTTTTATACCTTCCCTGTGAAGACACAGTTTTCAGCGCTGCAATGCGCTCCGGGTTTCCGCTAGCAGACTATCAAAAGAATTTCAATATATTACCATAGGTGTCGTCCAATTACGACGATGGCAGTGAAAGTCGTTGTGAGAGGGGGGAAGATAACTCCTTCAGGAAGAATCACTGGTACCTTTTCCAGGGGAACAGTCAGTTAGAGAAGGTCGGGTTTTCGAACAGTACGATCTAGACTCCCAGCGTTCTGTCCAGTACTGTCGAAAACAATTGCATCTTGTTCACGGTCCAGTGTGATTTCAAACGCATCTTTTGGGCGCAGCTACGTCTGGAATCAGGTCTGGATTGAGGCAACCCACCACGCACAGCTGGTTAGGTCAATCTTACGATTCGCTGTCCCCAGAGCGCGTTCCCTCATAACCCCCCGGCACCCGACAGTTGATGCAACTGCTAGGTTTATGGCATTTGGGATGAACCGCACATTCTTCTGGTGTATTGTCGATTATGCTTGACTGAAAGGTGGGGCCCGGGTAACCAGGATCCTCATGCAGCTTCTCGTTCAGAATCTGCACCCTTACTCGCAGCTCCCCCTTCATCTAAGTATTCTCAGACCAAACTGTCAGTCACCTAGCTATTGTTCCCTGTGTTTGCTGCTGACCAGTAAAAGAACAGGTTAATTTAACAGACCTACTGTAGTGCAGCCTCTAACATGTACACACCATTAAGTTGGACAACAAACGTCTTGATACAATAAATTCGACTTCTGTCGGAATAGGCCATCTGTAATACGCACACACACACACAAGACTCCAGTCTGATCATTCATCCCAGACCGCTCAGGACCAACACAAAACCGTGCACTTCCTCCGGTTGTCTGGTGCTTCTGACACCGTGACTCGGGCGTGGCAGTCAGAGACTCCAGTTGATCATTCATCCCAGACCGCTCAGGACCAACACAAAACCGTGCACTTCCTCCGGTTGTCTGGTGCTTCTGACACCGTGACTCGGGCGTGGCAGTCAGCTCCAGAGTTCAGGTTGGTTCACTCCACTGGATTCCCACGAAATATAACCCGGAGTCGAAGATGGATCGTTTCTATCCCCAGTTATCACATCGGTCGGCAAAGAACTGAGGTCTTCTTGTTATCGTGGCTGTCGTTCTGAAGCCCAGGTCGAACCACTAAGTGCTAAGGAGCATATTTGGAAATCGATTCGGTGTTGATGCTCAACAGTGCTGATCGTTGGCTGTCTCCAACTAGCGGGAACTTCCTACACAAGTGTCCAAACTGGAAGTAGATTGTGAACCCAGTAGGATTATGTGGCGGTCAGAGATATTCCCCACTCAAGATTATCGTTCTTTCTGGACAATACCTTTCGATTCTGGTCATGTCATCTTGTAGGCATGATTATCCGTTTTACGCAGACCCGCTGGTAGAGGCAACTGAATAGGATACGGCATGCAGATCATTCATACGGCTAGTACGAGATAGAGATAGGAAGAAAACAGCCCCAAAAGAGGAAAAGAAGGCTCTTACGACAGTTGACCACAACACCTCGTTTTCCAATGATTCGGTGAATCAGACGGAATAAACCCGGATTAAGCGAAATTCCATTCGATCATTCTATTCGATTACATTGGCCGCATCCTGAGCGACGAGACGGATGGCTCGGCAAACAGACGGTTTAGCGGCTCTCTTACAGAACAGGCATTAAGGTCATGGACTCAACCGGTGTCAGGATGCGCCCAAACATGTGGGGTGAGTGACGCATCCCCAAGGTCACATTGGTACGACACGTCCGGAAAGCAGGTGCGTTGGCGGAGCACACCAAACACGGCTTGGCAACGTAAGACTAGTGGAGTGGAGCTGAAATTGTTCACGCCCGGAACACTGCCATTAGCTGTACAGAACGAACAACTGAACGACCATGTTTGGCCCTGTGGTCATCCCATACATACGCAGAAGCTCTGTATGTTTTGTCCTGACAATGCAGCCGTGTCTAGGATTCTGTCTTATCGCGTAGTCTGACAGGCCCAGTGCAGGCGTAACCAATAGACGGCCACCCACGTTACAACAACCGGAATAGTGTGGACATCCGTCGTAGAGGCGAAAATCCATGTGAAGCCGAACTCCAAGTAGCGTGAGTAAAAATACGTCCGTATTGGACATGGTCATTCTTCGGTACGCTCATGCCCCGGAAAGTATCAAGAATTCCGCACCGGATAGCTCTAACTCAGCACCGCTCAAAGGAAGCGACGAACTATCGAAAACCATCCCCATAAAACTACCACGAACGATGTGAAAAGGATAGAAAATACCAGTGAAACAGGCATCTCCATTGTGATCCCAATGTTCAAACAGGACTCACGAACCTCTTGTAAATGCTATAGTGACGTCTACCTGGCAGCCGTAACGACCAAGGTTCATCCCGGCACAGTTAGGCGGATTAATATATGTTAATTTGTGGGCGAGATGGCTCTGTGGTTAGAGCATGGACCGGAAGGTGCGTGGTCTGAACCTGGCCTCTGCACCTCGACTTTTCCCGCCTATGTCTTGGGCAACCTGGCAGTATAGTGGCCCTCGTATTTCCTTCGAGTGGCATGGCAGCTAGGAACCGAAAACGTGTTACAACTGAACGAATATTCGTTGGGTTTCACGTCGGGTGATGATGCATTGAACGAACTGTCGTTTGAACACCGTAGCTTCTAAATTAGCTTCCTTCGATGTCGGTTATCATTAGATTGTACTGACAGTTTCTATGGGTCGAAAGTGTCGCATCTAGTTTATAGCTCTTCCAAAAACACCAGGTACCAACTCCAATGGACGCGTACGATTTTGTGACAAGCTTTCGCCCACATTTATCAAAGGCGGTTGTGTCAGACGAGACTATCCCTCTCTCACTCCATTTGGACTTCGATATCAAACTGCTGTTCACACGTCCACTTCTGGAGCGTTCGTCCACCGATGACATTGTTCCAACTCAAATATCATGCTTACGGATGAGCCGTTCGATGGTGTAGGTCAGTTCACCTTCGTTGGCAGATGCCTAAGTCCCGATGAACTGGAGGTAGACACCAGCGTCTCCAGAACCCGAAAGGGCATGACGACTTCTCTGTAGCTTCTCTGGCGCTGTCTTCACACCGGCTTGTATGATGTCTGAAATGAGGCAATCTCTGTGACCTCTTTCGGTCACTGTCTAGGACGCACGGTTCTCCTCTCGTCACCCTTCCTGTCCCGGTTGAAAAAATTCTTAGCAGCTCGAACCACACATAGTCGACGGTTCAAAGCTGACCAACCGAACTGAATTGTGGGTATGTATGGAGGTGGGAATGGGCGTGCAAACTGTTCTCTCGTCACCCTTCATGTCCCGGTTCAAAACTGACCAACCGAACTGAATTGTGGATATTTATGGAGGTGGGAATGGGCGTGCAAACTGCCACCGGCCATTAGAACAAGGTTGCTCCAACGGAGATGCAGTTTTCGCTATCGACGGACATATGTCGATTGCACAAACTGTCAAGGAAATAGGCATCAGCCTTGTCTCAGTACACAGGCTGACAAATCGCAGTTATCTACCCACCTCTACGGCAGGGTGCTGGCATGTAATTGGGAGCTAGCCAGGCCCACCATATTTCTCCTTCACAATGCTGGTTCTGGTAAGTCGTTTGATCTCGGTGTCAATGGGCTTCTCAGTCGCTAAGAGTGAGGTGCGAGCGTTTTGCGAAGAATTGAGTAGTGCAATGCAAAGCAGTAGAGCACAAGCACGCAGGTATCCCGAAAGGAGTGATAGGCAGTGGTCCATCCCTGCGACCGGGAACTAATTTTAATGTGGTCTATTCGGACTGGAGCCCGGTTGTTTGGGGCTACCTGAGAGTATGTCACCAGGTTAAGCACCTCAATAAAGTCAGGTGTGCTGCTAAAAATTTCTCCAACTGATTTCTTCGTAACGGTCGACAGATTCCTAATCCTTTAGGATCAATTGCCTGGCCCAATCAAGTCGAGAAAGGATTTTTTTGAGTGACCATCAGAGTTTGGGCGCGAATACAAACTGCTGACCTGATTCGGAAACTTTTACTAAGAAACGCTCGGAATAGTTTGTGGCCACATCGAGTAAGACTTTTTTTACGATATCTTACGACACCGTACCTTGGAAAAGCACATAACTATGGCATTCACACCCGACTTCACATCTCTGGTCTGTCGCTCATATTCCTCCACGGACTACCTTGACGTATACTTCTTGATCTGCAAACTGAGCGAATAGGTGTTGTAGCTTTACCATTGTTGACGTCCTCTGGAAGATCTGAACATGAACAAATCATGAGCAAAGAAATACCATCAAATTGCATACACCTTCCTCTTGAGCTTGAGTGGACAGTCCCTACCGGACCACGTAACCTAATCCGTGTGTTATTGAAGGATGGTTCCGTTATATCGAAACAGACTCGTTCAGCTGGGGCACCCTCTCGGTGCCTAGCTGCCATGCCACGCGAATGAGGCACGAGGGCTGGGATGCTGTCAGGTCGCCTAAGCCTAGACAGGGGAAGTCGAGAGGCAGAAGTCGGGTTCGAACCACAGACTTGGGTAGCATTTAGCTCAGTATCGGAAATGGCTATCGTGTGAGAACAGATTAGCTCAGCATTCTACGCTGGGTTATTCAGCATTTTTCCCGATCATTTCATCCTGCTAAAAGCAATAAAGGCGTGAACACCTTGTCAATCTTTTTACCGGAATTTATCAGTGATTCTTGGAGTCAGAATTAAAAGTAGGAGCGAAAAAATCCTTTGACTGAGTTCTAACTAAAATCATATCGTTTAGCTGTAGCATCCTTTCGGTGCCTAACTGCCATGCCACCCGAAGGAAGCACGAGGGCTAGGATACTGCCAGGTTGTCCAAAGCTAGACGGGGAAAGTCGAGAGGCAGAGGTCGGTGTCGAACCACGGACCTTCCGGTCAGTAAATTCGCCCTCTAACCACAGCCATCTCGCCCTAAGTTCTAACCTTACTTATCAAGTGTCTCTTACCTAACGCTAAAAGTTATGCGCTTAGTCACAATGCTGCTGGAGAATCGTTTTTCAAACCACACTGATTGGTTGAATTCTCTCTGACCATCCCACGGGTGTTCATATGAATGCTTTGGACTTGCGGAATTCCTGTATCGGTATCTTGCTCCATAAATCAGGTGAACCTTGTATCCACCCTGTGTACCGTGTATGTCGTTTTGGCTTTCGGAGATATTTGGACACCATACCTTTGTTCTGAGTCACCTTTGTGTCCAACCGACTGTTAGTCTGCTCCTTAAGTGTATATGGGCAAAGTGACTGACAAATACCGGTTGGTACGACCACGCCAGGTGGACGCTGGTCTATCCTAAACCAGTCTGAGCTCCAGTTCACTAGTCCGCTTCCAATGTGCGCGAAGATTTCCGTGGCTGCACTTCATCATGCCTTTAAGCATTATGTGAAATACAAATGTATAGTTTCCTGAGCAGTCAGGCAATCCCCGTACCACGCCCATATGATTGACGTACAGGCTTTCGCCTTCGAACAGGACTACAGACAAATGAGTCACCAACGTCACGTGACGGGTTAAGGCCTTACTGGTAACCCTGCGACCGTTTATATCGGTTTGAGCTTCCCGTTCAAACTCTTGACCGAAGTCTGATTGTTTGGATCATTTATTTGAGTATAATTTGTAGGACCTGTCACCCCACGATGTATATTTCGGTCCTCATTCTTCCCCGGTAGTTTCACCTGGAACTGCACGTAGCAAGTGCATTCGCTCGTCTGTATGTCAGTGAAAGAGGAGGAAAATAACAGCTTCTAATGACACAACCGTTCCTCACAAATCAAGAATTCTCAAATGGGGCACGCTGATTTCTTTTTTCACTTCTCATGTTTAGACCGACCGTATGACTGACCTATAGTTGTTCACAGTTATTCCCCATGTCACCATCATGGCCGGGACAAACATGGCTGTGTTACGTCTGCTTTCTCCAGCCCCGTCCTACTCGGTCGATGGTTCTGACCTAATTATCGGCTAGACGACGGTTAGCGGGCTTTCTGGGTTTCCAGACGCGACTTTTCTCCTCACAGACGAGACTTGTTTCTGTTTACCACGAGGTTTCAAACTGTCTCCAATTTTTTTCTCCAAGTTTCCTATCATCTTCAAATTTTTTCAAAACAGTTTCCAAATGATTTGAGCGTTCCGTCGCTTTGTTAGTTTGAACTCCTTTTTTGTGTTGTTTACGATACGTGGATCTCCCATCATTCGTATGAATGGAGAGCTTGGGGTGTCGCACATTTCCTAAGGTTAGTCATGTATGGGACTTGGAATTGTTTTTCTTTCCATCCGAACGGAATAAATGGCACATCTTGATTCCCCAACTAACCCCCGTAGTTCTTACCTGATTGTCACGTCAAAGCCTGACGACATCTGTTCTACTCATGCACTATTCGGCTTATATCAGGTGGCTTTTTTTACTGAGCCTACGCTGCCTTGGCCTAGAGTTTAGTCCAGCTGGTTGGAGCTTGCCACATGTAGTAAGGGTTGAAGGTGATGAACCCAATACTTATCAATGATTACCGTTTGTTGAACGATGATCAGATGGCATTTCTGTTCTGAATGAAAGGACAGAACTGCTGGAATGGAGCTATTCAACGAACCAACCAAATGCAAAACAAACAGACCGCAACGCAATGCCAATAGAGAAACAACCAATCGTATCAAGCGTCAGACAATACTGAAGCAGTCAGTTACGTGCGGGCATTGACTACACTTTATGGACTATATAAACGCAAGCAGGATTGGAAGAATCATCCACCAAGCCATACGCTGACGATGTTCCCTCGTATGCTGACGAACAGATCAAATGCCACCTGATCAACAGCCAATTAACTCACCCGAGCTACCAATATCTAGGCGCATTGCCGACTACCGTTTGTTTCGTTAGATTGTCTCCGCGTAATGGTATCCTGTCCTATGGTTCTTATCTAACAGAGCCCCCCCGGACTTCTGTTCATCATATGGTTCCAGATTCGGTGCAGTTCTAAAAACATTTCGCTCTCATCTGCCACCCAATCTAAATATGGGACGACGACCAAGATGCTGTCAGTTTAACGGCGCCTGTACAGAAGCATGGATGAAGGTCCTCACGTGGATTTGAAACAAACTTACCCGTCAAAGACCCAAGGCTTGAGTCATCGCGAGCTCCCAAAATAGTCATTGTAAACTAAGAAAGAAGCACACGCATGAGATTAAAAATTGAACGTGGCAACTCCTGGCAAGTTCTCTGGTCACTGGACAAATCGAAGACGGATCATTTTCACTTCGTCCAGACATTAACGAAGGTTTTCTCCAGTAAAATCAGCAGTGGGCAAGCGACTTTTGAGCCCTAGGACTCGAACACAAAACTGTGTTGTTTCTTGATTTCTTTTTCTCCCAAGATTATGTGAATGTAACCAATCGGATTGCATATTGTCTTGACTCCATATCAATCCAACTAGTTTTGTGCCGATGCTAACGTAAGTTTGGATGATCGATGACCTCGCTTCTCTGGATGGGTAGGCGGGACAGTTCTCCCAGATGTCATAAGCTCTGTCGCATTAGTCTTCATCCTCATTCTTCCGCCCATTTCCATTTATGATGGTAGCGTTCTCTGTTTATTTCTCATAGATTCGTTAGATGCGACTGTCGGACCGCTGTCACAGAACTCTCTCCCGTTGGATGTCAATATTCCAACTGGTCGCAACTCACTCTCTTCAACAAGTAGCACTCAGGTCACTACGAACGCTTCAACAAACCCTGTTCTGCATACCCAAATCAACACGGTGAGTTAGTTCTCTTCTGAGTTCATCACATGTTCGCTGTTGATTCATTCGATACCTCTACTCACCTCATGGCTTAACCATTTACACTTTTTCTTTCATTCGAATATGCAGCGCGTTAATGTCCAACAGCTCTCCCGGGGAGAATGACTCGTTCAGCTGTAACACCATTTTGATGCCTAGCTGTCATACCGCCCGAGTAAGGCAGAAAGGCTGGGATACTGCCAAGTTGCCCAAGTCTAGACAGCGAAAGTTGAGATGCGGAGGTCGGGTTTGAACCACGGACTATCCGGTCAGTTTGTTGCGCTCTAACCACTGAGCCATCTCGCCCTCGAGGACGAATGACTACATGGAATCAAGACCTGAGAGATGATATCAACTAAACAGATCCGTCGCAAGTGATTTGCTGGCACTATTGGGGAATTCTGCCCCTATTGAATCCTCAGTTTCATGAATAAAAATCACGAGCTGGTTTGGGGAGTGTTGACTATTGTTCTCCTATCCGGGTGGCCGGTGTGTGATTTGATGACTTGGCCCCATTAGTTGAGTACATTTGGGGACGTGTTTAGTTCTGAGGATACCGTTTGACTGGGTTCGTGAGTTAACTACAATGTTCGCTTCATTTGGTGGCCTCAGCCCCGATGCGCGTTCCAGTTGGCGTGTTCGGCTTCTGCATCACCGGTCAGCTGGATCTGTTATCTGGGTGCAATCTTGTACTGGTAGCTTGGCCATTAGCTTTAATCAGTATGAATCAAGTGGACCAAGTGGTTAGGGCGCGAATTTACTGACCGGAAAATCTATGGTTCGAACTCGACCTCTGCCTCTCGACTTCCCCTGTCTAGGCTTGGGCAACCTGGTAGTATCCCAGCCCTCGTGCCTCCGTGTGTCATGGGAGCTAGGCACCGAGAGTGTGCTACAGCTGAACGAACTTAATCAGTATCAGCTGGGTCTTTTCCAGCCAGACCGTCTTCATATTTTGGCCTTGCCACCTGTCCCCTTCCGGTTATCGTTACTAGCCGTTCGTTCTTACAAAAGCTTCGACGCGATTTTCGCGGATAACCATAATGCCTCTGTCAGACAGCTTTATCGGTTGTTCGGTTTTCTCATCTTTAGCTGTTTGTAGTTGAGTCAGCTGGCTGGCCGAACGACAACCTACACCACATCGTTATACCTAGCTTCGTTCAATCCACTGTTTTCAGCCAATATTTACTCCTTTTCGTTCAAGTATTATTCTCTATTGCTTTTTAGGACCATCTGAGTGAGAAGAACGTCACCCGAACAGATGTGGTGCCAACGTCGTCCGCGGCAACATTGCTGTCCACCAGCACCACCAACAATAGCAGCACCGACAACAGCAACAGGGAGCCAGCGAAAACTCTCACTGCACACTTTCCTGACCTGTGTGCTCGTCCAGATGGGACAAGTTTTTGTTTGGACTTGACTAAACGTTTCCTACTGCCAGCCACTGTGGGAGCCAAGCCCTGGGATCGTCATCTCCACCTAACGGACGTGATTGTTATGCTCGTGAACCAAACGGGCCGAATAGTGTACCACAAATGGTAAGTCGTGGTACATTCTGAAAATTGAGGGCTATCAAAACTCGCCCGCCCATTTTCATCTACAATGTAGTACTGTTGAGGAAAAGCACGTATCTCTGACCAAGATATGACAAGGGTTGTCCCAACCCGGGGATATTAGCCGAGTCTATCCAAGCTCTATTTAGAATGCACTGAAAAGATAGCCACTTCAGGACTATCCAAATTCTGGCAGTGAAACAAGTCATCTCTGTGGGTACTCTGGTAGTAACCCGGTCCTCAAGTTGTATGCTACTGAGGGCTGTCACGGCTGAGCGCTTGTTCCAATGGGTGTGCGTGTTTGCTGATCTTACCAGTGTTGCCAGCGAATTTCCGCCTCAATACCAGACGGTCCTATGAAGTGCGAGCTGACCGGCCGCACCGAGTCCCCATGCATGTTTCGCCGTAATATATCAGAACCCCTAGTACTTTCTGCCTGCTAATTCATATCTCCTTTGCTTGAATACTTCCATCTTACTGGGTACCAGTAACACGTTTGACGCCCTGGTCCTATTGCTGCGCATGCGCTGAGATGGATATTTCTTTTCCCCATGGTCGTCGACTACCTCAGTCGCTTATTTCCCTTTTGTCGACACACCTTTGTCTACTTTTTTGCTTTCCTTGTTGTCCAGCAACAAGAACATAGCCGGGGTTTTTCGTTACGATTCATCCTCCGTGTGTGTGTGTGTACGCGCGCAGCAACGGTTGTTGCCCAACTATACCGTCTGAGGGAGTAGTCTCAATGACAATGCGCTCCCTGTCTAAACACTCTTGCTTCGCTACTGAAATCGAATAGTAGTACATGTGCTGCGAAGGTCAGGACCTTTTTGTCGTACCTAGCTCGATAATACTAGTTCTGTAAATTAGTTTGAACGTTCCTGGTATGCGCTCCATTGATTCCTGTGTGAAGGTTAGATTGGATCAGGAATTCAGCACGTGCGATGGATTTTCGATGATTCTGGAATTTGCCGATCATCTTCTTTGTCCCATCTGAAAAAAGCAACGGTGTTGTTCAATGCATAATCTACCTCCGGTTATTGTTTTTTCAAAACCCGGAATGCATCGAGTAACGTGTTATTCTTACCAAGACTGATTGCAGAATATGGGTGAAAGCGACTGTGTTCGAAAACCGTCGACTCGGACCCTGCTTATTCGAAACATTTGGTCAACACAACCGTTGTTCGGTTGTTCCCGAATTCAACAGAAGGTGGGTCCTATCGAAAGACAATTTGTCCGTCCTGCAGCCGAACGATCCACACGTCGCCGACCTCAGGGCGATAATAGTACGATAGTCGTTCAGCTGTAATATCCTTTCGACGCCTAGCTGGCGTACTACCCGAAGACATCATCATTGTCAGATGTAATAACCGCGTACTCATCGCACAGTGGTTGTAGCTACCGCAGTTTCGTTCACCGATGATTTGGGGGGTAGCTGCGCATTGTAGACGGGAGATGATAAATTGGTGCATAAATCCAGCACTGTCAAGTGGGGGTTGGGTTTGGAAAAGGAGCTATGCACGAAAAATGCGATGCACTCAAGTGGCCTAAGCCCAGGCCCCTAAGCAGTCAAGATGCAGTAGTTGGGTTCGAACCACGGACCTTCCGATCAATAGTTCACGCCCGAACCCCTGAGCTACCTCGATCCCAAGGTTGGATGTCTATAGCTCGATTCAATCAGAAAACAAGGTCACGAGCGAAATTGGTGATAAACGAAGCCCTTGGTTTTGACGGAGCTGATCGGACTGCTTTGTGATGATGTCTCCACTTCAAAGGTGCACTCAACTTCCCGGACGCTTATACTTCAGCACCCATATGTGCGTGAGAATATGTGGATGATATTCTTCTGACTTCAGCGTCACAAGTGATACAACCTGTCCTTTCTATTCAATCATTGAAAAATCTGCTATTGTTTTCGGAAACGACGTTTGGGAGACTATCGGTAGATTTATTGCTAGGCAACGTTTCGCTTTTCACACAAAAGTTTCGTCAGGCCAAGTGGCTAATTTACGAAGAGATTTAAGGCGGAAGGAGAACTTATCAGTTAAGCCAGACCGAATCGGTGTTAGACGTCTGCTCAGGAATTTTTTGTTAGAGTGGGTCAGCAAAACCGATGGGGAACCTACATGGATTTGAGTCCAGCATAGGGTCTAGTTCTTACGGCTCGCTTCACGTTGTTTATACTATGTTGTCTGTCTGTGTGGATGAACCACTGCTATGATCCTGTGTGTACGGGAGAGTGACCGGGTTGGGATTTCCGCTGACAACCCCACACCATCACGTGTCAACTCGGCTTACCTAAAGCCGCTCTCCATACGCTCGCCAGTTCCACACCCTCAATTCTATTCACTGTGATGCTGATTTCCACGGCCTCAGCCACCAGGCGCTGTGATGTGAATTGTAGTACCTAGCTTAAAACTTGCACACTCTCCAGATCTGTTCTATGTCCTGTGTCTAACGCGTGTACCCCCATCACTGAGTCTCTGACCAGCGCTTGCTATTCATCCGCATTCCTCGATGGTTTGTTTACTCTTCTCTGTATGCTCGCCAATTCTGGTATGCAGTTCCTTGTCCTATGTAAACCTTGGTGCAATCGTTACGTGTCTACCACTACCGACTGAAACCTGTTCCTGAGGGAGACCCTAAAAGCTTTGAGTGTGCAGAAGATGCCACCCTGCTCGGTTCAGCTACCCTTATTTGGATCGTAAATTCACTGAATAACCTAAGTAATGTTGCCGTTCGATCCGTACGTTCTTTGTACCCTCAAACTACAAAGTTTGATTGTGACTCATCATCATTATCGACAACATGACATCAATGTTTAACACCGATGCTTGGCTGCCGTACAACCATGAGTCATTTGCGAGACTGGTCTGGTACATTAGTAATGACATCTGAGCCGCTGGATCAACCGCCGTCTGGTGGTGTCTCCTCGTTCGGTGGCGAACTGTCTGCAAGTTACTTACCAGGTCAACAACCAACAGATGGTGGACAAATTCACTTATCTGACCAGTTTTGCATCCTGTCCGTGACAACACTTTGAAGTGACTGCCGGAATCGCTAAACTCCACTCCGTTTTCCTCCAACTTGTATACTTCTAGAGTCGACTTGAGTGGGTCTACAGCACGGCCGTGGGTTCAGTGTTGCTTTGCAGTTTTGGCCCTGAGTCGTTGTTTCAATGCGTGTGCGCGCATGGAAGGCTGGTTGCTTGTTTTGGACTATTAGCGTTTTCCTAACATTACGCGCGTATCATGGGACCTGTGCTGAAACGTGACCAAAGGGTTTTAACAACAGACCGACTGTTCATAGTATGAGTGGCTCGATTCGAGTTGGAGATTCGTATGCCTCGTTGGGACGTTTGCTGAAGCACATGACCCTGATCCGAAGTGTGATTCGTAACTGCGGTGACGCATATCTCGTCTACGAGACTAGTTCGTGGGCGACCCATCCTACCAGTGGTTTGAAGTACTCACTGTCCGTCAGCTCAAGTTCTCTTGCTGTTACGTTTGCTTCCTGCATCCGTGGTTTCCTGTGCATGTTACACTAACCGCTGCCATGTACTACGCCACCGCGGGCCACCATTCTGACTTACACGGTTCACTCTTGTCTAATTTCTGCGTTTGTCGTAACAGTTGAGCGCACAACACCATAACAGCCAGCGGTGTCCCGCATGCCTCATACTACGGCTGTTGCCGTATTTCGATCACCGGCGATTCGATGAGTTGTCCTCATTCTGTCCCATGGCAAACCCTAAATTTCAATATGGTTCGTCTGCGATCTCGTCCATGGACCTCGGTCCATGTCTGCGATGAAAAAAATCTATCCATAACTGACAAAATCATTCCAAAGTCGAGCGGTATTTCTGCGAGTGACCGATGAGAATCGCTCAATACACACGTAGACCAGCTGGCGACTCAGTGTTTCTTCAACTATGGCTTTACTCGTCCGTGATCCAGTCAGGTGTTTCTCCAGGGTTTGGTTTGCAAGGCACGACCGATCACCTCACGTACAGCAAGCGTGTTTTCGCGACTTCTGTTCTTCGTGCGTCGGTCGGACACGTGACTGCTTTTGTGTGTACACTTTGTGTGTGTGTGTGTGCGTGCGGTAGTTTCAAGAGTTTTCGACTAAACCTTCATTCAGACCACGCTCTATCATAGTTGTGGACATCGCGCAAGCTGGCAAACGACCGAGCGTCAGCAGGTGAGTCACGCCACCTCACCAGGCTAACCGTGTCCTACCTACCACACATGCGAACATACACCGCTGCATGGTGTGCAAACGCTAACGGATAAAATGTGAGGGGACTGGTATCGGAATCTGTGGTAACGATGCGAACTCGGCTCCGCAGTCGTACGGTTACCAGCAGTTCTTTTCGATGCTCCCATCTTCTGTACACCACCAGAAACAATGAGGAACAAACAACGAGTGTCTGGGCGTAATACACTACTCATAAGGTTGCTGAAAATTCCTCGACAGCCCACTACGGGGCCCATCAGGCAGATGCAGTCCCCGAGTTTCCGTCAACCTTGTGTTCTATTTAAGCCCAAATTAGACAGATTTGGACAAATACACTCATTTGCATATCAATTTGGTTTTGACGGTAGACTCAGCTGAATCTCCCGTTTATAGTGTCACTCTTGGACTAGCTCGGAAATTCGCGGACGCCTCTGGTCACTGAAGACACTCTCAAGCTGGTCGGGATTACATACCGAACCTTATTTGGGCTCCCAATTCACTTTTGTGTTTATCCCTACCTGTTTACTAGTTGCGTTGTTTAGACTCCGCCAGTGAAATGTTCCGTTGCGTATTTTATGGAAGAATCGAGTCTTCCCCATTTTCAACAGATTACGTTTACTCTGATTCCCTGAGAACTAATTATGGCGGCATTAAGTACGCAAGTTGATCATTAAAAAAAATAAATCGTTCAGCTGTAGCGCCCTTTCGGTGCCTAGCTGCCATGCCACACGAAGGAAGCACGAGGGCTGGGATACTGTCAGGTTACCCAAGCCTAGACAGGGGAAGTCGAGAGGCAGAGGTCCGGTTCGAACCACGGACGTTGCGGTCAGTAAATTCGGACTCTGGCCACTTGAGCCATCTCGGTCCGATCATTATGGTCATGGTATGATATATGCTATGGTATAAGGGCGACTGCGCACGCACACTCACTGAGTCTCATACTAGGATGATCGGCACCGGTGTGCATTCGTCCGCTCGATCATTTTTGGTCGCACGCGTCACCGGATGGTCGGCCAGGTATCTGCAAATTCCGGACTGTGTAAACTTGGCATCGTTCGTGCCTCATTCCGGCGGACTGGCATCCACTTCCGTCGTACTTAGTATTATATACGATTTTATGGTGTTTCATCCAACTCTGACTGTAGGACTGCGGGATGGGCGGTCGTGTTGTGTCTATTTTGTATGATGCTTAGCTGGTAGAGCAGAACAGACATACGCGCGCGCGCACACACACGTCTAATTTACGGGTTTGATATCAATTCAAGCTGATCTATTGATTGACGTGTAGTCATTCGTAGCAAGTGAAGCGTAGATTGTCACTTGTAGTTTGGGCCATTGTATTACGGAGGGGACGGCGCGTATCGATCACGGCTCAACTAGCTGTAGTTCATAGTTAAGGATAGCGGGAAGAATTTGCTTGCTCCTAGTCAAGTTAGAAAGAAACAACTTGTTTTCCTGGCTAGAATGAATCGTTCAGCTTTAGCCCCCTCTCGGTGCCTAACTGCCATGCAACCCAAAAGTTGCACGACGGCTGCCATGTTGCCCAAGCCCAGACAGGGGAAGTCGGGAGGCTGAGGTTGGGTTCGAACCACGTACCTTCCGGTCAGTAAATCCGCGCTCTTACCACTTGGGCCATCTCACCCGTTAGTTGGTCAGAACTCGCTTCCTGCCAACACTTTACTGATTTGGATAACTTTCAGGGGGGTTGGGGTTGTCTATAGTAAGACATCCAGCTTTCTGGCGGAATATAATCCAGACCTCAAATATCCATTGCCCGAGGCTACCACTCTGCCAATCGATCTTTGTGACGACCACTCCATCACTTCCAACAGCGTGCCTCAATTCATCCAACTGACTCCTTTATTCTACTGAACAACCACCTTGCGGTGGGTTGTTCATATCGAAATGCAGAAATCTAGTTACCAACTTCCAACCAGCTCCCTTCAATGAGTCAAACCGGTGACGTTGGTCTAAACAGGGGCACGCGAGCTGAGATACTGTCAGGTTGCACGACCGGATAAAGGATCGGTCTGGATGCTGAGGTCGGTTTCAAGCAACTGGCCTTCCAGTCCTTAAACTGGCTTCTTAACCGTTGAGCCATCCCGAGTTTGGCAATGACAGACGTCCATTCCAAATTTGTGTCGCTTCTAAAGGCTCTAGAGGCCTATTGTCATGGTTTTGTACTCTGCTTCCCTTCTCGATCTTTGGTCAGTCTTTCTTCTCTCTATTTGATCACCGGGGGCGAGATGGCCCAAGTGGTTAGAGCGCGAATTTACTGACCGGAAGGTCCGTGGTTCGAATCCGACCTCCGCCACTCGACTTTCCCTGTCTAGGCTTGAGCAACCTGGCAGTATCCCAGCCCTCGTGCTTCCTTCGGGTGGCATGGCAGCTAGGCACCGAAAGGGTGCTACAGCTGAAGGCTATTTGATCACCGCTGCATCTCTTCAGATTAAATCTAGATAACTCAACAACTAGACCACTTTCAAGGTGGCTCAGTGGTTACAGCGCGAATTTACTGACCGGAAAGTCCGTGGTTCAAAACCGACCTGTGCCTCTTGACTTCCCCTGTCTAGGCTTGGGCAACCTGGTAGTACCACAGTCCTTTGTTGACCGGCAATTTGGCACTGAAAGGGTGCCACGGCTGATTGACTTTTTGGACCACTTTCGTGCAGTCCCCCTACAGATCGCCTTAATCGTAAAATCTCTCTTACAAGTCCGTTTTCGTGATTCCTTCGGAGGGGCGACCATCCGACGTCATTGTCTTTCGGGATTTTGTCAGCGCTCCTACAGTTAAAATGAGTTTTATGCTTTAGCAAACATATTCGGCTCGTGCCCCAACCAAATAAAGGACTGTGATTGGTCGGAAGTGAAGTACCAGTAGTGATAACTGATGTAGCCGACGAGTTTACGTAGACAGTGGGCTAGGAGATATTCCACACTAACCGGAGGAAGAATGCATCGAGCACGCTGAGCATTAGACTGGGAATATTGGGAGCAATCTGTGTAATGTACTACTCATAAGGTTGCTGGAAATCCGTCGACCGGATTGAGAACATCACAAACGAGAGATTCAGCTGGGTTCCATGTGAATCTCTCGAAAAACCAAATTAGTTTGCAAATGAGTCTGTATTCGCGAATTTCGAGCAATTTGGTTTCAAGTAGAACATAAGGTTGACGGAAACCCGGGGACTGCGCCCACCTGATGAGCCCCAAAAAGTGCGAAATCGGCCGTGGGCTGTCGACGGATTTTCAGCAACCTTATGAGTAGTACATTACACAGATTGCTCCCAATATTCCCAGTCTAATGCTCAGCGTGCTCGATGCATTCTTCCTCCGGTTAGTGTGGAATATCTCCTAGCCCACTGTCTACGTAAACTCGTCGGCTACATCAGTTATCACTACTGGTACTTCACTTCCGACCAATCACAGTCCTTTATTTGGTTGGGGCACGAGCCGAATAAAATAGCGAATAGTGGTGGACGCAGTCTGTTCTGTCACAAGTACAAACCACTGGCGTCGATTTGTAGGCATAGTTTTGGTCGCTTTGAACTTTCTCGTTAGTTGATACACCTGGCCTATTTTAGTGCTCTTGCTTTCGAGTTTTTCTGGAGCGTGTGTGAAACTGTAGTAACAGTGTCCTGGCCGCATAACATTTGCCTTTCTAAACACGTGATCTCGAGTGTATACATGTTTTGTTTCACCGCCGATAGCTAGAAAGATAATTTGAACGAACAAGTCGTTCAGTGGGTTGGAAAAAACTTGTTGATCCGGAGCTGAGAAACGCCGGTTCGCGGCACTGATAATGGCAACCTACCGAGAACAGCGCTCCAGCCTGTTCACAATGTCTGATCGCACGAGTCTGCTTGTTTTTTGCCAACCTGTTTTTAGTTGTGAATCGTATGCCCTCATCAATTCATGACGATATCTTCTTCGAGTCCTCTGATGGCTCTGTGAATAAGGACGAACGGAGACTTTGCAGTTGATGACCGGCGTTCGTACAACCAGCCATGAGAAATTCACTACACGCACTGTGTCGATTTGGGCGTCCTGATCCCTCGCCAGCAGGTTCCTTGGCGTTGGGCATACCTTCTCACGCGTCCCCAAATCGAAATAAGCTAATTCCACTATGGTGGAACTCTTCAATCTCGATAGAATAATGCCTGTTGGATCGCGAGTTGGCCGCGTCAGGCTTGGGAAACTCAAGGAAGGCCGAAATTCGGTCAACTGTGTATTGGTTAGACAACCTGTGACGCAATCCATGCGCATGGGCGTCGTTAAACAGAACTATTGCAGTCGCAATCGTAGCCGGAACTGGTGACACTAGGAACGGTAGAGGAGTATCCAACAAGAGCCAGTCTTCTATCTGCCGTTGGGCGAGCGATTGCGGGTACGGGTTATGTTTGGGTAACAATGGCCCTGAGGACCGCACGCTTGTTCCTTACACTTACCAATGAAGTGCAGCCGATAACAGAGGAATAAGTTCGAGAAACTGTGGCGAAGTAGACTCGTTCAGCTGTAGGACCCCCTTTCGGTGCCATGCCACCAGAAAGGAGCACAAGGGCTGGGATACTGCCAGGTTTCCGAAGTCTAGACCGGGGAAGTCGAGTGGGGGTTCGAACTACGGACCTTCCGGTTAGTAAATTCGCGCTCTTACCACTTGAACCATCCA
Source organism: Opisthorchis viverrini (assembly GCF_000715545.1). NCBI lineage: Eukaryota > Metazoa > Platyhelminthes > Trematoda > Opisthorchiida > Opisthorchiidae > Opisthorchis > Opisthorchis viverrini. The sequence goes on along the minus strand of NW_008751730.1, from coordinate 606,986 downwards.
CTGACGGGCCAGCTTGCCTGTGTGGATAGCGTGGTTTGGGCGAAATGCGCCGTTGCATGTGCTGCAGCGCCAAGCTGGTCGTTAGTCCAGCTATTCGAATAGCAAAACTAGTGGATCCTTTTTTTTCTTTTCGGATAACTTGATCGGTGGCTACTGTTGTCAGTGTTTAAATGCTCTTTTAACAGCCTCGACATGAAAAACACCCCGCTCTAGCACGACTGGCAGTTCCATGTCGTAGAGATGGGTTCAAACAGTACTGCGTGCTTTCCATCAAATGTCGAAACAAAATATTAGAAAATCAGCTTATGAGAGCTCTTTATCAGGTTGAATTCATCTCTTATGATCTGGGTCCTCTAGGATAGACGAAATCTAAGATAGATCAAATCATGAATGCGATGAAAATGTGATAAGAATATCCAAACTACCCTGGAGGAGGTTGTGACCAGGTGCTCTAGACGTTTGTGTATTTGTCTGAAGCACATTCGGAGTGTGTACCTCACTAAAATTATGCAAATACAAACATCGATTATCATATCAGTGGGAGAGTGCGTCTAAAAGATGTGCCTTAGAAAGGCGAACCATTCGACCCGAGTCTCCGAGTAAGCTGAAGATGTTGAATGAAATCGCGTGTCTCGATGGTGCTTCTGCGCTATCAGTTGAACCATTTCTCGCGTTTGATTGTCTGATGGATGAACCTTAGTTGTCGCATATCAGAAAGTCGACAAAAGAGGACTAGTCGGGGAGTTATGTCCAACCAAGAAGGTGATGCCGTCTTAAGCGACCGGACTACGGGGCTTTTCTCCTCATCTGTCCCTAGTTGTGAGGAGTAGGACAACGACTATTCCACTGAGCACGCACTGTTCTTCACCCCTTATTATCCATTTCCCTTCGCTCTCATTCAACTATTCGAGACATCTCGGAAGGAAGCCCTGAATTTGCGACTCATCCAATCAGGTTGTATGCTGAGAATGTTCGAAGCACCAATAAGGTCACCTGGTGGATCCCGACGATAGCTGACTGACCATGTGATGTGTCATGTTCAAGACATCAATGTTACCGTCCCTGACTTGTAATCGTTTTCCAGTTCTGCTCCAGAGATGAGCAAGCAGCATATCAGGTCACCGATTGAGGAGTATTATTCACACTCTCCTGACCACCGGCGGACGGGGAAGTCATTTGTACTTACAGAGGTTCGGAATACTTACATTACATTGCATTATTACAGTGGAACTTGCTTGATCACTATCCTGGCTACTAACCCTGGGTTACTTGCCATGCCAACCGTGAAATCTGCAATGCCAAACTGAAGTTGTTGGGACTAGTAACTTGCCTAGAAACGTATACGTCAGTTATGCGTCCGCATATTTCATTCGAGTGCCTGGCAGTTGCTCCGAGGAACTCCACATCTGAGTAGAATGCCGTCAAACTGACCAAGATGCGCATGTGATCACAAGTAGAAGAGACGAATGTTTAGTGATGGTAGATGTTGCGGACTGAAGTATCTAGGTGTGAAAACACAAGGCAGGAGGATAATAGCTGCATGCACAATGGAACACGTTCATGGATCGAGCTTACGTGTGTTATCTGGGAAGTTCCGGAAATTTCCATAACATTTGTATGTGGATGTTTTGAAGCCCATATTTAGGATTCTCACTTTGGATTTCGTGTACCGCGATGGTTCTCCGTACCTGCGATGATCATTGCCGTCTCTCTGGATGCGGACTCCGAGATGGGACACATCAATCGTTTGAGAGATTGTCAGACATGGCCCAATGGCGCCCTCGATGCATCGCGCTGGTGCATCGAAGCTATTGCCTTCACCGCATAGCTCCCTTCCCAACCCTCACTTAACAGTCCACTCGCCCCCATCAGACTCTCAAGTCAGAGGCTAGGAGCACGATTTTTGAACATAACCCTACATTCTTCCACTGTCTTCATCAGACTTTTGAGTCGTAGACCCAAGGCGCTGTACCTCAACTTCACCCTTTTCCTCGATCTACTCAACCAGGAAGTATCATTTGCCCGCACAGTTCTTTTTCCACCGGTGTTCCTCGCCGCGACACCTTACCGCCACACAAACAAACGCTGTTAGAGCAGCTGATCGTCAGCTATCTGACCGACCTACCTTGCACACCCCGCTTCCCATTAACAATAAGTGAAACAACTGCCAAATGCACGAGATCCTTCCTACATAGGAGCTTTCAACGCCTCTATGCTTTATCGGCAATGCTTGCCCAGAATTTACACTCCTTTATAGTTGGTGTATGCCTTGTCTCTCAGACACACACACATACGAGACATCAGCGTGGTCTTGTATCTTAAAACGCCCAGGGCGAACTCAGCGTCTTCGTATTTCACTCCGCGTCCGGTGATCCAGATGCAATGACTTGTGAAGTATATGGTCTTGAAGTTGCGCTCGACTCCAGAGTTACAATCACCTCGTTGGCTTCCGCACTATTGAAGCTCGTGTTTCTGGATTGGATGTCAATTACTGCGGTCATTTTAGTGTCCTTGTCGGGTAAACCTCTGTGCCCCAAGTGGCAAGTGATACTTCATACACTTGGTGTTTCACTCACATGACCCAGGTAATATTGGTATTCAACAGTGGTGGTCGATACTGTGAATCTTGATTAACTGGTTTGCCAAGTGAAGGGGGACTTTCTAACCTATCCATTCCATTCCAGAATGTGAAAGCGGGTTCTGTTGTCCCGAATGAACCGTATATTTAACCAAGTTAACACCATTCGGTTTCGAAGTCTATTGACAAATCGATCAGATTGGTTTTTGGTGCTTGGTGTGATTTTTCACTCGACTGATTGGTGGAATTCTATGGAAGCGCGTGATGTTTGTACACGAAACTAACTGTTTGTCCTGGTTGTTGTCTCCAACTCGTCCGCTTCGTTTACATTAAAGTCTCCATGTGGCACCGATGCATAAACAGATGAAGCCGTAGGGTCTCAAAGTGGCCAGTTGACACAACAGGTGTCTGTTGAGCAGTCAGTCTTAGTTGTCGGAGTTGCTTCAATATCTAACGGGGGGGGGGGGGGCTCTTTTTATCCATCAATTGCGTGAACTAAACTGAGTGAAGTTGACCTCTTCCCCCCGTCCTCCATAACCGGAATTATCTCAGCAGGACAAACGGTTTTTTCGCCAATGATTCACACCAAACCGTAGCAGGTTAGAACGGTCCTTCCCAGTTACTCTTGCTTTTATGTTTATGGCGTAAGTAACGTGAATCTCTGAGAGGTGGCTCTAGCATCAATTGCGTGAACTAAACTGAGTGAAGTTGACCTCTTCCCCCCGTCCTCCATAACCGGAATTATCTCAGCAGGACAAACGGTTTTTTCGCCAATGATTCACACCAAACCGTAGCAGGTTAGAACGGTCCTTCCCAGTTACTCTTGCTTTTGTGTTCATGGCGTAAGTAACGTGAATCTCTGAGAGGTGGCTCTAGACGTTGAGATGGGGAAACGTTTCAAACGGGGATATTCTGAATTTCGATACTGTGATCCCCCAGAATTGGGCCACTGTGAACCACAATGAGATGTCTGCTACCCTTCTAATGGAAGACCGAATCCCCCCTGCCTGTGATGGTTTTTTCTTACACGAGAGTAATTAGTAAAGTTTAGTAAGTGCGTAATCTTCTCCTGCTCCCATCTAGGTGTGTTTTTGTTAGCCATCAGTCTTACTGGACCGGCGGGGCGCTATGGTCGGTTTCCATCAGAGACACTAACATCCCTCCTCCACCAATAATGGAAAAATGGAGTTAAATTCTATCAAATAGGGGACCGTCACTTCGACGTCGTGCCTTATTAGGAATGCTCTATTCGAGTCTCTGTCGGGAGGGTGTCTCTTCCAGGTTGCTCGCTTTCAAGAGATCTCACAGATCCCGTAAGCTTGTTCACTTACATCGTTTGTTACCGTCAGGACGCGCCCAGACATGGAAAAAGTACATGTGCAGAGAGTGACATATATCCAAGGTCATCATCGGTACGACACGTTCGGAAAGTAGGTGCGTTGCCGGAGCGCACCAGACACGGCTTAGCAACATAATACCAGTGGAGTGGGGCTGAAACTGTTCACGACCGGAACACCGCCATTGGCTGTACAAAACGAACGATTGGACGACCATATTTGGCCATTTAGTCATCCTATACGTATTTACACAGAAGCTCTGTATGTTTTGCCCTGACAACGCAGCCGTGTCCAGAGTTGTCTGTCTTCTTATCGCGTAGTCTGGCAGGCTCGGTGCAGACGTAGCCAATAGACGGCCACCCACGATACAACAATTACGCGTCTTCCAACGCATAGCCCGAATAAGGGGCTACCTTTGATGAAGGAATCCCCCGGTTGGATGTCGTTGGCAAACGGAAAGCCGTGTGACCCAAACAATTTAGTCACATTCCGTTTGCGTCCAAAGTCGGGTCACCAGATTGTTGGGCGCATTCTTTAATTCATATTATGGATTGTGAATACCACACAATGCTGTCTACGAACCAACTTAACAATATCTTATCCTCGTATGCTTCCCTTGCAGTTTCCGCCTCATCGACCACCTCTCTTTCTGATAAGCTGTTCTGCGTTGGGTCGTTGGCTTGCAAAAAAAATCCAAATACACTAGAATGCCAGTCATCCACCTCATCAGAAATGTGACACAAACTGATCATCCTAGGACCTGTGTAGACGAATGACCTCGAGACCACATGTTTTCAGGACATACATACGGTAGATCTATGCATCCTAATACAGTACCATCTTTCCCAAGTAAGGGGGGGGGCATTTGACCGATTCTCTTAGGTGACCTTTCTTGGGGGAGGGGGGAAGGCAGATTCCCTTTTGTCTCAGTGTGCACGACTTTTATCCAGTTTTTCACCTACTTGAAAGTCACACTACCCGGATCATGTACACGACAAAACACATGCTTGATTCTGTTCCCTCTGCCTTCCGCCGTCCATCGGTCGTTCATTTGTACGTTTTTTTTTGTAACCGGAACAGGCGACTTTACGATTCCGGGATCTCAGACGTTTACTCATGCTCCCTTTCGTTTGCACTCCTCGCCCCGTCCACTGCAGTCAATCATGTGGACTTGTTCCACACAGCCTCACAATCGTCATCCATGTTTTTCTCTGTCCATTGATTCACACGCCTATTCCCATGCCCTTCAGTCCTCCCACCCACCATCACATGCCATTCGGCCAAATCTGAATCATCGTTTGCCAGGTTTGTGCGTTGCTACCAGAGCGCCGGTTGTAAACACACATGCGCCTGGCTGTTGTTGTTGCTGCTGCTTGATCCCATCGTCCTGCTGTGACAATTTCCCGACTGTGTCTGACAATGATCCGGAGACTGTACGCGAACCAAAGCCGTATGATAGAAATTAGACAAAAAAAAACGACGTGTGAGCATTCTACTAACGTGGTATAGTCCTGTACAAACTAAAGCCGAAATGATAAGTTCCAGTACTCCACGGCGAAATTCCAGAGGCTTTCGAAATTTGACCACAGATGTGGACACCGACACACCAGATCAGTGGTGCTGAGGTTCGTCGAACTGTTTTTTGAGGAGGACAAATCGGATGGTGACGCTTCACAGACTTCGTCGTTTGGGTTACGAACTTCGAGTACCGAAGGATCGTCTGCCTCGCAGCACCGATGGTGCACGATATGACTTTCCAGATGTTATACCTTGCTGGACGGTAATGCAACTCTGTGTCGGTCCCTTGGCTTCCTGCTCCGCCCACTATGGTATATCAAAAGGCACGGTAGCTCTAGACAGCCCTTTATCGAGACAAAGGTAAATCACTACAACTGTATTTATAGGGTAGTCACAGTGTTCCACAAGGTCGTGCCAGAATGTCCGTGAGGGGCCGAGAAGCGTCGAGTCAAATGTGCTTGACTCGGATTGGCTGGCATTCTGACCAATCAGGGCATGCCTTCGTCTAGCCCGTGTCCTGCACGTGACACATGCGTCCAAATGATGTGAGGTTCGGTTATTAGGGACGGCTGGCCCCCGAACACCAGAGGAACACGTGGGCCGGTAACCTGATTAGCAGCCGCAGCATCTGTTGGAGATGCTGTGGCACATGGCTTCGTCGTTCCCCTATCCGAACTTTGCTTTCACACCTCAGTTCGGCATCTGCATCGATCTGCGAACTAACCAGATATGTTTTACCACATACGCCGTTATGAGGCGATCCACACTTCGGTATTTTGAGCTATCGCCTGTGAACTTCAAATCCCTTCTCAACGTACCATTTTTTCATAGTGGACGGGCACCCGCGCCGTACTCAATTTGTAGCTGCTTTGCCCCGTTAGCCTTTTTATTTTCGTGTCAGCCTAATCGTCTGATCCATTTTCATGAGCTTCTAGAAGTCATTGTTGACAAATTCACCGTTTTCTAATCCTATTAGTACATCTGGGTGTATAGACAGCAGTCCACTCTGTTGACTATGATCAGGTTTATGGGTTTTCCATTATCCTATCGAAATTCGGATATGCTAAAGACCACCGAAGCCAGACTGCTATCCTACGGAATCTACAGTATCGTTCTTACTCAGCCATCATTTTTTTAATGTTTCCCTCAACGACAGATCAATTCCTAGATGGTATCAAAGTCTCGTTCTTCCATAGTCTACCTGTACGAAGGACAGTCATAGAGTTGACGCCAGCATCACTGCATATCGAAGGAGATGAGCGTTTATTTAACACACGTGGAAAAGCTCACAGTGTAGCTGAAGACAACTAGAATGTGTTTGAGTATAGTTCAATTCTGACCTGTCACACGTTTACATGTCGAAAAAAAAACTCACCATTGGATGTCTCGTCTTTTCCATTCTCACCAACTACAGCCACTTTTCCGGAGCGTCACCTCTACCGCAAGATCCACTTCATTATTTTCATCACAAATCTTGGGATGACTTTGTCCACCCCACTTATGCGGACTTGTGGAGCAGGCACCAAACGAAAGGTATGTGTTCGGATCCTGGTTTTTCCCCGTTACATTCATTCATTTCGCCCTCCCCCCTTATTGCACTTTTGTGGTGTTTTTGTCCAACACCAGGCACCATAGTTTAGTTGGATGTTGCGTCTGTTTGACCGGACCCACCCGTTCTGTGACCTCACATCATTAGAGCAGGATCCACTCAAGGAAACTAGCATCACCCACCATGCAACTACCCCCATTGGGAAGAATATGAACCAGGAGCTTCTTTGGGGAATCCTGCAGCTATCGGTGCGGTTATGCGTCAACTGACGCAGCCTAACTTAATTCGTGGTGCGGCTAAATTCGAGAGTTGTCTTCCATATCCGAACCGCTGAACCCGGCACATCATTACCTGTCACGGACGATTGTCGTGGTTTCTTAGTCACCTGGATGACCTCAAACGAAAGTCGTTCCATTTTGTTTCAGGCATAAGTGCCAAGCAACCCATAGGAATCACGAGGGGATGAGATACCGCTGTAACAAAGCTGAACTTGACCCGTATTCGAAAAAATACTCTTTCAGCTGTAGCACCCTTTCGGTGCCTAGCTGCCATGCCACCTGCAGAAAGCAAGAAGGCTGGGATACTGCCAGGTTGCCCAAACCTAGACAGGGGAAGTCGAGAGGTCGGGTTCGAACCACGGACCTTCTGGTCAGTAAATTTGCGCTCTAACCACTTGAACCATCTCGCCCCAATTGACCCTTATTGTGAATACTACACTCGGCGGTGCCAATTCACTTTCAGATAGATGTTTTTTGATGCGGTTCAGGTATTTGAGACGGATGAGCCCGACAAAGTGCATCATCACTTATTCTCTGGGCGGATTCAAACTCCGAACTACCTCTAACTTTTGGTAGGTAGGTAGGTAGGTGCCTGGTGGAACTTGTGGTAAACACCCATTATGGGCTCGTTGACAGTGAACATTAGTTTAGATAACTCAATAGTGGGGATACTGGCGTCCAACCGAGAATTCTGCTCACATCCCACCCCTGGCGTTTGATTACTTGTGTCCCAGAATTATCTTAGTCCCTATGCTTTCTTCGGGTTGCTTGGCAGCTGTGTACCGACCAGCAACCGACACGAACAAGCGAGCTCCTTTAGTTACCGTGTCCGATTTTCATCTCATCAGTGTGTTGTATCCCTATCTGACTTTTCCTTGTATTGTCTAATTCGATCCCCTCATTTCTGGGCCCTTTTTCTATGTTTCCCATGCGGCTCGTTGCGTTTGTCATATCCTCATCATTGTCACGTGATATCCATTGTTTGCTTTGTACGCTTTCTTCGCGCCTGCGTCACCATTGTATGAGATAACCTGCCAAACCCGTTGTTCCCTCCTTCCTTGGTTGTGGTCATGCTTTGTCGACCGTCGACCTCTGATTGGCTACCGTACTGTGGCACAGGTCTGAACAGAACTGAGGACGACTGTGAATGAAATAAAACCATGGGGTGGGATGTGGTGGAAACTTGGCAAAGGCGTGCCTCTGTTTGGTTTAAGGACGAACTGGGGACATGGTCGTCGAACAAAGCACTTTTAGTAGTCCAACTTTGATGCGGCCTAGAAAAAAAATGCCGCGGTTTGGTCAGGTACACGGAAAAGACAATTCGCTGAATTGAAATTATTTAAAGAGTGTGTGTGAAATCTGATTTTACAGCTGGATGCCTCCTTGACCCTCGACGAGAAAAAGTTGCTTAATTTAAGGACAACAGGTTTAAAAAAATGTGGAAATCAAGCGAGGTCGAGGACTAGTTGCTAGATGAAAAGCCTAGCATTTCGCAAAGTATTTATGGCCAGGTTAGCTGGCTAGTTGGACTTTGTACTCTAGGTGTGCAGTAAGGTCGTGCTATCCACGGAACTATCCTTCGCCCCCCCCCCCCGTAGCGCCGTTAGCGCTCCTCGCTATTTCGAAAAAAACGTTAACTGCAGCCGCCCTCCTTCGGCGAAGCATTCTTCGATGGTAACAGATATCTCAAAGCAAAATGGTCTTTTCGCTGGATTCATCCAATTTTGTCTGCTATTTCTCAGGTTAGCTATGAGGAGCGCTTGAACCAAAACTGAGAATTAATGTCGCGGACAAACTGATCGAAATATGGCAGAATTAGCCAATAATAGCTCATGCTTCCCGGGTCTAGAAACATCTGCCCATCTGTTTGCCGCAACGGGAAGGCTTTACAGCTTTACGCGAAACATCAATATGTTCCCAGGGGGCGAGATGGCCCAGGTGGTTAGAGCGCTAATTTAGTGACCGAAAGGTCCGTGGTTCGAACCCGACTTCCGCCTCTAGACTTCCCCTGTCTAGGCTTGGGCGACCTGACAGTATCCCAGCCCTCGTGCTTCTTTCTGGCGGCATGGTAACTAGGCACCGGAAGGGTGCTACAGCTGGACGACCGATGTGTTCCCAGCTGGTAGCACCTGCGTCATCAGTATTATTACAGTGTTCAAACACGGTGTTTGTTTTCATCTGTTCACTGAGCCACAGGAGAATTATGTTGATGGAATGCAATCTTCCAGCTCACAACCCGCTCCTCCTATTACTAAATAACGAAACGAAACGGCTGATTGTCTACCTTGTCTATTCATATCGTCTTATGGTAGTTCTGTTTTTACTTTCCACTCTCTCAAAGCACTCGAAGAGGCTCGATTGGTTCACCCAAACAACGTGGTTTCATCGTCCGACGGCTTATCTCATCCAGACATCCCGACATCCTCAGCTGGAGGGGTCGAAGAGGATGCTTCGGTGCGCATTCTCGACTGTCCGGACTACCGAGTCCAGTTCGGGAATCAGTCGTTTTCGGTTCATACGTTTAGTCTCCCAGCCAGTAGAGAGCTACCACGTGGTGTGGCCACTTGGACTAGTGTGCATGTGGATGGCGCTGCCGGAGAGAACGGAAGTCCTGATATCTTTGTGGTACACTATCACCGTCTGTACAGGTGAGAATCAAGTGACATTTTTCCGTGTTGTTGGTTCGCCCACCTTTTTCATTAGTTAGTGGTCAGTTTTGTGAACGAAGATGTTGCTTGTGGACGTGTGCTGTCTGGGGACAGAATTTCGCACGAGCAGCCGTGGTCATTTGAGTTGTCCAATTCGTTATTTCCTCGGTTTTTTTGCTGTCATGATCTCTGTATTCTCCCTATCGTGTAGTCTGAAGGCTCAGTGCAAGCGTAACCAAGCTGTCATGATCCGGAGGCCTAACTTACCAGGAATTAGCTGGCGCGATCGTCTTCAGAAGTGCGCCCATGAAAGCGCCTTCGCGCTAGTACCCAGCCTTTCAGCTTGGGGTTTGAAGTGTTGTCAGGACGCGCCCAGACATGGCAAAAGTACATGGGCAGAGAGTGGCGCATCTCCAAGGTCACCATCGGCACGACACTTTCGGAAAGCAGGTGCGTTGGCGGAGCCCACCAAACATAACGTAGCAAAATACGATCACTGGAGTTGGCCTGAGTGTTCAGGACCGGAACACCGCCATTGGCTGTACAAAGCGTGCAAGTGAACGACCGCGTTCGGCCCCGTAGTCATCCCATATATTTACGCAGAAGCTGCGTATGTTTTGTCCTGACAACACAGCCGTGTCTCGAGTTCTCTGTATTCTCCCTATCGTGCAGTCTGAAGGCTCAGTGCAAGCGTAACCAATAGATGGGGCCGCCCACGACACAACAAGTGTTATGTATGGAAAGTCGTACAGTCCTACGACCTTCCCCAGCCGTTCCCGCGTCTCAGGTTGCCTCTGCTTATGCCATCATTCCGAAATTATCAAATTACCTGATTCGTGATCTGTAGCTGTTTAACAACCGCGCCATTTAGCACCCACTGACGTTAATCTAGGTCCCTGAGTTATCGATTCCCAAAACGATGTCTCAGTTCCTTCACTGGCAGTAGGCATGTGTACGACGACCCGATACCAGAAAAATAATCTTGCTCGTCACGTGTTATCTTCACTTCGGTTTTCGTACGGCAAGTTCTCGAATAGAATTGATTGTTTTCCTACTTCAATGGGGATAAGTTCTTCTCTGGCTGATTATGTCATTTAAGTTCGCAGACAGAGCAGAACGTTTGCATGTCCTTGTTTATGCCGTCGTACTCAGAAGTGGAGGATATTGACACCTAACGACTCATTCGTTTTGAATGCATCAGCGACCATGGAATTCGCAAACACTCGGTATGCATGTACTCTACGCTATCTCAAGGGTCACGTGTACCAGGCCAGAGTAAGGGCAGTGTGGATTGCGAAGCCTGGCCTCTGCGGACATACGATGTGAGACGTCTTCAGGTTGTTGAGCTTCGATGCCTCAGGACCTTGTGCTGATGGCGTCAGCCAGTTCGTAACGAGGTAACTTCAAAACGGGTATTTGGTTGTGCCCCAGGTACTTCAATCGAGGAAACCATCTAGCACCATCGACTACGATGGCTCGGCCATGTTCCGTACATGCTGAAACACCTACCGTAATGATTGTTGTTCTCTGTGTCTCCTTCAAAATGGTGGAAACCGCGGGGTGGACTTGAGAGTGAAAAAGATCACGAAGAGTTTTCGTGTTATTAATGTTGCACGCCTTTCAGGATGGAGTCCCCGTAATCCTGCCTGCGTTTGACTGGAAACATTGCAAGCAATAGTGGCTGATAGGCGTCAGTGGCTGTCACTTTCTTTCCAGATTGTGTGATTGATCGCTTGGAGGTGTAGGCATCTCGGTAGGCCATCACCAAGTCCCCTCCAGCACCCGAGAGCGGGAGAGCGTTCAGCTGTAGCACCCTTCCGGTGCCTAGCTGCCATGCCACCTGAATGAAGCACGAGGGCTGGAACATTGCTAGGTTCCCCAAGCTTAGACAGGAGCAGTCGAGATGCCTGGGTTGAGTTTGAACCACGGACCTTCCGGTCAGTAAGTAAAACGCGAATTTACTGAAAAGAATGTCCCTGGTTTGAACCCGACCTCTGCTTCCCGACTTTCCCTGTCTAGGTTTGGGCAACCGGGCAGCATCCCAGCCCTCATGCTTCCTTCGGGTGGCATGACAGCTAGGCACCAAAAGGGTGTTACAGCTGAACTATTAGGAGATCGAAAGTCCTACTCACAGCTGGTCCACGCCGGAACATGACTGCCCAAGCTTAATCTCATTAGTAAATTCGGCTCCAACCACTTGGGCCATCTCGCCCCTCCAGCACCCACTCTTTTCCATTCTAGTCAGATAAACTTCATGGTTGTAAGGCAGTGATTGACACAACCCAGACAAACAGCATCAAACCAGCTCTAGCTGGGACACCTCGTGGTTTGGCACAACTGTTTGCAGTTTGTGCACTGGCGGTACCGCAGAGACTGAGTATAGACTCCGCTTGATTCATCGTTTCTTGGCTTGGTGGGTGTCAAGCACCGGGCCGAATAAGGAACTGTTCTTATCGTGAAATGACATTAGGATAGAGATCTCCGAATTTCCCGGCACCCTTTAGAGTGTTTTGTCCATCAATCCAATGGTGAAGTTCGCAGGACTAGAATGGTATGGTCTCTCTAATGGGATAACACTTTCCGACATAGCTTCGGTGTTCTGGAGCACCAGGTGTTTCTTTAGACCACTTCGAAATGCTCACCTGGTTTCCAACACGATCTTCTGAACTCGGGTTGGTCTTTCTTTGTTATCAGTCATTTTTATGGGACCAAGTTTTTATCTACCGACTAGTTGTCATCTTCAACCTGTATTTCCTTCGATGGTTGTTGGACTTTTGCCCAGTTCACCTGTGGTCTGAACCTGAAACTGAAAACCGACTATGTTTCCTGCACACAACCTACGATAGCTGATTGCATTGACCAGGACCTTAGTTCGCTCGACAAGTCATGATGTGCAAATCAAGTCGTTCGTATGCGCACAGCTCTTTCACCCATCCAATCACGTGACGATTTGATAACCTGACTCTTCCTACTTTCGTCGTCAACGCACCATGTGCTTCTCCGATGAGTGCATGTTTGCTAGTTTTTATCGGTGTCCGTGTTACATGGTAACTGTTTAAAAATTCATATTCACACGTGTACGCATCTGTGTGTTTTTCGTTTTGTCTGTGCTCTCGTCTATACACGCGTGTCTTTTTACTCGATGTTGTACAATGTGAATGCCTTATTGTGGTCGGCCGTTCGCACTACCAATTTTGGCGTGCGACCTCGTTTGCAGAGTAGTCTTGTATGTTCGTTTAACCAATGCACAGTCACTGACTCCGATCTGGTATCCATATGTGAATTCATCGGTTTCCGTGCCATCTTTTGCTGGACTTCTCTGCACATTATTCCTAAGCACAGGAAACACTTCGTATCGACAAACTCTTGATCTTTTCCTTGTCACGTCATATGGATGAGGGACACTTCTAAACCCGTCTTTATGGACTACCCCGGAATGAAAACTACCTTGTACTAATGTGACAGTCAGCTACACTCTTTCGGGAGCGAGATGGTCCAAGTGGTTACAGCGCGAATTTACTGACCGCAAGGTCCGTGGTTCGAACCCGACCTCTATCTCTCGACTTCCCCCGTCTAGGCTTGGGCGACCTAGTCCTCGTGCTACCTTCGGGTGGCATGGCAGCTAGGCAACGGAAAGGTGTTACAGCTGAACACTCTTTCATCCTTAGTTGTTCACTTAGGTTAGGAGGTCAGTATAGATGACCGAATGTACGGCGTCAAGTAAACTTTCTCCATTGGTGGCAATCTAGTGCATCCGAAAACAGTGTGAAACAAAATCTCCAATTGTCTGCTCTAACCTTATCAGTTGTGGTCGAGCGCTTTTGCACTGCTTGTGTTGCGAAAACTTTGTTCATCTGTCTCACCTTGACTGTACGCGTGTATAGTCACTGTCAATGCCAATCGGTCATTACCTTCCCTTTCAGAGAATCTCCACCGCTCGAGGTTTCGGTCGGATTCGCTCAGTCCACCGGCGATTCGTTGTCCATCCGCACCACCCTACCCATGGTCACGTCAGCCGGTAGCCGACTTGAAATGAGAGAGTCAATCCTAGTCAGCCCCTCACTGAGCTGTACTTCTACCGTGGACGGCATCGATGATTTGGACGAGCACTTACCAACAACTACCTATGTGTATCATCATCACCAAAGGCACGACGTGGACCACCATCCGGCAGGCGCGCACGCACAACACCACCAGCATTCGGGAGTGAACAAAGACCTGTTTGACTCGCGTGGTCCAACGGTCACCTACCATCATCACCATCATGCCCATCACCACCACCATCATCACTTGCCCCAGACCCCGATCTCTGCATCGAACAACGTATCTCCGCCCATCTGCTCGCCAGTCAAACCGGTTCGTCAGGTTTTTCCCTCATGTTCTCACTTCCGTTGTTTGATCTAACGCTGTGCGATTCATCTCACACTTAGTTAGCTGCTCTTCAACGAGCTCGGAGATCACACACTGCCGCCTTTATCTTTTCTTGTAACCACTGTTGCAATTCTGCATGTTGGGAACCTTCGACTGATTCTATCTTTTGAATAGAGTATACTTCCAGATTATTCTGGCCGTGGTGGCCTCATCATCAGATTGGATTTGATCTAAATCCTTTCTCTGCTCAAAGAAGACCGCAGGCAATGCTCGTATCCCGAACAACACACGTAACTGAGTCTAGGATGTGCATCAAACTCGTGTCCTTTGAAGTATTAATGCGAAGATTCTCAACGAACAAACCTAGACAATGGTAAAAACTGCCTTAATCTTTGTAATATACTACTCATAAAGTTGCTGAAAATCCGTCGACAGCCCACGACCGGTTT
>NW_008751730.1:568396-591413 GCF_000715545.1 Opisthorchis viverrini | reverse complement strand
AACGTACTACTCATAAGGTTGCTGAAAATTCGTCGACAGCCCACGGCCGGTTTCTCCCTTCTTGGACGCAGTCCCCGAGTTTCCGTCAACCTTATGTTGTTATACTCACCCTCGGCTTGAACTTGTCCTATGAATTACCTCATCTCGAGAGGTTTGTAGCACGGTCGAATTTTTCTGTAGAAAAGGTGTTGGGGGGGGGGGATAATGGGATTGATTTCAGCCTGTTGAACTAGTCATTTGGACGAGTGTTAAACGTGGAATTACAGCCACAGTCTCTGATCGTTTGGGGTTTCGTCTGTTCTAACTTGCCCCATTTACCCTCGCCTTCCTGCAGCGAATCTGTGTCCAACTCACCTCTCATTATTTTTCTGCCATTCCTATGTGACCGTCCTTCAATGAGATATTCTCAGGTAGTCGATTCAGACTGATCTTCAACCTTACAACCCTATTCCCTTTTTCTTGGATCCGTTTAGATGACTTTGGCATCAGGCAGTATCCATAACGCAGTTTCCTTCCCTGAACCTACCACTGTGATCAATCTGGACTCACTGGATCAGAATGTGAACCACGCACATTGCCACAATCACCCTCATTATCATCGACATCATCAAGGACACGGTCTGGGCCCTCACCACCACCACCACCACCACCATCACATTCGTCATCACTCCGTGACTCATAATCACGTGAACACCCCGGTGAATAAGGAAAATACAATCATGACGATGACTAATGGTGGTGAAACCGTGTCGAAAAAGACCACCACTTCCGTGCCGACGACCTCCACACGGGATTTGAAGCGAGTAATGCATTTGTCCAATTCGAAAGAGTACAACGGTCCGGCAGAACAAAATGAACTATACTCCGCGCAGGCAGGTGGTGCACAATCCATGTTCGGGTCAGTGGATAGGCACCGCGCGAACACTGCTGACTCGTCCGTTGGTTCTCCCTTCCAAACAGGACAACCTACGTGCTTGGGTGAGCTACACTTTTTTTTTTGCTGTTTTACATCATTCATGTTATTTATAGCCTGGATTCTGTTTGATCTCGCTCATTGGCTTCTTTTCGGCCGGAATCGTATCATACGCCATCATTCATTTATTTAAAGCCTGGATTCTGTTTGATCTCGCTCATTGGCTTCTTTTCGGCCGGAATCGTATCATACGCTCATCAGTCCATGTTACTTTAGAGTAGCTGTTGGCTAAAGTTCAGACTGATGGAAGCCCAGTTTCTCACATCTTTCGATGACATCTCTGATACTGAATTTCTCTCTAACGTATCTTAAGCTTTCGCCAACAGATGATTGGTTGGCTCTACATAGGATCCACCGCCAGCGCATTCCATAAAACCTATTGATTCCAATTTGACACGAAACAAGAGCTCCTCCTAGTACGGCACATTTCAGTCTGGCAGCCAAGTGAGTGTATTCTGTGTTATGGAGGACAGGGGAGAGATGGCTCAAGTGGTTAGAGTGCGAATTTACTGACCGAAAGGTCCGTGGTTCGAACCCGACCTCTGTCTCTCGACTTCCCCTGTCTAGGCTTGGGCAACCTGGCAGTATCCTTGTGCTTCCTTCGGGTAGCATATCAGTTTGGCACCGAAAGGGTGTTACAGCCGAACGGTTTTTTTATCGAGGACAGGCAACCGGGATCACCTTGGAACAAAGAAAGGACTGCCACACAATAGTCAAGTTGTTTTGGCGGTTACCTTATTTAGGCTATGAAGTGGCGTCAGTATAAGCCGCACCGTTTTGAGGCCAAAGTTTCCCATGCATAATATGGATCAAACATCGATCTCTTGTCGGTTCAGATCACGTAGGCCGGAAGCATTGTCGATCCAGCTAACCGTCCGCAGGCACATGATCCTTAGAGGTTGTGATCCAATTTGCTCTGCTCAGTCGATAACCGCTACTAATGGCAAAAGGCACTTATCCGGTTGTAATTCTTTGCATTCCATCACCACCGGTTCACTTCCACTCCTAGAGTTTGATAAATTGAGGACGGATGATCAGTTGATCAGGTGGCCGTGATGATCTGTTGCCGAACAGACCAACAGCCACCTGATCAACAACCGAGGGAACGATTACTCACCATTGGCTACTTTAGTAATTAGCCAGATCAGCGACCACATATCTTAAATGCAGATTTGTTCCTGTTTTCTGTTACCTGCATCAAGGAGGTAATGGTCTTTGTCAGTCCTCGATGTTTCTCTGATGATATCTACTGGGATGATGGCGAAAAATGTACATGCCATTTACAAAGCTCGATGAACAGACGCATAACCGACACATATTTGGCCAGAGCTCATACACAACTCAACAGCACGCCGTAGAGAAGAGTACCCCAGCCACACTTCTTATACAATAAGTGATAGCAACCCTCTATTTCAAGGGATCAGTAAGATATGAGGAAATTCGACAAAACATGCTCGATATTTTGGTTTCCGGAGGTAGTAGTTGCTCTAATTTGTTCACAGGATTTTCACTGCAAACTGAAGCAGAGCCATAGAAACAATAAAAACCATATAGTTCACCACATAACTATGCGAGAATAGCCCGAAAATGCATCGAGATTGAGGACTACTTTGAGAATGCTCATTAGTTCAGATCTCTTCACTTACTGCTCATGAAAACAGGTACGCTAAAGCTCTGAGAATTATGCAGATATGGCTGTCAAATGACCCGGTGTACCACAATTCTGGCGTAGGTACGCTGAGATCTGAGAGATATGGCTATCAAATGATCCGGTGTACCAGGGCGCAACCAGTCAGAAACTCAGTCTGCCCTTGGTCTCCGGCTTTCGTTAGGGCCAGCATCAGACCAACTTCTGACTCACACGGTACGGCCCCTCTGGGCTGGTCACGTCCTCACCGCGATTACTCCGTCCTCGTTGCCGTGGCATCCAATCTCACAATTCAAGACCGGTCCGATCACGTCCCAACGTTGCAGGTCGACACCAGTGGGGCCGTCCTAATCGCGAATACTCCGTCCTCGTTGCCGTGGCATCCATCTCACAATTCAAGACCGCTCCGATCACGTCCCAACGCTGCAGGTCGACACCAGTGGGGCCGTCCTAAGCGCAAACGAGGGCCTTGGTAACCCGGGTGCGATCCCAGAGGCAGGCCCTTAAGCAGAGGCTTGAATCTCACGCGAAAGGTCAACAGATAGAAAAAGTGTGATCACCAGAATGTTGTTAGAACGTACAGTCGGGAAACGGACATACCGGAACCTACCGCGGTCACACGTATCTGAGGCGAGCCTGCGAATATCGGTAGGCCGCGGACTACACGGACACCGATGCATGCTCTCGGGCTGCATACGCCTGGGTGATATGCGGAAAAAATAACGGAAATTAGGCACCGCTAGGTCCCAACATGGTAGCCTTACACATGTCAGCGTCAGAGTGGCGATCACACTGAAGGGAATTTCTTGTGACCACTTGGGGAGAACGACAGAAACTCAGGGTGGGATTAACTAAACTCAGCTTCAGTTGTACTTTAACCACCAGGTGTCCACGAGATTCTCGCATCGGATTGCCAAAGCAACCGGATGCAGCATCATAGTGCTTATGTCGCATTCAGTTAATTACATCTTGAATTTCATCCTGAAGCCTCAAGGAAAGTGTAACACAATTGAATGAGTGTACGAAGGAGTTTGAAACAGCACTTGTTCATCTCTCGGATTTTTCGGAACCGGGGAATGAGTGTACGATTGGGCCGATCGTTCTCTTCCGTTGATCGACACCATATACTGAGAACCGCAATCCGTGCCATGCAGGCTGTGACCACAAACGTTCGGAAGAATGACTGAACCGAAGTCGTTGAACATGGGCACACCTTATATTGCGAGAATCGTGGAACGCCCGTATTTCCACCAATATACGCTTGGTGGCTATGCGACCAACTGTTGTTTCGTTTTGTAGCTCACCTTCATGGTATGTTTGCTAATTGAACACAACAGATGCAGACATATCAATGTGAGTAGATCTTACACCAGTATGCTTCTGAAGGTGCGTGCACCCGGACCTGTGGACACTAGTCGCCGTCAGTAACCAAGTTCCACTACTGAGCAAAGCAACGGAGTCGCTCACGCCTGTCTCACCATACACAACAGCTGACTGCTGTCCCGTCACCCGGTGCTTATTAACCCGTAGTTTTTCATCTCTAGGTGATGGAAATCGCACAAAGTACACTGGCCAACCCGAGTGTACAAAGACACGAACGTCTGTGAGACTGACTGTTCCAAATCGGGACGAGTGAAGCCGTAGTGTTAGTGATGGACAAATGACTTGGCGGGACAACATCAACCAAACCCCTATAGATCTTCTGCATCCATTTTTTTACCAGTTTACCGAAGTAATAGCTCTGTTAGACTCTGGGGTCTAGTTCTTAGATTCCATTTTCTTGGTGTGGAGTAATGGCTTCATAAAATTGTCCACGGTGGTATGACTGTCGTATGTTGCGACACCCTGTGCTATACTCGACCAGAGGAAGGCCCAGCAGAACTGATTTTCTGTGGGCCAGCACCGTACACCTCGTCAGTGGTTTGGACAGAAAGTTCCTGTGAATTGAGGGCGTAACAAGCATGGATGTTGGGTTCGGTTCGGGGACACCACATCAATTCAATACACGAACCCACTGGCGCAGGGAGAGATGGACCAAGTGGCTATAGAGCGCGAACTTACTGATCGGAAAGTCCGTGGTTCGAACCCGACCTCTACCTCTCGACTTCTCCTGTCTAAGCTTGGGCAACCTGGCAGTGTCCCAGCCCTCGTGCTTCCTTCGTGTGGCATGGTTGCTAGGCACCGAAAGGGTGCTACAGTTGAGCGATTATCTCATATTGATCGTTCGAATAGGAACGGATGTGACTGGCGAGATTATAACAGCCAATTTGGTCCATTTCAACGAATACCATTTCCACTGTATTTGATTGTCCGTATTGTGGAACAACGCCGATTATCTCTGGTCTAGTTACGTTGATCTAAAAGTCCGGCTAGGCTGTAAACTGCCTGGTGAGTTTGACAGGGCTATCGATCTGGTTTGTCGATCGTCTGAGTTTTTGTCCCCACTTGAGTATTGCGAAAAGTCCCAGTCAGGCGGATGAGTGTGTTTTCCCAAATTAAATATAGGTTCGGCGAATGTCAGTAAATTATTTGACCGTGACTCGCGGCTATTTGAGACCGTTCGTTGGCGAAAAGTTATACAATTTATCTAAATCAGTGTGTTCTACATGAATGTGTCGTTGGACGGTTCATGATTTACCTGAAGGACACACTGAACCCGTTTTTTCATTAGCGGTCTCTCTTGCACCTTTATGTGCAACTACATAAAGTTAGTTATCCTGACGCTAAAGTCTTCCAGGTGCGCAGTAGTGAACCGATCATGAGGTGTAAAATTTGCCCCCCCCCAGATGTTCCCATTATGTGAAACAAGAGTCACAGTATTTAATGTTTGCACGCATTAGAAAGCATTGTAATCAATGGATACAGGTGTGAGCATAGTGAGATGCTCTGGTGATTACGGTTTGGTTTCGCGTGGCCTTCATCCAGTTGACGAAAGTCTGGTGCGTCGAACGGCGTGCCGCATGAAGCCACATTAATCGTGTTGAACGCCTAGTGTAGTTGAGTTATGGTTACGTACCGTTGAGCACTGGAGCGATCAATTCTTGATAGAAACCGCCTGCTGAATGACGCAATTACCGACAGCGTAGTGGGAGATTCAGACTCACTCCACAAATAGGGGGACCCTGTAAGAGAAGTAAAGAACGGCTGGTGTCCAATACTCTGCAAGGAGTCAGTGGTGAATAGAGGATAGTGGAGACCATAGCGGTCCCGTTCTCTGATGGCAGTTTCCAGCTGGAACTACCGTGAATATTCCATCAGATGAGTTTGTACGTCTGTAAGACCGCCAACTCAATCAATCCTCGGAATGGATAGGTGTAATTCCTGAAGTTGTGGACCAAAATCCGCCGGAAAAAAAAACAGGCAAAGCACATGACACAAGGGTAACCCATCACAGTGAAGTGGAACTCTGTTTTGGCCTTCTGAAGTGGACTGATTTAGGACCGCGTTTGTCGCGTATTTGTTTTGCTTCCCACCTGACTCTCATGGAATACTCATCTGCGCTGTCGCACGATTGGCCAGCAAACATATCGCACGAGTTACTCGACAGCTCTGTGGATGTTCTTTTGCACTCATGGCGGTGTCGTCGCACCGTGGCAGCCTTCCCCACAAAAAAACGACCTGCCATCGGGTTGGGTAGCGCGGGTGATAGCTCAAAGGCCGAAGATAGTGTAAGCTGCGTAAGGTCGGCGAGTTAATGAGTGAGTGAGTGGGACCATTACAGTACTATCTATCTGGACCATTACTGGTCACACGGACAAGGGCGGATTCTAGCTGGAGAGTTCCAGAGCATTACTGTTGGCGTTCCGTGTGTACGTCTGAGCAAACTGTTTGTGAATTTCGCGCTACCATCAGCAATGCTGCGCAGAAGATAGTGAGCACTTCCGAAGGAAACTCAGAAAGCTTATGAAATCCCCGTTTCGGGGGAAATTAGGTAGACTATGGACTGTCGGTATTCGAATTCGAACTTGTAACTTCGAGAGAAAAATGACTTCGGTGTGCTGCTGCTATGCAGTTCGCTTTGATAGCGTAGTCTCGATACCCATGTGGTTCCCAGGTTCGGTACTTCAGGACATTCACTGCTAGTTGGAAGGCGGTTAACGCGACTAACTGCACGTGGTCGAACCTGTTCAGGTGAACCAAGCCACCTGTGGACAATCTGTATTGAAAGGTGACCAAAGTCCACTTTACGGTGTTGTACAACCAACGACTTTCACCGCCTTGAAGATCTTCAGCCCATAGTGTAGGATATTCAGCTTTATTCCGGCTAGTATTGGAGGTCCGTGAGATCGATTTATCTACTTGTTGGTTTGTCATGTCATGTCATGCTTGTGTGCTTTGTTCCCTTTTCCACCTTGCCTGGACAACTGTTAATGTTTAATTACTGGGGCTGCCTTCATTGGGCTTTAAACAGACAACAATAAGATATTAGCCGGTCTAATTTCTCGCGATTTTCCCTTCTCCACGTTTCGTCACTCGTTTTCCTCAGTTCTAAACGATCGATAGACAGATAGATAGCCGGTAGACACAGAGGGCGCGAGAGAGAGAGCGATAGAAATTCAGATGGACGACCATTGATGTGTCTGTTGCAAATTTGTGCACCAAGTCAGAGGAGGAGGACGTGCGAGACCAATTTGGGTTGGAGGATAGTCGGCCGAACTGAAAGCAATGAAGTGTAGAGCCGTCTGAATAATGGTCGTAAAACCTATCATGATAGTGGAATTCTATCACCATTTTGGAGGAAATTGTAGCTGAAAAAAGTTTACATTTTCCGTCTGTCACGGGACCACCTTACGTCCAAACACTGGTGCAGACAAATCCCAAGGCATCTTCTGTGTCGTTGGTCACGTGTTTGCATGCCAACACAGATGCATACACAAACAGGACAAGATCATTCAGCCACCGTCATCCGTTTCTCTTATCTGGCTTTGTTGATGTCTGCCTGTCTACCACATCAAACCGACGAAATTTCCTGTTTGGGTTCGTTCCCGTCTATTTGACACTGGTCCATTCCTTTGGCACGGAGCGATTCACATGAATCACTGCTTGTTAGCGTTGCATCCTGAGAAAGCGGAATTTTCTGTCTAATGCTGCTACCAAGTAAACGTAACTCCGTTCCTGCAGAACCGGTGAGAAACAGACAGATTAGAGGCGAACGCATCAATGATGAAGGTCTGCTGGGGGGAACTTCTAATCGGTTGGCAGGAGTCCTATCTTCTGAAGAGTTGCCGCGCTATCGGGACCACCAGACGGCCGACTACATCCACCATAGGGCAATCCCCTTTGACCATTGGTCGGTCTTGCTTCTTTTCATACCCAAGGCAGGGACCGTTTACTCGCACTCGAAGAACAGCGGCGACACCGAAACAGTTCACTGGAACTATGTAGTTTACTCGAACGACAGGTATGTGTTTGTGGAAAATGATCCAGCTTACGCAGATATGCGCATGGAAGCAATGTGGTGTTGGACTTGGAATCGACTCATCCGGGGATCCTAGGTTGTCCTTGTGTTCCCTTCGTGTGTACTCGTTAGTCCAGTGAAAATTGAGTTAGACTTAAATGAGGATCATATGAAACAACAAGTCCAAGTTGGCGAGTTCCTGGGCCATACAGGGGATGGGAAAACTTCGCTGGGCAATTTTCACACTAGGTACATTTCTGTAATTAGACCGCGCGCAGAAGTTGCATAGGCAGGAGTAGGCCATCATTAAGGTTTTTTCTTCTGGATCATTCCGGATGGGGACTCCGAGACCGGGCACGTCAATCGTTGTTAGTGACATTGTCAGCCATGGTCCAGTCTCGCCCTCAATGGCACTCGTGCGTCCAAGCTGTTGCCTCCCAATCTACCCAACTAAGTCTACTGACAACCCTGTATTTCCGCATCAACTGGAACTATGTAGTTTACTCGAACGACAGGTATGTGTTTGTGGAAAATGATCCAGCTTACGCAGATATGCGCATGGAAGCAATGTGGTGTTGGACTTGGAATCGACTCATCCGGGGATCCTAGGTTGTCCTTGTGTTCCCTTCGTGTGTACTCGTTAGTTCAGTGAAAGTTGAGTTAGACTTAAATGAGGATCATATGAAACAACAAGTCCAAGTTGGCGAGTTCCTGGGCCATACAGGGGATGGGAAAACTTCGCTGGGCAATTTTCACACTAGGTACATTTCTGTAATTAAACCGCGCGCAGAAGTTGCATAGGCAGGAGTAGGCCCATCATTAAGTTTTTTCTTCTGGATCATTCCGGATGGGGACTCCGAGACCGGGCACGTCAATCGTTGTTAGTGACATTGTCAGCCATGGTCCAGTCTCGCCCTCAATGGCACTCGTGCGTCCAAGCTGTTGCCTCCCAATCTCCCCAACTAAGTCTACTGACAACCCTGTATTTCCGCATCAATTGTATCAGCTACCGCCTCCAATGCACCACCCCAAATCATAGGCGAGCGAAACTGTGGCAGCTAGGACCACCGCACGGCAACTACGCGAGTTTTTGAAGCTGATGATGATGATGACCACTCTCGCCTCTGTAAAGACCGCCGGTTACGGTCGACCAAAGTACGTTCAGTTGTAGAATATCATAAACGAGAGATTCAGCTGAGTCTCTCGTGAAAATCAAATTGATTTGCATAAGAGTTTATTTCTCGAAAACAGTCCAAATTGGGTTCAAGTAGAACATAAGGTTGACGGAAACCCGGGGACTGCGCCTACCTGATGAGCCCCAAAAAGGGCGAAACCGGTCGTGGGCTGTCGACGGGTTTTCAGCAACCTTATGAGTAGTACAATACAAAGATATACGTTCAGTCTCGTTTGGGTTTATTAAGATGGGGGCGAGATGGCTCAAGTGGTTAGAGCGCGAATTTACTGGCCGTAAGGTCCGTGGTTCGAACCTGACATCTGCCTCTCGACTTCTCCTGTCTAGGCTTGGGCAACCTGGCAGTATCCCAGCCCTTGTCCAACCTTCGTGTGGCATGACAGCTAGGCACCTTAAGGATGCCACAGGCGAGCACAATAGAATGCAATAGAATCTCCAGAATAACAAAAAATGACATCTTTGGGTGACGTAGGTAATTGATTGTGTGTGATGATGATTTCGACTCTGATGCATTGTTGATGCTCTGTTGATTAACTGGCTTGCAACTCACCTCAGGTGTTCAGTAAAGCTCCGCTTACTTGTAAACCTCCCGGTTGTATTCGTCTGGAAGTTTAGCCTTGTCCTTATCCTAATGGACACGTGACGCTTTACTCAATCACGTGCACTGCCCGTTATGCCATATAGGTACAACTTAATAAAGGTGCTAAAGGTGACTTTGACGGATATACCGTTGTGTGAAATTTGCGTTAGAGCCTCTCAAAACCATTCTCAGATTTTGAACTACTATGGAACAGTATCTTATTCGCAGTTAAGATTTCCCGGAAGTCTTCATTTTTGTGGATTGCCTCTGTCTTTTTGGCTGTTAACACCTTCCACCTCTCCTCCACTCAGTCGGGGACATTCCTCTCTCATTAGTACAACATTCGATCGGTTCAAAGGCTGCAGTAGGTAAATATGTGGAAAAAAATAGTTCAGATATGACTGCCATCTGCGCACTCGAAGGAAACATGAGGGTTGCTCGGGTCGCCAAAGCCCAGACAGGAACAACTGCAATGTGTTGGGGCCTAGGCTCGAATCACGGACCTTCCGGTCAGTAAGCTCGCACGCTACCCGATGAGCTTGACTTATTACGTGTTGCAATCCATTCAGCAAGACTTTTAATGATGTAGTCACATCACCTTCTCCAGTGGCTATCGAAAACTTTATTTGAACAGATGGTGTGGACATTGGTTTTCGGTCTTGACAGTGGTGGGCGCTGGACAAATGAACCATACGAGCGAAGCATTCGGATCGAATCAGTTACAACGAAGATCTATTCATAGGAATGGAACATAGGATGACGCACACTTGAGTGAATTACGAGACTGGAGGAATTGACAAGAGTGGTCAATTCGTAATCACAATACTTGACCTCCCAGTAATGAGAAGTCCCTCTCTAGTGTGATCAAATGTTGCGAGAGACAAGCTAATCTTTGATGAGTGGAAGTTTGGTCTCCAACCTACCGTGAATTTAGTAGCATGCATCCGTCTGCGTGACCGTGTGTCCATGCATCCAGGTTTGTTTGTGTTGTCTTAGTAACCATCTATTAATGAACGGCACAACTCGGGCTGAGTGGATAGGGACCACAGTCCGTAGTGATAAAACACTACGAAATATGGCTTTCGAGTAACACAAAATGGTGTACACTAACTCTCAAGAGGGATCATTGTGGGAGAACGGGTAGCGTTCGGCCTCCGTTTGGCAGACTAGCATATAAGTAGTTACAGACTAAATCATGTTGGAACACACAGTTGCAAGAAAACGGCTCATCTTCCGAAGGGTGTTTGTCAAGTTGTTTTTACCTGGGGGAAATGGGTCGAAAAACCAAATTAGTTTGCAAATGAGTGCACATTAGCTAATTTCGTACAATTTTGTTTTAAGTTGAACATAAGGTTGACGGAAACCCGAGGTCTGCGCCCACCTGATGAGCCCCAAAAAGGGCGAGACCGGTCGTGGGCTGTGGATGGATTTTCAGCAACCAAATGAGTAGTACATTGCAAAAATGGGTCTTAGTTTCGGCATCTAAACAGAAGGTTCGCCAAAGACCACAAGGTTGCTGAATATTTCCCAAGTAGTGTTCCGTCTAGACAATATACTACGATATCTTGAATGTCGTCTTAACTGAAGTACATTTAGTTGAAGGAGATCACTATAAACGAGATTCAGTTGACTCTCCGGTTGAAACCAAATTAGTGCACAGATGAGGGAATTCCGTGAAGCTGAGGATTTGTTTGTTGTCCGAAGGCGTGTACAGACCATGTCTAACCACTACTCTGCCCCACCCAAGCGTCCAGATTCATTCCCATATCTCAGTGCCGGTCCCTTGAATTGTCTGCTCGAGAGAAACGACCATGACTTGCCATCCAACTGCGAGACAGAGAGAGCCTAATTAGCCGACCTAAATGTTTCGCTTCCGACCAATCAACATCGTGGCTTTGTTCTGTCTCTCTCTCTCCATCACACACCCGCCACCCTTCACAAGCGTATGTAGGCACACCCATGTTCGTCCTGTGCGCTACCTGCGCCGTCCTCTCAGCTACGCGTTCTGTTGTGGACCGGTGTGTGATCACACCCAGTGTTCTTATCCTGCCTGGCATGCTTGTATGTTCACGGGCCTATCCATGCACCCACGTGGTGTACGTGAACTAGTCAATAGCCCAGGAACAATGAGTGATTCTCACTCTACCTCACGACTAACAGCTACTACTCACTGTGAATTAGACAGATTATTTACGTAGATACCTGTCCAGGGTTTGATTGTGCCGATGCCTCTAAAGTCGTGGGTCATGTGACAGATACAGGGTAGGTCCACCTGTCCAGATTGATTGTTTTCCGCTTACGTAGCACCTTCCTCTGTCCACCCCTCCCCCATCGTAACCACCACTTCGCTGATGTGATCGCATGAATACAATGGGAACGGCGAGAGAGAGAGAGAGAGGAATCTCTCTGTTGGGTGTCCCTTTCGTAATAGGAGTGTGGAGTAGTGCATTTTCTTCCCCGTATGGTGCGGTTGCTTCAATTCTCTGTGAGACTTCTCTTTTGCGTGTCTTGGTTTACGTCATTTGTGTTTTATTTTGTTTCATTGAACTACACTCCCTCACATCCTATAATGAGTCCCACTCTAAGACGGTGTATGTGACATTCATAAGTCTTTTCGTCCCTCCGAACTACGATCACCTCTCTACTAGAGCTGAATTCGCTTGCTAATTTTTCGAGGTTGTAGCTGGTGAAGAGCATCTCATCAAACTTGGAGAATTCGGATAAGGCGATGATGGATTTGTATATTTGTGATGCACTACTCACAAGGTTGCTGAAAGTTTGTCGACAGCCCACGACCGGTTTTGCCCCTCTTTGGGCTCATCAGGTAGGCGCAGTCCACGAGTTTCCGTCAACCTTAAGTTCTACTTGATAGATTTGTTCTACGCAGACAGGTTTATGTGTAACCCTCTTGGCGACATTTCCCGGGCATTTCCTGAGCGAACGGATGTCATTCGAGTGGAATATGAAGTATCCTCGTGACGGTCACTTTAACCTATGGGACGGTTGCATGACGGACCGAAAGCTCTTCTCCCCGAAGTTTGATATCCTCGAAGGACGGTATTTGGATCTCATGCTCGTCCGATAGAAAGAGGGGGTTTGGCCCCATCGTTTATGTGTCTTTTGCATGTCTCAGTAAGAGCAAAAACAGGCCAAAGATGAGTGGAACTATAAAGACATTTCCAGCTGAAATTGGAACATTCCTGTTGAGTAGTTGTTCTTGGACAATGCAGCACCCGAAACTTCGCTAGACACGGGGATGTTTTGCAACTCTTATGGGGACGTCTTAAAATAATAATAATAATAATAATAATAATAATAATAATAATCCTTCAGCTGGAATATCCTTTTGGTGCCTAGCTGCCATGCCACCATAAGGTAGCACGATGGCCGTGTTCCC
Organism: Opisthorchis viverrini; assembly: GCF_000715545.1. Classification (NCBI taxonomy): domain Eukaryota; kingdom Metazoa; phylum Platyhelminthes; class Trematoda; order Opisthorchiida; family Opisthorchiidae; genus Opisthorchis; species Opisthorchis viverrini. The sequence continues at coordinate 578,225 of NW_008751730.1, read as the reverse complement.
AGCTAGGTTACTCGAGCCTATACAGGAGAGGTCGGGTTCGAACCACGGACCTTCCGGTCAGTAAATTCGCGCTGTAACCACTGAGCCATCTTGCCCCTAGGACTCCTTACCGTGAGAGCCTCACCGCTTTGTGGGTGGGGACTCACACTGTTTCGAATGCCACCTTACTGTGTTGCCTAAAGCGCTCACCAACGTCTCCTTGGTACAAAGTATTTGAATGATGAAAACAAGACGATAGGTGCATTTTCACGCTCAACGAGTGTTAGTAAACTTGTAGTTTTTTGCTTCTTCTTCGTATTCGATGGTTTCGCACAAAAATCCCCCTGATTTCGATTCAACACCTACGTCTCTGAATCACGTTTTGGTGGGACGGCGATGGAATGATTCTTTTGTGTCACGTCCTCTGTTTTCCTTCCCTCTGTGTAGCTGTACTCGTTTCATTGTATATTTCGTGATCCCACACCGTATTGTCTCTTGGTTCCACAGTTGCTACTCGGGAACCACAATCTGATCGATCAAGGACGGGTCATGTACATCCTGCCACACCACCACCACCACCACGGTGTTCGCCGAGCTCAACAGGGAAATTCACGATCAGCTTGCCCACTACATCGCCTGCGTCGAGCGTCCATAAAAAAGAGCATGGAGAACGGTAAGCGTACTCCCACGAAGGTTTTCTCAAAACTTTGATGAAAATCTCTTAAAGTTTGAACTCACTGTATTTGTGGTGATTTGGGCCTCAGACTACAGCTGGGCTCGAACTCGTGACCGATTAGTCCAGTGGTTCCATGCGAGCTTTGTGTTCATCCGTACTGACTCCCTGCGGAAGTGTGTCTGTCTCTCTGAGTTCGGAGTTCATAGGTTGACTGGAACCGTATTCAGCCATCCCAGTTTCACTTAGACTCACGGTCACTGCACATTCACTGTGTTTCGGACCATAGCACACCAGTTGTTTGTAACTGCAAGTCCAGAAACCATCATGGCATGCTGGCCGTGCGTGTAGAAACGCAAGCATGAAGTTTTCAATGTCAGCTACTTCCGTGCCCACCCACCAGGTTCTTCGTGGTTTTCGTTAGGAGTCGCAAAGAGTTTGTCGCTCCCAATCGCATGAAGCGTTGATGAACCTCATCCGTTGACCCAAATTTTTACGTCTGTCTAGTTACTAACGGGTATGTGTCAAGGTGGACCAGAGGAGCCATCGGGGACAACTTAATGTGGAATTCCCTGGTAAGAGGGCCGGAAGCCCCTTTCTCTGTGGTCTTTCAAAGTGATTAGTGCTTGATGTAACTTCAAGGGGTCCACCAAACGATCCTTCGTGGGAAAATAGCTGAACGTCTGCCCCATGTATTGTCTTCCGTTTATCTAACTCCTTGAACTCATTGACTACGTTTAATCTTGAGCGAAAAGCACATCAATAATCGGCGTAGCAACCGGGAAATGGAACCCGATCAAGGGACCCGTCAAATCTTCCCTGTGGAGATGTCTACATGTTATGCCTTTCTAACAGGCCTGCAACACCAAGTAAACAATTTGTTGTGTTCGAACGAGGGGCGGTTCGACACTAAGACCGGTTTGACCATCACAATGCAATGATGATATCACCTCGAATGGTGATGAAACGCTTGCGATTCAGCGAACAAATCAACGGTCATCATTACGATCTGGTCTACCAGTATTTTCTTCAACGTGTTATTTTTCCATTTCAAGATCTATCCGAGGGCGTCCTGCCGGAACATCAGTGCGATTCTGTAGGGGCATGCAGTCCTAGATTGATTGGGTTTCATTAATCCCAATGGCTCCTAAGCCAAAATAGGGTCTCGGATGTTCTCTATGAGTATCTGCTAAAATCGTCGCAACATTCACATGCCCAAGAAGATCAAGGAAAATCCACCACTGGCCTCCGAGGTGAATCATCAAGTGAAGCACCCTGAAGTGGAATATTAGGGAACGAAAAGCGACTGGAATTGATTTGAAACTCCTGCAACCCATCAGTTCAAGACTTTGGCACCCACACTAGCCGACAAGAGCCGTTAATTGACACTCAACACTGATTTAGTCTGAAGAGAACTTACTGATTGGTTCCCCGTCTGTCTTATAACTTGGCCAATTTGGTGACCTGTTCACTTGGCCTGATGAAGCTTTTGTGTCAAAAGCGAAACGTTGCCCAAATAAAAACTACCGACTGTGTACCAAGCTCTCCTGGAACGATGACTTTTCAGTCGGTTCCAAGCTTTTTCCAATTGATTGAAAGCAGATACGGATCTGCTAAAATTCTTTGCCCACGGCTTGAAAACTCCTCTGGAAGAATCGGTCACCACTCAGATGAAATAATGTGACTGCTGCCAGTAGTCAGGTTATACCAATAAGTCAGTAGCTGATTTTTCAGACTTCCCATGGCCCTTTAATCAGTCGTCTAAAACCAACAGCCAAAAGTTCATCTGTTCGGTCGGTCACCTTGTGGCCTCTAGCATTGTTGTTTTCACTATCTGTGGGCGTTTGCTTTCCATTATATGTACACTGACGGGAGTTTTTGAGGCATGAGTTATTCCAGCGTGACACAATGAATGGTTTCCATCGAGCAGATTGTAAATTCCATTTTGAATAAAGACCAAGAAAAAGGTATGACTCTTGTTCGTGTAGTGAGCTTGACATTCCTGAGAATTCTCTCTCTCTCTCTCTCTACGGATCGCTTACATCAGTTGGTGTGTGCAGTCCACACTCTCACTCTCGGTTGCATATTCTAACACGCCAGAGCAAGAATTACTTTCCGGAATCGGGTAAAGACAACCAGCTATCCGTATGACAGTTGTAACGTTCCAAACGAAATGGTGACTGTTAATTGGCAGACTGGGAATTCTATGGTACAGTTGTCCCTCCTGTGAACAAGCTCTTTGCCCAAGAGAAGGACAAAATCGGGGTTCTGTCATTCGGGCGAAACCAAATTTAATTGAACAGTCAACAAGCATTTGCATGGCTTTTTTTAAAAAACGTTCAGCTGTAGCACGCTTTCGGTGCCTAGCTGTCATGCTGCACGAAGGGGGCACGAGGGTTGGGGTACTGCCAGGTTGCCCAAGCCTAGACAGGATAAGTCTAGAGGTAGAGGTCGGGTTCGAACCACAGTCCTTTCGGTCAGTAAGTTCGCGCTCTAACCACTTGGTCCATCTCGCCCCCGGCTTTTTTCAGTCCCCACATTTATCACACGAATAGCTAGAACGATTGGATCTTTGGGATAGGGGCGTAAACTTTCTATCAATCTGCTACGAGGAGTTGGCCATCCACGTTAGTGACTCACATTTTGGCAAGATGTAGTGCCAGCGATCCACACTACTGACCGTTTGAATCACGTGACTTTTCATTGTACTCCTTCGTGCCAACTGCTTCTCAACATCTGCTTCTGTGTCTCTTCCGGTCACACCCCTTCTCAAGGTCGAATCGGTATGCACCTATTGTGAACAGTGATTCAGTTGGCCTACCGTCACGGAGAGACTAGACCTTACCGTGGTGTGACGGTTTGCGCACCTCAGCGATCCATTTAGCTATACTGCGGTGTGTCCCCGCGACACTCACGGAGTCTCATACCACGTTGGTCTCTATGGTTAGAGGTGTGACGAACACAGTCTCCTGGCCCTCCAGGTTGGGGGTTGGAACATGTGGCGACTTGTTCCGTAGAAATGGTAATGCATTTGCATTTCCCGCCAAACACCGCTGCCTTGCGGTGAGGCTTTTGAGCCAAATACTTTGGTTGAGGACCCTAATCGTCCTCCTGTCTAGGTGTGGGCGCCCTGGCAGTATCCCAGCCCTCGTACAACCATGACATTCACAACTAATACGACAGTGAAGCATCGGTGTTGAACACTTATGTCATGCTGTCGATGATGATGATGATGAACAACCTAGGAACGGATAATGATAGTGAGCCCATTGAGTAAGACGGTAGGCTTGAGGTAGTTGGCTTTGGGGGGCGATCACAGTGGTGGAAACGGAATATAAGTTAAGTACTTCAGGAGTGATTTTATATTTCGCTATGGATGACCAGAAGAACAGAAGGCTGCATGTGGATTCATGTCGGATCGTAAAGGTACTTGGTCCACTACGCCTTGAGTACGAATTTTCAACATAAACGTTCGCATCGCGTAACCTGGCGACCACCATTTGCGAATCAACCGTGGACCCAGTTGGACCACGTGGCTATCAGCCACCGGTGGAGAGCCACCTAAAACTGCTGTTCCTTCTGGGGCACACCACTTGGTTCCGATCACGCCATGGTGCGCGCACGCGTGGCAATTCGTTTCCCTTCAGGCCCTCGCCAGTCAGCAAGAAACATGCCAATCTACTGTCTTCGAAGAACTACCAACAGTGTCGATCTGAACTAGCCCAACAACTCTCCACAGTAAGCCAATACTGTGGTGGCAGTGAGCATGTGGATGAAGCGTGGCAAAATGTGAAAGGAGCTATGTTAGTGGCGTTCAGTGCAGTATTGTGCGAAGTTCCTCAACAAAAGCGCTCGTTTGGGTTTTGGGGTTATACCTCCACAGTTCACAACGCTAAGCAGCACTTCCCCGCGGAGATTCTGGTTTTCTCCGAGTGTAACCAGGCTAGTTTTGCGAAACACCCACGTGAAGATTCATTTCGTGTAAACGGGCGACTCAGCTAAATCAATCGTCCAAGGGGTTTCAGCAACCTAATCAGTAGTATGTTTACTCGAGAGACTAATTTTGTTTGACGAATCTCTTAGCTTTTGTCAAGGCGAATTGTAAAGTCCGTAAATGCTCATCTTTTGTAACACACCGGGATTTCTCAACACAAGGAAGTCTGTTGTTGTATGAGGGACTGATAATCTATGCGCTCCATGCACAGAACTAGAGATTTTGTGCAGTTCCTCTTTTAGGCGTCAGATTTCAAAGTAGGTCACAGCGGATCAATAGAAGGAACTTACAGTCGAGCTGACACATTAGCCGACAAACCCCATTGTGCCTATATGTTGGAGAAAAGCGACCCTAATTGCACTCCTAACTGGTGCTCACATCCGAGTTGATGTGACTTCTACACCTATGCTGTTTTTGCCACGCTTGCTAATCCCATTTCGTCCCATGTATTGATTGATCTGGATGAGTCATTTCCAACCGCTAACAATTGGTCCTCACGGCAGGCGCTATTTTTTTTGTCAGCCGCGTCCTCGAGGGGGCGTAATCGAAATGTACTTTTTGCATTGGATACCTACCTCTTAAGGATTTTGCATTCCGACCGTATGTGGCTTAAAAACCATCAGGTGTGTTGAGAACAACTGTGCTCGATGTTGGAGCCGGATTCTCCTCACGTGCGACCTTGCGGGCATTCATCCGAAATGGATGAATTTTCCGACCGTGGCAATTTTCGGTACTGTAATGTGGTTGTCCTGCTCTGGGGCTGGTAGCCTACGGGTCTAGGGCCCATTCACGCGTGGCACACCTTCGTGATTCCAACTTTTTCACTCGATGCAACCATACTGTGTACTTTGTGATCTATCCTCCAATTTGCTCACATCAGAACAATGGTATCACTCGTTTTTTACTCCACCGGCCGATATTTTCCGGGCAGGCTTGTTGCGACCCGGATACAGTGTTTAGTTATTTCGTTATCGTCGCTGTTGTCTGAAAATCGATTGTTTGCGCGATTGGACACATGCACACGGCAGAACGTCTGTTCCGGTGAACCAATCGGTGTGGTGCGCACGCACACGTATGCCAGACTGACTGATTGATCTTCACTATTATCCCGCGTCTAGTTTTGTTTGGGTCGAGCGGCGCAGGTCATGGACCCTCTCCGATTTAGGACTGACCAAGCGATCTCGCCTGGTTTATCGACCTTCTTCAGGCCACCCTATGTTCATATCTGTCGCTGTTGTCGTGGCAGCAAGACGCCATCCTCACTCTGATGTGGGGTCCAAATTCCTGTGTTGATGATGGAGAAGGTAAGCTCCGCAGTGAGGTATGCCCCCCTGTGCGGTATAGTACTGACGAATGGATGAGACCGATATGACAAAAAATGGGAGAACAGAATAATCGGTCTTGTATGCTTAGAAATGGCAAGGTTGTCGGTAGATTCGCCCATATCTAACTAAGCCACTGGTCATTAGAAGTCATCTGGGAACTAGAATCGTTGGATAGTCAGCGAACAAGATGACTGATGTCCGATCAGCGTGTCTAAGGCTCGCCTCTCTAGAGCGACCACAGAGCTGGCCAGGTTTTCACGCTTACACTCAATTTGTGCCTTCATTTGGCTGACCAATCAATAGAGCGCTCACGCCGAACAAAGCGCGTGTCTACTTTTTGCCAGCAACTGAGCGAGCAGTTTATTACGGCACCAACAGATTGCAGGAGCTTGTAGTATGCTGACGGGGCTTCCCAGTTGGATGGTATGTACTCAATCAACTGCTGTTCCCATGCCTTTAATCGATTCATTGTTAAGTTTAGCCATACTCGTGTGTGTGTGTGTGTGTGTGTGTTGGGGAGGGGAGTCCAGCAACGCCTCCGGGGAGACAGTCAAACAGACTTGTTTTATCAGCTGGATTGATCAGCATTTCAACGCATCTTCAGATCGACGCGTTGATGGGCGTTTTGGACTCAAGGTGGTCATACCATTCTATCGGGTAGCTATACTTTGATATTTCAGTGTTCTGGTTGGATCAGTTATAAACCGTGTACCATAGGCACATTGGCTCCCGCTTCTACAGCTTCGATCACTGGAAAAAGGGAGAGTGTGGGACACCTAACCAATCCTTGGTGAGTTCGGGAACTGGATGGCCACGCATTGAAGACAACAGCTTTGATGCACGAGCGCCATAGACTGTGCGATTGGGCTATGTCTGCCAGTGTTCTGGTTGAATCGCATAGCAAAATGCATACAATCACCGAAACGGTCGACTGAAGTAACTAAGGGGTCCGAACTAGTGCGTCCTGATGTCGTTTTGTGCATTTTGTTTTTCTCGTGTGCCTAGCTACCGGGCGCGGGGTCTGAGATGCTACCAGGTTGTCCAAACATAGACAGGAGCATTTGGGACGCCGGGGCTGGGTTCGAACTACGGATCATCCTTGATCACTGAGCTATATCAAGCTCACGATGAGCCCTCTATAAAGACTGTTAACTATGACACACGGATAGCCTGATGAACCTGATGCGTATCACTACGAATAACACAGTTTGGGAACGGTGATCCAGTTTGTTTGATCCAATCAACTTTTTTTCGCAGCTGTTTCCTCTATCTCTTTTCACTCCTAGGATGCCACACACACACACTTGACTGTCTTGTTTTCTGTCTTCTCACAGTGTTATGCAACTGCAACACTTACTTCCACCGGAAGCCATACAAAAAATCCGTCAGATATGGAAAGATATCTTTGGTGCCGGTGCGACCAGATCAGATGATCGTTCTCTCCTCTCCCTTGGATCGATCTCCAGCGGGCCTGCTAGCCGAGTCCAGCCAGGAGGAGCCTTAAGAGAACACTTTGCCCGTCGTGTCCGACAGATTGTGCGTCAGTATCTTGGTCCAAATGCGTTAGTTACCGCGAAGCAGACGCGAACCACCACAGCCAACGTGTCAGTTACTGTACCCGAGGCACCGACTGAAGAAACGAAACCAGCTGATCTGTTTTTCGGACCGAATGGTCGTGATGGTATGTCTGTACTGTACACTGCACACACTAGCTCCTTGTTTGCTTTTGCTAGCTTCTTGTGATAGCAGAACTTGGTTCTAAGACTGTTCAATCCTCGGCGTTAATCACTTCGTTGGTGTCATGCGTCATTGGGTTCCAGTTGGGGAATTGTCGACGTATACCTAGGGATAAGAGCTTGCCTAATCACCTGTACGTTACCATAGTTACTCTGGTTTCCAACATTTGTTTGCATTCTGCGTACGTGGCTTGCATCTTCATCCCCAGCGGGGAAGGAACGTACTCTTGGAGCTGACAGTTCCTTGTGTTGTTACTTGCTGAACGGTAGTGCAACCCTGTATCGGTCCCTTGGTTTCCTGTTCCGCTCACTATGGTATATCAGAAGGCACGGTAGCTTCAGACAGCTCCTTGTGTTCGACAAGGTCGTGCCAGAATCTCCGTGAGGGGGCGAGAAGTGTCCAGTCAAGGATGCTCGACCCGGATTGGCTGGTATTCTGACCAATCAGGGTATGCCTTCGTTTGGTTCGTGTCCTGCACGTGACACATCCGTCCAAATGATGTGATGTTCGGTCATTAGGGATGGCTGGCCTCCGTACGCTTTGTCTCTGATCTCCAGGATCGAAATTTGAGCTCTGCGAGTTGTCACGCAGGACAGGCAGTTAGCCTGTCTAGTTCATTTTCAGACGGTGCTAGCCTGGTAAAATGAATAGTCGTCAGACCCAGACGTAGCACTACTCACAAGGTGCTCGAGGACTCCTCGACAGAAACCCTATGAATAGTGTGTTGTGTGTAGACAGTGTATCATGACATTTCGCATATCGTATCCGCTGATTCAGTTGGAGAAGATCATCATAAACGAGAGATTCACCTGAATTCAGTCAAAACCAAGTTAGTCTGCAAATGAGGGTATTCAGCGGATCGTTCTACCTGTTCCCACACCGCATATGAACCGAAACCGCTGCGATTATAACGCTTCAAAATCAGCATAAAGTCGGCCACGGTTTTACACACCAAGTGACTGCTTATGGCCTGACTGTCAGCCTCAAATGATGCATCTTATCCCACTCCGAATAGTAACAACAATCACTACCTGTTCTCCTCACTGCGCACCATCGGACAGCCGATACCCACACACGCTGTCGCGCCTCCTGTTCACAGCTGCAACGCCCTTTCGCCCATAGCTACCACCCGAAGCATGCACGAAGGCTGGGACACTGCCAATTTGTCCGGTCCTAGACAGTGGAAGTTGAGATGCTGAACCACGGACCTTCCAGTCGGTGGGTTCGTACCTGGGCTATCTCGGGCTCATGTCCTTCGCCAGGTCTGCTTGCCTTCACGCTTACTACTCAGGTATCCATGAGTATATGGTCATAGCTAGATTGCCACAATAGCAAGAAAAACTGAACCCATAATTAGTGTTCTTCCTTCCGCGTTCGGTCCTAACCGAAGCTATTTGATGGGACCACTCATTGTTTTGCCCCTCCATAAGAGCTACGGCTAACCGAGAGAAACGGCGAGTTGACTGTTTCCCACATTGTCGACTGGTGGTTTGAACGAAGGTTATTCTTGTTATGACTTGCTAAACGGTAGTGCAACTCTGTACCGGTCCCTTGGCTTCCTGCTCCCCCCAATACGGTATATCAGAATGCACGGTAGCTCTGCACAGCCTTTTATGGAGACAAAGGAAACTATTACAACTGTATTTATAGGGTAGTCACAGTGTTCGACAAGGTCGTGCCAGAATCTCCGTGAGGGGGCGAGAAGCGTCCAGTCAAGGATGCTCGACCCGGATTGGCTGGTATTCTGACCAATCAGGGCATGCCTTCGTTTGGTCCGTGTCCTGCATGTGTCACATCAGTCCAAATGATGTGGTGTTCGGTTACTAGGATCGGTTGGCCTCCGTACAATTCTCAATTCCTGACTCGAAACGATCGATCAAAAGGGTGTTTGATATTCTTCACTAAAAATACGGAAGTCACAAATTCAGCCTCACCTCAATTGAAGTTGATTGTTCCAAACAAAATTTAAATAAAACGTGAGAGAATTAGTATGCGAAGCTTAGCTGTACCACTTGGGTTCGCTTTCCTCGACCAACTTGTCGGTCAAGTTAGGATATTCCTCATGAAGAACTCCACAAATTTAATAGGTATACTTCCATAGGTAGCAAAGCGTGGTTGGTT
>NW_008751730.1:561065-568162 GCF_000715545.1 Opisthorchis viverrini | reverse complement strand
TAAAGAACTAAAGCACAAGCCAACAAATTTGGGATTATTGTCACATCCCCGTTTTTCGCCCTCTCTCCCGTAGAAAACGTCGCAAGTAGCGGCTCTACTGTCACAGCGCCTCGATTATCCACAACTCCAACTGAGACTACCTCACTCAGCAACGACAACACCAGTGGCGGTCACTTGCCCACGGTGCCAGTAACTGGTGGCAGCAACGCTACGTCCACTGCCCACCCAGTGACACCCACGTCTCAGGGACTGTAAACCATCGTCGTTCAGTCTTCCGTCGGTTTAGACGAATCCCAGGACTCAAAGACTCAGGAAACCAAGGCCATTACTTCCTAATTGCTGACGCTCTTTTTGGGGTTTCCTTTTTTGCTGACAACTTCATCTTTCTAGCATTTTCCAGTGTCTGGAGACTGGCAACAAATCGATACTTGTATCTATCTTTTTACATGTCGACGGCTACCAACCAACCGATCGACATCATCTTCACCTGCTATGGATTTATGTAGCGTTGCTTTTTATCTACATGGCACATTTTTGGAGCCGGCTTATCCTTCTACAGAAGAAACCCACCGTAATTTAGTAGTGGTATCAGGGCCGCACAAGATGCACTTTTTCCCCGAGATTCCCTATGCAAACCTGTTCAACGTCCAACCTCCGGTTTTCAGGTGTTCTGCGGTTCCATTCGTTTGTTGTCTTGTAAAGACTTGACTTGTTCATGCCCACTACCACACACAAACAGCTGAGAACGCGCAACTGTCCTAAAACTAAGCCTCTCTAGTGCGCAAGCCAAACAAGTATCAAATTTACCTCTCCTTGGGACTCCTGGTCGTGATATGTCTGCTTTTCGGTGTTGTTGTTTGTGGTGACCAATGTCAACTTCCTCTATCGAATGTGCTCGCGTTGTTTGTGCTAGGGTGAATCAGCACTGAACACGCAGGTCGTTTGTCGGCTAGCAGAAAGCACCGTGATGGGAATTGGGCAATGTTGGTTAACAGCCTGAAGGCAAATCAAATTGGTCATGATAATTCGTATCTCTGTGTGTGTGTGTGTGTGCAAGACCACTGCCGCTCTTTCTTTGTTGGGCCGCCTAATAATCGGCAAGTCAAACCTAAAATGGCACTGAAATCAGTAGTTCTTTTAGCCGTGGCTTTCGATTCCACATCCCAACATCGCGCTGTCATCGCGGCGCATCTTGCATTTCATGTTTCATGATCTGCGCTCTGGACCCTCTAGTGACCGTCCTTCAGCGGGATTCCTACGTAGCCAGCGGTGCGTTTTGATTTACAAACATGTGGGTAGAGCGAGAATTTACTGACCGGAAAGTCTGTGGTTCGAACCCGACCTCTGCAGTATCCCAGCCCTCGTGCCTCCTTCGTGTGGCATGACATCTAGGCACCGAAAGGGTACTACAGCTGGACGATCATAAACCAGTTGAGCTGTAATGTTATTGTTATTGTTATTACTATGTTGTACTTGGCCCTCACGGATAGGAAACTGACTCCATGAATATCATACAGTGGAAGCGTCCATAATCGATGACCTATGCTAATATGTGCACAATTGGTTATTTAGTTGTGAAGAATAAACTACTGATATTCTTCGCGAGCAGTTATGACATTGTATTGATGAAACTCATAACTGAAAAAGGTCAATTTCAAGATGCAAGATGTCTTGCTCACGGAGGTTTGAATCGCAGCTCCGCCGTATTATGCCTTTTGCAGGCACATCAGTGAGACCTGAGTTTCTGCGGTCGTCGAAAGCCCTAATTAAAACTATGATGTAGTTGTTTCTCGCTGTGGATCCATTACCTCGAGGAACTCTTATTAGTGGCCGCTTTTTCGAGGTTCCATATTCCTTAAAATAAACGTCGTGGGGGGGGGGGCAACTGAACACGGTTTCCAGGATTCGAACTCTCTTGCGATCGAATGTGCTCGCGTTGTTTGTGCTAGGGTGAATCAGCAATGAACACGCAGGTCGTTTGTCGGTTAGCAGAAAGCACCGTGATGGGAATTGGGCAATGTTGGTTAACAGCCTGAAGGCAAATCAAATTGGTCATGATAATTCGTATCTCTGTGTGTGTGTGTGTGGTCAAGACCACTGCCGCTCTTTCTTTGTTGGGCCGCCTAATAATCGGCAAGTCAAACCTAAAATGGCACTAAAATCAGCAGTTCTTTTAGCTGTGGCTTTTGATTCCACATCCCAACATCGCACCGTCATCGCGGCGCATCTTGCATTTCATGTTTCATGATCTGCCCGCTGGATCCTCGAGTGACCGTCCTTCAGCGGGATTCCTACGTAGCCAGCGGTGCGTTTTGATTTACAAACATGGGGGCAGAGCGCGAATTTACTGACCGAAAGATCCGCGGTTCGAACCCAACCTCCGCCACTCAGCAGTATCCCAGCCCTCGTGCCTCCTTCGTGTGGCATGACATCTAGGCACCGAAAGGGTACTACAGCTGGACGATCATAAACCAGTTGAGCTGTAATGTTATTGTTATTGTTATTACTATGTTGTACTTGGCCCTCACGGATAGGAAACTGACTCCATGAATATCATACAGTGGAAGCGTCCATAATCGATGACCTATGCTAATATGTGCACAATTGGTTATTTAGTTGTGAAGAATAAACTACTGATATTCTTCGCGAGCAGTTATGACATTGTATTGATGAAACTCATAACTGAAAAAGGTCAATTTCAAGATGCAAGATGTCTTGCTCACGGAGGTTTGAATCGCAGCTCCGCCGTATTATGCCTTTTGCAGGCACATCAGTGAGACCTGAGTTTCTGCGGTCGTCGAAAGCCCTAATTAAAACTACGATTTAGTTGTTTCTCGCTGTGGATCCATTACCTTGAGGAACTCTTATTGGTGGCCTCTTCTTTGAGTCTTCATATTTCTTAAAATAAACGTCGGGGGGCAGCTGAACATGGTTTCCAGGGGGGGGGGGGCAACTGAACACGGTTTCCAGGATTCGAACTCTCTTGCGGTGGTGTTTCCATGATTATCACGTTTTTTTGTGATATTCGGCCGAAATATCATGACGTCCGTGCTCGGGCCCATTGAATAAGTTATTTCAGTCGAATATCATTCAGCTGTAGTACCCTATGGGTGTCTAACTGCCATGCCACCCGGAGGAAGCACGAGGGCTGAGATACTGCCAGGTTGCCCAAGCCTAGACAGAAGAAGTCGGATGTGGAGGTTCGAACCACGAACCTTCCGGTCAGTAAATTCGCGCTCTAACCATTGAGCCATCTCGCTTTGACTGAACCGGTGTTCACGGAGATTTAGTTTTGTAAGTGAAGCTGATCTATGCTGAATAACCGGTAATCAGTGTTCGATTGTTTCTTTATTGCGCACCGGGGAGTCTTGAACCCCTAACCTTCTGTTTTGTAATTTGAACACGTGATTGTTCGACCACAAGCAGCTACTCACCGGCGTGACCAGCTCACTCTTAGGCAAGAAGCACAGTTTGGCAGCGCTTACAGGATGAAATCTCCATTAAAAGTCCAAAGTCTCTTCACACTGCCAGCAATCGATGATATGACACTAACCGAACCAGATGCCTGCTCTGTGTAACTGCTGCACCACAGCGGTATGGAGCCATCACATTAGGAAGGCTCAAGAGGCAGTCATCGACTTCCGCCTCCGAGACAACCGAGTTCTCAACCGACATGTACCCAAAAGCCCGTATAAGTTATTCTCCCACGTCAGTTGTTGATCAGATGGCTGTCGATCTGTTCGCCGAGTCTGGCAATCGACTTGCAGACGTGTTTCGTCACCGTGCTCGGTGAACAGATCAACAACCAATAAACTCGCCCGGCACATTACCATTCTCCCCGGTTGGAATGAAACCTGGCCTCTGTCTTCGACTACCGCTGTTCGCGGAGTATCGCTCACAGGAGTGAAAACAGCGTTTGACTAATGAACAAATCCGTCACTAGGTTTTTGGGCTGGCGCAATACGCCTGTCGTCTCAGCACTGTTGTGATCCAGCACTAATTTTACTGATTGTGTTAAGAATGCCAGTCGTCAACTTCCTCATTTTACTCTGTTCGTGACTTTAGAAACAGGTCTGGAAGGTCATCTAATGACGTCGCTGTTCATGGATGACCACCAAACCTTCGGAGATTCCCACATTTTGTCGTTATCGTTTTGAAGGTTTCACTTCGTGTCCTCTGACACACCGGACCCTTACGTATGTATTCTAAATTGCAGAAAGCACAGAAACATGTCTGGGCTCTTTGGATTTTGTATTTACCATAGTATAAATGACAGATATTAGTATGGGGTTCATGACCATCAAGATATTCTATGCTTTACCTGACAAATCTGTTGTCAGAGCCGAATACTTAGCTCTCTGGATGCATCTAACCCGTGGTATTCGATTCCGTACTAATCCTCATTTCCGGATATTTATTCTAAAACTTTATAGCTCTGTATTACAAGTTGACTGGGATTCTTTACCTCTGCAGATACCTTTGGTAACCTCCACCTGCACAACGACCGTGGCAAACGTGACTTCACCCCCCGTGGTTGACTTTAAATCGACATCCAACCTGTCCTCGGAGTCACGTCAGGCTTATTCTCAGTTGCCTCCGTCAGGAGGACCGCAAGCGCCACCCAACATGTGTGTCACGGATCTCCAGGCTGCTCGGCGTGCTTCTGGGAATTCCACGTGTTGTATGCTAGAATGGCTTCTCTCGGAGGAGGCTGATCTCGACTTGTTGCCTGCTTCATTCTACGACGCGAAACCTGGACCGTCAAGCATCTCTGTCGCCACAGCGCCATCGGTCAAACCGACTGAAACTGGCTCAAGCGCTCTCACAACCGCCAACCACAGTGTGGTTACCGCTAACAATACCGGTGTTCTCCCTCACTATTCCTCTCCCTTCACATCTTATTTACCTCCCAGTTCCGTTGGCTCAGCGTCATCATGTGACTCGACCAGTAAACAACCCTTATCCATCCAATTCCAACCCCCCATCTCGACACCAACTACTTTCTGCCAGTCTGTGCTTGTAAGCCCGGTGACACCAGCCAGTTTGGGTAGTGATTCGAGTCGACCGCTTCTCGGTTCGCCCACGACCACAATAACTTATCCACCGTGCCCAAATCGTGATCTGGATCAATCTGGTCCCGCATCGCAGCCAACCCCAAATCGCCACACCAATTCCGTCGAGTCGAGTCCAACTTCTTCCAGTGTGGCCGCCTCGCGAAGTAACAGCCTGCTTGTGGTAAGTGTTTTTTTTTCATTTCAGCTGTTACACCCTTTCGGTGCCTAGCTTCTATGCCCTTGAGAACCGGGATACTGTCGAGTTGCCTAAGCCTAGACAGGAGAAGTCGAGATGCAGAGGTCGGATTCGAACCACGGACTTTCCGGTCAGCGAATTTGTGCTCGCCATATCTTTGGGCACGTATGTGATGATGGCTAAATGCGAATTGAAAGCTAATCACTACGGTCAACTAAACGACGCTTTCATTAAAGCTTATCGATTGATTGTGCAGGGAGTTGTCACGTGATCATTAGACTATCAACAGTCGTATTCCGTCCGTTTGGGGGGGTACATCGGTACCTCATCGTCTGCTAGTGACCCGAATTTTTAGTCTATAGTTTATTCTGACCAGCTGTTGGTCTGATTATGCCTAGCCATTTCATTATAATGAAGTACCCGATAATTACGGTGCCTCGACTTTTTTGGAGTTTGCTAGGTGTCGATTGAAGAGGATATGACTTTTGTGGTAAGCAAGCGTTAGGTTTTTTTCACCCAACTGGCCTGTACGCCCAGAAAGGAGTTTATCCACCAGCGTCGTATTATGAATACAGCGATAATAAATGGGTCTGTCGGCTTCTTAAGGGGTGTGAAGTCAAACCGTGTGGGAGAGTTAGTGAGGTTATTTAAAATCGTCTGCATTCGGGAAGGATCTGAACCAAGGAGAGCAATATCATCTGCATACTCAGTGTCTGTGAACAGACGTCTGGAGAGTATTTTGACTCCTGAAGCTTCAGAGGCAGGCAGAGAAACTTCACGTAGCATATCAACACAGGAAGTAAAGAGGAAAGGTGAGATAGGACGGCCTTGTCTGGCCGCAATGAAATTAGGCGAAAGCTTCCCGTACACTCGTACACGCCCACAGGAGTTCGCATACATTGCTCTCATGAGGGACACGTTTGATCGCCAGACTGCTGACGATCGACAGAACCAAAATCAGCTTTCAAATCCGAAGAAATGACTAACGTGGGATGTCTGAAGGAGTGGCGCTGTTCAAGAATCGGTCTCAAGGTAAAGATGCGGTGGACGTATCCTCGATCAGGACGAAACCTAGCTTGATTCTCACGAATCTCTCTCCCAATAATCGAACAACCGGCGCAAAATAATGCCATAGGTGCGACGGATGCCAGGCTAAAACCACGAGGGTCTTCAAATGACGTCCTTGTACTCATTTTGAAAACTGGGATGACGGTCGAGGAGCTCCATTCGGCCGGTATTCTGTTTTCGTTCCGAATCTTCTGCAATATGGTCGTCAGACCGTTCACCAAGGCCTCGCTACCTTCTTTGAACAGCGCGGGGTGCAGGCCATCCGGACCAAGTGATCTATCGCCGCGGATAACCGGAATAGGCAACACGTATGTTGTGGCCGCTGATGCGATTTCGAATATTGGATTTCAACCCTAAACTTAACTCAACCAATGTCAAAATAACTGTAAACCGTGTACACCATATTACTTATTGGAACTCATTAGTAGGATGTATCGCAATAACCTGCACAGGTTTTCCAAGCTCGCGTTCTTCTCAACCTATCTGAACTTATCGGCAATGGCGCCATATCCTCAGTGTGATTCATTCACACTGCTGGTCAATCACTCATCAGTGAACTACTCCGAACGTTCAAGGTTCGAATCTCATAGGGTGCGTACCGTTGATGATTCCAGACCGATATTTCTCGGTCCTTCAGCATGGATGGGCTTCGCCAGTATTGTTCGCCGCAAATCTGAAACTCACGGATGATGGATAGGCGCACTCTAACCACGCTTTGAGTTTGACAGACACAAGTCGTACACTGACAAAAGTTGGTCAATAGTTGAGGAGTGGCGGGG
>NW_008751730.1:552886-560953 GCF_000715545.1 Opisthorchis viverrini | reverse complement strand
CGCCCCTCTACCCACGCGTTGAGTTTGACAGACACAAGTCGTACACTGACAAAAGTTGGTCAATAGTTGAGGAGTGGCGGGGTGAAGAGCGGGAGCGATGGTGGCATCAAAAGTTTCAACTTCTAACCTTCCCTCGAAAACTGTTTACCGTCACCTCGCCCCGTTTATGTGTTCCGAGCTTTGCAGTACTCGTTGTGGGTGGCCTTGAGTGTCAGGTGGTGTCCATACCATTTACTCAGCACTTCTCTGCTCTACACTGTTGCTAAAAGTATGAACAAGCTGTTTGACACAAGTAGCCTAAATTCCAAAAACAGTTCATCTTGGGTTTTGGCCTTGCTTGGGGCTCATCAGGGAGACATAATCCTCAGAAGCTGAAATAATCAATTCCTGAGTTGAGCAACAATCAGGCCGAATGCGTGTTAGGTTCCTGGAACCAGAGACCTGATAGAGTCCTTCGGGAGAATGTAGGTACACGGTCTAGTGAGAGGGACTCCATCGAGGCAGTTAGAAAGCGCGTTTTCGGTTGTGTAACGGGTACTTCCATGGAAGAATGTGTCCAGCACTAGGAGCTGCGTTGGTTGGGACGTGTTGCATATGTCGAACCATCGTTTGCCGAAGAGTGCTGTTCTCTTTGCCCAACTCAGAGTGGCGTAAACAGAGAGGCGGCCAACCCTTGACTTGGAAGAGGAGTATGAAGGAGATGACGAAACGCTTGGGTGTTGTCGGTTCTACTTGCCTTCCAAGATGGGGTCCGCATGATCCTCACTGTACCTAGTTGGAGACGCTGGCGCCTACCGTGCCTTGAAGAGCATTAACCAGTGTTTGTCCTTTCTTCGGTTTTTGATCTTTAGACGCGTGTTTCCATATCGAAATTTTTACATACTTTGGGATTCACCTCATCAGACTGGCACTACCCTTGGCATGATCTCGAATGAGACGTTTCTCTCTTTTCTCCCATATTCTCCTGTTACTCTTTCGCATTCATCGCTTGCACTCACTTTTTATGTTTGTGACCATGCTCTTCAAAAATAAATGATAATAATGGCTGCCAACCGATGTCAGTAGCGTTGCTGTTGTCAGTTTCTATCCAGATTGCCTGAGTGAATGTCTGGAGGTGTAGGCACCTCGGAAAGATTGAAGCTAGCACCAAGTCCCTTCCCCGTCCACCTTTACTCTTTTCTTTACAATAAGGCTTCCAAATAAATCATGGTTGTACGGCAGTGAGGAATCGGTGTTGCACACTGATGTCATGCTGTCGATGATGATGATGATGATGATGATGAAACTTTCCCTTGCAAAATTTCGCGGATTTCCGAGCATAGCCATCATGAAACCCGGTGACACTCTACGTTCGCTTATTTTCAACCCCTAAGCAACTGACCTGAGTCTCTAACAGTTTTCATAAACCGAACTTGTACCGGGAAACCTCATAGCCACCGAGCCCCATTCATTCCTGTGCGTGAATCTTAAGTACTCCATTGTACCGCGGGACATCCGAACAAAGAATGGTTAGGGTGTAGGAACGTCCAAGATGAGCTTTATTACATCCCAACTCTGTTGCCCGTTAGGTGCAGCATAGAGCAGTGGCTTTCTGGAAACACAAATTCACGACAGTTTCTGTGGACAGAAAATAGGGGAATCCCCTTGAGACGATGTCTAGGCGGCAAGGTAACCTGTTCCACCAATCCTTATGTAGAAGTCAACCTGGCCTGCAATAATCGGGCGTTTCACGTCAACATTCCTCGTGGTGGCAACCCACTTCGACCACCGGGCAATAGGCCTACTCTACGCGAACTGCAGGTCTTGACGATTCCAGGTTAGCCTTTTTTCGCGGAGACCTGTAGACCATATTCTCTCCTTGACCGATCCAACGACTGAAAACCGAGTGCTTGAAAATTCATTGGCCAAGAATGAGCTCCACGAGGACCGTCCGGTGTTTCCCTCTGTCGCTTTGGTGTGACAAGACAAGAGGAAGACTGTTCAAACAGTGCGATCTTGCAACTACATACGAATAATTGGTTGAGTCTCAGGTTGGAAGATGCCTACTTATCTGAGTTGTTTGGTTCCCCAGTTGGGGAACGTAAGTTATCACCATCGACAGCAAGACATCAGTGTTCAACACCAATGCTTCGCTACCGTATTGGAACATGAGGCAAATATGTTGACGGATAGGAAGAGACGTTCTGAAGCCGGTTTCATTCGGGTTGGCACAGGCGGAAACACCGCATGAATCTTTCCGGTGTCAGCAACAATTTTAAAAAGTTTTTCATTGTGATGGGCAAATTGTATGTTAATGCTGAAATAGGGTTTCTGTTCCTCCATCAAATTTTTACTGACGAATTCATTCCTCATTAATTGACGATGTTTCCGGAATGTACATTGTCTGGAAATCAAAGTCTTTTCGAATCACAAAGACGACAGGTTGTGAGGTACGATGCCGACGCGTGTACGTGCACACACACCCCTTGAAGAGTTTCCCAGTGCACAAGGTTCACACATTGAGGGCGTCACCTGAGCTACGTGAGCCACGCTGTTCAGCTGACGGTGGTGGGTGGCGAATGATTCCGCAACTTTGCCGTTCGAATTGCCGTGGGTCATCGTTGCACCTCATTGGTCTGGTGTTCCTCCACACTTTTGGATAATGTGGACGACATTCATATCTGCTCTGAACCTTCCAGCAGCTCTGTCAAGGCTTGACTGACCTGACAATATGTCAGAGCTTATGGTTCCCAGAGATGCATAGTTCCTTTATACCATGGGTCCGCCTGGATTTGATTGACCGTTTTAAAACGTGATGATTTCCTCGTACTTTGAAGCACCACGCTTTCGTTGAGAAACCTAATCGATCTACTCCTACCCACTTTGTTGTTCCACTATAGTAACGGTATTTTCCTCAGCTTAGTTCTCGGTCTGAGCCTCCCAAGCTAGCGTTCACGTCAAAACAACCACCAAAGGTGCACAAGATATATTAACGCCAATATATAGCGTGGGCGGCAATAACTTTCTGGAAATTCTGACGCGTTCTGGATGTGCCATTGGCAACCGACGTTCGGCCAATACTGAGTCATGATTGGCTGTTTGGTCCAGATCTTCGTCCAATCAGATCTCGGCTTGATGCCGGACCGGCAAGCATCCCGAATTTTCGGCTAATCTTGTGTGGGATGGGCTTCTCGGCCGTAGCAGCACCTGACTGCGAGCGGTAAAGCGGAACACGTGTGGAACTCCGCCTAACATCCACACAATCTTTTGTCATACTCTATCGTCTGAGGTGTTCTTATCACAGTCGTATCACGAATAAAATGGCCATTCGAGCGAGTGCAAAAGCTCCGATTCCTGGTTTGTTTGTTCGTTCGTTCAGCTATCTATTTCATCCCTCCGGGTAAAGTTTCACTCAAATCCATTCACCTCGGGATTGTTCATCTCTGTCTCTGTCTCTCTGAGGGATTTCTTTCTATGGGGATCTTCACGGGCCACCCGCTGATAGACAAACCAGATCATGTGATGGTGGCCAGATATACTTGTCAGTCTATCTATCTATCTAACCCGTTGCTCTACACCTGAGCATTTCCGCCCGTTTCACCAGGTCGCGTGAACTGGAAAGATTGAGATCCAGGCAAAATGGGGTTATGTTTTTGGAGTGTATTTATTTTCAATCATTTTGAATGGGTAATATCTCTTTGTTGATCATTCGTACGCTTGATCACATAGCAGCTGACCAGGTGACTTATTTTCGCCCCGAGTTCTGTGTTTTCGATTTATTGGCTTACTGTTAAACGTTTCTTTTTTATTGATCCGAATAGGTGGGTTGTTTGTAACACCACACCCTTCAGTGATTTAGTGTCTCAATATTTTATATAGGGTTATTCACCTGGACTCAATGCTTGTCTAACTGTGACACTCGGTCCGAAACTATTATAAAACTTGAATGGGGCATACCTCGACGGGAACGTTCTGAATGCTGGGAGTGGATTCGAACCAGTCAACTATTTTGCTGTTTAAAACTCTGACTTCATTGTGTACACTCGGACGAGTTTCTATTCACTTCCCAATTTCCCCACTTCTTTGTCATTCCATTGGTCAGCGTCTGCTGGACCCTTCAACGCCCAACTCGGTAGGATTGGGAAAACCTCGTTCGAATTCACTTGTGAGTTTATACTGTATATTCACTATCATTGTCATTGTTGTGTTTTCTATCTTGACCGATGTCATCATCATCATTATCAGCTTTAAGTACTGCGTACTTGTCGTGCAGTGGTTGTAGCTGACGCAGTTTCGTTCACCGATGATTTGGGGGGGAGGTAGGTAGATGCGCATTGGAGACGGGAGCTGATAAATTGATGCGTAAATACAGGACTGTCGGTGGACTTTTAAGTGGGGGAATTGTGAAAAGAGCTTGGATTCACGAGCGCCATTGAGGACGCGACTGGGCCATGTTTGACAATGTCTCCAACCATTGATGTCGACCATCTCGGGGTCCCCATTCAGGAAGACGGCAATGACCAGCGCAGCTGAGTTCGCTCGCAGTGGCTTTCATCTTGACCAGTGAGACAAACTCCGGATTTGAATTGTCTGTTAGTAACATCTTGTACACTCTCATGCTCATCCGGACAGCAGTGTGTCCATTGCACAGGAAGGTGATGTCATTCAGGCTCCAGAAAAACGATAGGTACAACACGCATGGATAGTAAATCGCTGTGGGGTTGATTAGGATGGGATTCGGTGACTCCCGGGGATATCTGATTCTACTACATGTGCAAATGATAATGTGGAGCCTCTCTGTTGATGTCGAACCTGGGGTTTTAGGCACACAGCATTACTTCGTGAGACGGGCGATAGGACGGGTTCCCAGGTGACGCGTGCCTAGACTGAGAGTTCATTGATTGAGATAGTAACCAAGATTAGTGTTACTGCTGTTGCCTTGGGATATTGATTTTTTTCTATATTTGATTAGTCTTCAATGGTACGTGTATTTCCGGATGAAGGAATCACCTGTGCAAACAGCTGCCCGATGCAACACTATGTATTATCTACGTATGTGCATTATCACTTGGTATCATTATTGTGTTATCGTATATAACCGTACACTGAGGCAAGTGTGTTTTGACTGAGCGCACAGCCGTTTTGCGACCGAATCTAGGGCATTCTAGTCAGTTTAGTCCTTGGCTCAGTGGTCAGAGCGCGAATTCACTGACCGGAATGTCCGTGGTTCGAACCCGACCTCTGCATTTTGACTAGGCTTGGGCAGCTTGACAGTATCCCAGCTTTCGTGCTTCCTTCGGGTGGCATGGCAGCTAGGCACGGAAGGGTTCCTACAGTCAGATGATTATCTCATCACCTTATAATTGAAAGGGAATATATCTCATCCGTATCACGAGCCACTTTTGTTCAGTTTCCTAGCTTTGCTAGATGTATATCGATGGTATTAATACCGGCCATTCCTAAGAATGTGACGACTTTCGTTTTCGGCTCTCAAACGAAGGTTAAATCCATACTAGGTATTCTCTGCTTGATGCTCCATACCACGCTCACTCTCCCCTTACTTTTTTCTTTCCCATACTATCCGATCCTTACCAAATGCTCTTGGCAATGGACTAGTTCCTGCACTTTTGTTACTTTTCTGAGCGCTTCTCCGGTTCACTTTTTTCGTTAGTCACTGCCTCCGTTGCAGTATGATCCCTTCAACTTCGCTTGGATTGGTAAGGATGTCGTTAGGAAACTTCCTGACTTCAAATGATGTTCAAAGGGTTAGACAGCATGACCTTAAAGCTAGTGGACCGGGTGGCTTGATAGCTCCAGGATGGATATTTTTCACCAGAGCACGCTATACCTATGTAAGGACCAATATACCCCAGTTCTTTACGCTTTCTCGCATTTGTTATCTCCTCTGATTCAGACGATTTCGGAGCCTGGTTCGCCGTCTGTGATACCTGGACACTTGGAGTCTCTGGCACGTCGTCCTTCTGAGGGTGGTTTGAACCATCAGCTGATCGTGAACAATCGCACTCGTGAAATGGCCGTGCACTCATCCTCTCGTCTTACATCGCCCATACTGGAGACCTCCGGTGCGATGAGCAGTCTGATAGATAGATAGATAGATAGATAGATAGATAGATAGATAGATAGATAGATAGATAGATAGATAGATAGATAGGCACGGAAAGGTTGCTACAGTCGGATGATTATCTCATAATAATCGAAAGTCAATATATCGCATCCGTATCACGAGCCAATTTTGTTCAGTTTGCCAGCTTTGCTAGATGTATATCGATGGTATTATTACCGCTCATTCCTAAGAATGTGATGACTTTCCGGCCCTCACACCAAATTTAAACCCATACTAGGTATTCTCTGCTTGATGCTCCATACCACGCTCACTCTCCCCTGCCTTACTTTTTTCCCATACTATCCGATCCTTACCAAATGCTCTTGGCAATGGACTAGTTCCTGCACTTTTGTTACTTTTCTGAGCGCTTCTCCGGTTCACTTTTTTCGTTAGTCATTGCCTCCGTTGCAGTATGATCCCTTCAACTTCGCTTGGATTGGTAAGGATGTCGTTAGGAAACTTCCTGACTTCAAATGATGTTCAAAGGGTTAGACAGCATGACCTTAAAGCTAGTGGACCGGGTGGCTTGATAGCTCCAGGATGGATATTTTTCACCAGAGCACTCTATACCTATGTAAGGACAAACATACCCCAGTTCTTTACGCTTTCTTCCATTTCTTATCTCCTCTGATTCAGACGACTTCGGAGCCTGGTTCGCTGTCTGTGATACCTGGACACTTGGAGTCTCTGGCACGTCGTCCTTCTGAGGGTGGTTTGAACCATCAGCTGATCGTGAACAATCGCACTCGTGAAATGGCCGTGCACTCATCCTCTCGTCTTACATCGCCCATACTGGAGACCTCCGGTGCGATGAGCAGTCCTGCAACGGCTTCCTTAGAGCCAGTAGGCAGAAACAAACGACGTCGAAGTGGACCACCTACACCACAGCTGGCGGCTCCCAACTCCATGCACACGTCCAACCACATCACAAGAACCCGACACGTCTCCCAAATCGATATGCCTACAAACTCTATTCCTGTTTCCAACGGGCCCGTCTCTTCACTTACCCAACTATTGCTTCAAGACTTTCCTTCCACAAACAACAGTGACTCTTCCGACTACGACGGGAACAAAACTTACGGCACTACAAGTAGTACAACTTCACCATCTTATTTCCACCAATCAACGTTTGATTCACAAACACCACAGTTGGTCGAACTTGGCAGAATGGCACCAGTCTCACAAGCGAGTTCGAATGGTTTGGTCCCTGTTTCTGGGAACCTGCACTATAACGCTTCGACCCCACGTCCTAAATGCCCACCGGATCTGGCATCCTCGATCGCAGGGGATTTGACACCCAGTTCCACGGCAGCCCATCCGAAAAGTAGCTTTCCGTTTTTCGCGCCATCTGGAACGAATGGGCCAAGAGTTCATTCGCCACCTGTCTACACTCTACCAACTTCTGGCAACTCAGTAACTCTTTCTTCGGCAAGTTACCAGTCTCAGTTGACAGATAATTCATGCTCGACGCCGTTGCCGATCACCAGTTCAATACCTTTTACCCCGACGATAGCTCCTACAACCGAAGCGCCATCCAGTCTTTGTCGTCTCTTATTGGACCCACAACTTGGCCCTCAAAATCCGAGTCCGGAAAGCAGCATACCCTCTGGGACGGTATTGTCAACTCCAAAGTCCTCCGTGACCAGGGGTAGAACGGTTTATAGTTCAGCCGCGCGGTCTTTGTCCAGCTCATCACCGAAAGTCACCAGGTTTGTGGTCTTGTGTTGTTTTTCTGATCGATGTCTCCAACCCCGTTCACCTGGAAACTTGCATCTATTTGAGGTTTTTTTTTCGTGATGCTTTCATTCCGTCCACTGGAGCTCTCGTATCACTGCACATGCCTTTCTTTTGGAACGGAAATTCGTCCTCAGTTGTCGAGGTCACAAGACTTTGTCTGGAATAACGAGTTCTTTGTGAGTGCATATTCAAGCACGTGGCGCGTTGAGCTACCATCCAAGGCGGTT
>NW_008751730.1:550982-552860 GCF_000715545.1 Opisthorchis viverrini | reverse complement strand
CAGGAATGCGGTAATGTCTACCTGTCCATTATCACTTGCCCTCATCAGAGCTAAAACTGTTATCAACCACTTTGACGGTTCGACGGTGATTTCCGTGTGTTGCGATAGATTATGGGCTACGGTTTTCCTAATGCCTTCTTAATACCGCGAACCAGAGTCGGGTTGCATGGCAACTAGGTACCTGAAATGTGTTACAGCTGCACGATTTCTTATTTTGGACCCGAGTCTGGATAGCCAAATCAGAGAAGCCAATGAACGTGCGAATCAGCTGATCTATTGAACACTGACGCGTACAGGCGTGCCATGGGCAGTCACGTGTCCAGAGTAAGGTAGCAGCTTTAGGAGGGGGTAACTGTTGTGGACCGCAGTTTTCCTAATACCGTGAACCCGAGTCTGGATAGTCGCTTGATAGCCTGATGCGCTTAGCCAAACCAGAAAGCCAATGTATGTGTGGATCAGCTGATCGACAGCTTAACACTGACGCGTACAGGCTTGCATGTGCAGCCGAAAACGGGCTGTTTATAAAGCTCACTTGGAAAGTTTTAGGGGGGGGGGCAAAAAGTGATACTAAATGTAGAAATCATCTGTTAGGGGCGGGCGAAGAACAAGAAATGAAATCTATCCCACCGAAAACGGTTGGTCGGCTAAACAGTGTCTGAGAGATTAGCAAAACACTCATTTGCATATCTATTTGGTTTTAACCGAACTGAATTTCTCGTTCATGATATTCTTCAAGTAAAGGTGCAATACCAGGTCGCCTCGTGTTTCATTTGGTACGATACACAGGTGGAACACTACCTCGTATAGACGAAATATACTACTCATGAGGTCGAAGTTTCAAGCAACCATATGAGTAGTATGTTACTGAGAGAGTTCACAGCAATCTTTCTCTTGTTTACTTCCTTCTGTGTATGCATTTTTTTTAAATGTTTGTCTCTCTAGTTCCTGCGGATTTCCTCCACTTTACCATGACGTCCCTCATTGGGTCATTGGGACATAATCAATCCCCTCTTTCGTTAGGTCCCTATTGCAAATACTTCCGTCCGCATTTCTCCAACACCAGGGGCGACAGCAATGGCTTGTAGCATAAAGGAAGTCACGCGTGGTCTATGGAGAGAATGGTAGTATTCCGGCTACCATCCTTTTGTTACACGGAAGGGTAAAATGCCAGCTGAGGACAATCCGTCGCGCATGATTCACTTGGACCAACCTTTTAATGCGAGCAGCATTAGGTGGTCTAGGTGATTGGACACTGCTAGAGGTTGCATTTCGGCGCTTCTGTCGTTTTTTAGATGCCTTATTGTAAAGAAAAGAGTAAGGGTGGACGGGGAAGGGACTTAGTGCTAGCTTACCACAATCATTCCAAGGTGCCTACACCTCCAGACATTCACTCAGGTAATCTGGATAGAAACTGATACCAAGAACACCACTGACATCGGTTGGCAGCCGTATTTCATAGCGTCTCCAGCCATGCATAGGGATGATCTTGCGTACTTCATCCTGGAAGATAGTAGCTCCAGACTTTTCGTAATCGATTTAATTTCCCTCTGCTAGGTCAAAGTTTGATCACATCCTTTCTTGCGCGAAGGGTGGTTTGGAGTGCCAGACACATTATTCGTTTGAAGTCAATGCCGCAAAATCGAAGACTCAGTTTCTAATTGCCACGTTTCTGAGACAACGTTTGTTGAAGATCTTAAGACGTCGCAGTTTCACTGATCGCAGAGACCACACCTCACAGCTTCATTCTAGTAGGGCCGTAGGCACCTCAGAATGCTTGACATAGGCCAGCACTAGGTCTCCTCCCTCATACACTCTTTTTCTCTTCTTTTCACTCTAGGGTTTATGGTTGTAAGGCAGTGAAGCACGAGTGCCAGCACT
>NW_008751730.1:532682-550977 GCF_000715545.1 Opisthorchis viverrini | reverse complement strand
TGATGATGATGATGACCTGTTGGTTTCTCCTCCTTCGTTATCTCACACTTGATAACGTATTCCCCTTTCATTTGTTTTTCAGTCACGATGTCTACGAATTTTCTACAGCCAGCTCTGAGTCCAAAGGAAGTCCACACTCTAAATCCACGGAATCTTTGTCAGACAGTGTGTTTTTAGAGACAGTTAATCCAGCCTCCATGTCTACCAGCCACCTTCGACCGATTAACATTGACACATCATACCGTCAGTCCACCACCACCACCACCGCCTGTTCGACAACCTCACAGCCTCTTTCACCAAAAGCGATTGCCGAGGAAGTGGAATTCCTAAATGAAATCTTACGACGCGATGAGTTGGAACGCAGTTCAGCAGGAGATCATCTGGACAGTGCCTACTCGCCGAAACTAAAGCGATCGCGACTAGACAATTCGACACGACGCTTTTCCGGGGAACCCCATCCTCATGTTGATGGAGATCAGCCTTTCATGAACGGGGACTCGGACGATGAGTCTGTGGAGGCTGTTGCTAGGATCTGTGAACAATTGCAAGAAGGCTTCGTCTCAAAACCGATGACATCTGAACTGAACGGTAACACCATCTCATCCACGTTCAGCAACTATTCCCAAGTGATTGGACCTAACCGAATGCCCTCCTCGCTTACATTCGATTCGAGTCCTAGCAATCAATCACTTCGAACGGTTACTAGCTTGGAGCAGTTGGATTCTCTAACCTGTGAGTGACTCCCCACTATTGCTTTACTCGGGCTGAATTGCTAGTCGGATCTTCACTTTGTCTGAAGTTAGACAAGACTGAACAGTTGTTTCTGAGCGCAGGGGATCATAGAGTTACACAGTCTAGAAAGGAAGAAATCGTTCAGCTCTAGTATCTTTTCGGTGTCTAACTGTCATGCCACCAGAAGGCAGCATGAGGGTTGGGATACTGTTTTGTTGCCCTAGCCTAGACGGGAAATCGAGAGCCTGGTCAGTATGAAACCACGGACCTTCCGGTCAGTCGACTCGAGCTCTAACCAATAAGCCATCTCACCCGGTTACACAAGCTGCTATTGATCGGATCTTCTGCTCGCTAGTACACCCTTTAGGTGGGTGAATGGAACTTTGGGATAATGTTCACGCCTACTCTGTTGTACAGAACGAATTGAAGGATATTGCCAACACTCTCCTGGTTAATAGCGGACGATTTAAAGTAACTGAACCCGAAACCCAGTCGCATACCTTGCAAACGTTGCTGGAAACGAGGTTCACTTCCTTTTTGTCCGGCTTGCCTATCGGGAGTTCTGTCAACCGAATTAGTGCGCTTGTCCGCACTAGTCATCCCCCAAAGGCTGGTTCTACAACCAGTCAGCTTTTTCTTAATACGTCTTGTACACTCTCCTGCACCTGAACATAGTTGAGATGTCCAGCGTGCTTTAATCCAATCAATCCAACGTAGTAGCTGGTTTGGGCAATGGGTAATGACCACTGTATCGATTCCCCCGGCTTTAGCGGAATACCCATTTTCGCCTGTATTTTATTGTTTAATTTAATTCGGTACCCAGATCTATGATTATACTGCGTTTTAATCACCTGGTACTAATCCCGTGGATGCTAAGATTCCTCTGTTTGGCACGCGTCACCCTGTGTTTGAGCTCCTCTGTTACAGGAAGTGAAATCAGTTCACGTGATGTGTGGCCTTTAGCGCAAGATTCGCCCTACCCATCACGTGACCATCGATCGTCCGGGTAGAAATGTCACGAGTCAGGTGACAGCGTCGCGGTTGTCCAACCTGTTGGTTCTACAGAACTGTAACCCGCCCGATGCTATTGGGTAGCTGATTGTGGATGAACGTGAATGCCTTGGAGGGGTGGCTTGGAACAGCTGACAAAGGCAAATTATGTTCAGATGGATGTAATTCAATGTTAGCGCAGGATTCAGCTGCATCCCAGCTAAATTTCTCGTTTACACCGCTCTTCGGCTGATTACGCTACACACAGGCCTCATGTTTCAGTCGACACGACATCAGAGAAGTATTGGTAATTGATCAGGTGGCTGTTGATCTGTTCGCCAAACTTAGCAATTGATTGGCAGACGTTTCGTCATCATTCGAGGAGACATCATCATTGTGCTGTTGGTTGGGTATTCCGTTTCACTGCTCCGCAGACTGGATGGAAACCTTTTGTCCAACAAATTCCGGCTTTTCTTCTTTCCTGAGGCTCGTTAGGTATGGCTTTGTGCAGCACTTCGGTTGACGAGCGAAGCTTGTATCCGGAAGAATCCTCTAACCACTTCAACTGCTGCCAACACTAGCCCTCGTATCATTTTTAGCTGCGCCTACACTACTCACGAGTGACCTATTAAAACCCCTCGGGCCATGGAGGCCTATGCTGACTGTTTTTGAACGCCTTACCAACCAAGCAGAACAGTCCAGAGGGTGACACAAGTGTCACGAGTGGTTTCACGAGGTTGAATGACCCACTGAGTATGTCACCCTTATCGGTAGTTGAGTCTTTCGTAGGTATGTTTTCACATTCTTGGTCTTAGGACTGCTGTATCCCGCGAACATTCAGATCACCCAATGTTCTCCGAATACTTCACACTTGACGTCGGTCGTCATGTACGATCTAGTGACTGTCACCGAGGCTAGTAACTCGCATGTGTACCTCCTGCCAAAACACAATTTCCTTTTTTCGCTTGACTGGAACTCATTCCGTTATTTCGTTGGGTTGTTCCTTCCGATTCCTATGTCACTTTTAGTTTACTGATTTAGCAGGTACCTAATTAGTACGTTTCTCAGCGACGAGTATCAACCACACTTTATGTAGTGTGCAATTTCTGGTCCTGTTGTTACTTTGAACCACTTTACTTTACTTTAATTTACTTTAAACTTCAGTTCTCCTTCATCCACCAGCCACAGTGACCTCCACTTGATTCAACATTGTTCTAGGACTTTTGATCATCAACCGTAGCACCAACTAAAATACTGGACGTATAATTAGGCCAGTGAAATTTCATGTTCTCGCGCCTTTCCACTGAGTTGTTACGTCTGTGGCGATTCCATGCTCTGCACCGCCCGAACAGTATCTCGCTTTACCATTATGTTTTACGTTTATCATAGTCAGTCTGTTCTACAATTTACCGTTGCTACCGTTTCTCTTTTAACTGCGATCAGCACCTCGATCGAGCTCAACAATATCTTGGTCCGCATCATCAGTACAGGCACCTGTGCGTCCTGCAGGCGGATCACACCGAGTAAACAAAGCTGCGGTTGCTGCAGCTCTGGCGAGCCAGGAGGCCGCAGCCAGTCAACGAACGAAACTTGCCAACCAGCGTCACCTGGCCGAACAACGAAAGGTTGGTAGTTCCTCGGTAATGAGGCTGATATTTGTTTGTTTGTTTGTTTGTTTGTTTGACCTCCTTTGGTGCTTTTTGACCGTTAGGGTATTAAATGGACTCTGCCGTTTTGTCACTTCGTCCTAGATCTACTCTTCTCACAACCTACTCAGCAGGTGTTCATTCCGTGTTCTACATTCTATTCGTTGTCTCACTCTTTCTTTAGCGTTTGCTTCAACATCAGCTTTTCAATCAAGTCACGGTCTATTCCCCCACTCCACCCTCCAATGGAGTTTCCTCACCGACCATTATACCCCCACCGGCTTTGATATCGCCTGGTTTACGATCACCGCCACTCAAATGCATCAAACAAATGCGACCGAATCCTACGTCTGATCTTGATGGACGAAGAATAGTCCGTCGCCGTTCGGGTTCCCATCAATCCACGCCCCGAGTGACCAGCACCACTGTGTTCGGTCAGCCATCGTCGCCTACAACTCCGGTAACGTTCAATTTGACGGCAACGACGGTGGTGGTCCTGACGCCGCCGACCATCACCACGACCTCTCTGGGTGCGGACTACTATCGTAACTGCCCCCCAGAACAATTGTCCCGATACTTGAAGGAGGTCGGTCCCAACGTTCGTGTTCAGGTATGTGGAACACAGTCAAGTTTTTTCGCGCTGACGAGTAATTTTTTTTTACAATCGAGCTGTTAGGCCGAAGGTTCCCCTTCGAGTGAATCCCATAACAGCGTCCTCCTCCGGCTATTGTCCCCCGAAGGGTGCCGAATACTCTTAAGCTCCTGGTGACCCACTTTGGATCTATTACTGAATCGAGTGATGTCAGGCGGAATCGCTTTGCCGCCGCACGTAGTTGGGCTCTGTGACAGTCAGTACGCTTAATTCTCACGAGTTTGGTCAAATGGTCAAGCAGTTAACCAGTCAAGGCCAGCTCTGGCTGTTCAGTTTATGGACTCAGCGCGCAGTCGTGCCGGTTGCCACTGTCGCGTCCAGAAGGCATTCGATTCCCAAATGAACTTTAAGTACGCCGTGTTTACTGCACTCTGTGTACCCTTTGTGGCTCTATGGAAAACCGTAGCTTGAGAGGACCAGACCGGAGGCTGAGCTGAGACGTAGCCGTTATTTTAAGTGGCCCATTAAAATACACATCTCCGGAAGATATTCCCTGGAGGTTTGCTTTTCGACTGGCGCCACGCTGCTCAGATGATACCACGGAACCAGAGACCCTTGTTCTCAGCGATATGAATAAACCTGCCCATCATTGTTTGATCCAGTCAATCGATATTGCCTTCGAATTTTGCGCAGAGGACTGTCTTCACGAGCACTTTTATTTTATCGAAAGAATGTCAAATGTTCGACCGAACAGTGTTCACCTGTAAGGGATGTGGAAATGCAGTTGTTTAAAGTCTGCACAAAACGGGTCGTGAAAACGGGCACATTGCGTAGCAGATCATTCACTCTTACTGGCGTGGAGTCCATACCAGCCAACTAAAAAATATATCGCCTTCCGCAACAAAATATTGCAGCTAAATCAGCCTACTGATGTGTTGACGAGTAGCTCAAAACATTCGCGGAAACAGGCCTCAGGGCAACTGTAGTAAACCCAAACCATGAACACCGCTTGTTCGAACTGGTTTGCCGTCTAAAGACCGAACAGCCCGTAGGTTTCTTATGTTGTGAAATGCGTGAAAGTGTGCGAAAGCGCACGTGGCCTCGGCTCAAGTACTCCCTGCTCAACCGAATCAGGCGGTAAACTTTCACTTGTTTGGTAGCTCATGAGGTTTGCTTTTTGTGGTAAATAGGCCCTCCCAACAAGCACGTATCGCTGTCTGGGGATGATCTTGAAGAACCCAAAAAATGTGTGCCACGGATAAGCGAAAATCTCCCGGAACACGACAAGACCATTCCAAATGGGAATGGTTTTTTATGGCAGGAGGTACCACGTTTCGTATAAAAGTATGTGGGGGTAGGGCTTGCAGAGTAAAGCGTAAAACGTTCGACTGGAATCTGGGTAGTTAAATGAACCGTGCCAGTCAAGTTGAAGAAAGAAAGAAGCATTATAAGCTGTTTTGCCAGCTTCAATGGTATGACGTTGCACAGTAAAGATCAACTCATTTTAGTGGACAAACATCGTTTAGCCTTCACTGCGACGATTGGCTGAATTGTTAGGTTTAGAGTAACATTGTCCTTTTTCTAAATGGAATAGAGAATATGTTCATCACCTGGTTCTTGTAGCACTTACAACCGGGTGTACGTGACCGTCGGGTAGGTGATCATAGCCTTCGCTACCCGCCCGCTTCTAGTATTGCATTTGTTCAAACTGAGGCTGGTAGCTTCTTAAGCCAACTTTAGTAACGGTATTTTTCTCAGCTTAGTTCTCGGTTGAGCCTCCCCAAGCTAGCGTTCACGTCAAAACAACCACCAAAGGTGCACAAGATATATTAGCGCCAATATATAGCGTGGGCGGCAATAACTTTCTGGAACCTCTGACGCGTTCTGGATACGCCATTGGCAACCGGCATTCGGCCAATACTGGGTCATGATTGGCTGTTGGGTCCGAACTATCGACCAATCAGATCTCGGCTTGATGCCGAACCGCCAAGCTTCCCGATCTTTTGGCCGAACTTGCGTGGGATGGGCTCCTCGGCCGTAGCAGCACCTGAGTGCGAGCGGTAAAGCGGGATTCGTGTGGAGTTCCGCCCAACACCAGCTGTTGACCGTAAGTGTGGACTGGGTGCAATCTTTTGGATTCGCTCTAATTGACGAAACTTGCGTTCGCCGTCTCTGTCCGTAATTTCTTTTTCCAGGGTGTGTTGGCCCATATCCTTCGTTTTCTCCGTCTCTAAACGCTGCTTCAGTTGGCGAAAAGTGTGACGGGTTTTTTGGCAGACCAAATTTTATGTCCAAAGTATCCAAATATTTTATCTTCATGTGAACGTGTAATATCGGTGTTACAGAGGATGTGGGAACCTTCATTTGACAGTATAAGTCGTGAAAAATGATCACGTACTTTAGGGGGAATTGGCTAGTTGGTAGTGATAAATTATTTTGAAAAGACAAAGTGAGAATTGCCGGAGTCCCATTGAATGTGCGCTTCCCTTCAGCAATAAGTGGAACGAGTAGTCCCTGATGATATGTTGGAGGCGAGATGAACTAAGTGATTGGAACGTGAATTAACTGGCCGGAAGGTCCGTGATTCGAATCCGAACTCTGTCTCTCGACTTCCCTTGTCTAGGTTTGGGCAACCTGGCAGTATCCCGTCTCTCATGGCATGGCAGCTAGCCAGCGAAAGGGTTCTACAGCTGAACGATGACATCGTTGGTCGGGAGAAGTAGTGTTTCTTCACAGTTTGATCACTAGTCATCCATGTTCCCCAATGATCAGTTTTCTCTCTCTCTCTCTCCTCTCTCTCTATCCCGTCTCTCATGGCATGGCAGCTAGCCAGCGAAAGGGTTCTACAGCTGAACGATGACATCGTTGGTCGGGAGAAGTAGTGTTTCTTCACAGTTTGATCACTAGTCATCCATGTTCCCCAATGATCAGTTTTCTCTCTCTCTCTCTCCTAGCAGCTTTCCACTCCCATCTCTACAAATGGCGAATTCCTGACGCCTCTTTCTCCACCAAACACCCAGAAACATGGTTCGCAGTCTATCTGGCCAACATCCTCATCGCCTTCAGTCCAAGCCACTCAGTCGATCGAAACAGCACAACCATTTGGGCCCCATGCCACATGGTCCGGCTGCATCTCGGGAACGTCAACGGTCAACCGTCCTATCCCATCCATCATTAGCCCAACTACGACCGAACATGATGGGTGGTTCCAAGCGCATCCAGCTCCGAGTTTGTCTCCCAACGTCCCGGTGGCGATTTCTCCTGTGGGTATGAAATCTCATGGGCGGTCGAAGGGCCCTGGTGGAGAAAGGACAAACACTGGGTATGGGGTTCTTCATGCTTTTTTTCGGTCCATCGTTCCTTGCCTCTTGCTTTAGTTCCACGCTACCCGACTTTTGAGTTATCTTGGTGGTTATGGTGCGAACTTCAGGCTGTCTTGAGTACCATTCCTCGGTTTACCGGTTTACATCTATTCGGGTTCCGTGCACAGAAAGGCTGTGAAGCACTAGGCTGGGTTGGGTTGAATGTGAACTAGTGCATTTCGTACCAAGTTCCGACCGAACTGGTTCATACGGAAAGTGATTGCTTAATTGACCGCTTATTTGGGTTTCAGTCGGTTCTTGACAAACATAGTCTTAGGCATTGTGAACTATTGTTCATGTATGCTACAGGCAAAGGGTTGACCTTGACATGGGGATCACGTAACGGAGCACATGATTAGTAACTCAGCTACTGAGTGTTTTGCGCCGTGACGGGCAACACTCGTGTTCGTCCGTGTCACCAAATGTGTTGGATGTAGATAAGCAAATACAGGGCGGTAAGCCGTTGAGGGACACGTTCACTTGAAGGTATAACCGTTTTCCTTGAGCCCATCTACGATCCACTGAAAGCTAACTGGAATGACTGCAGCGTTTGAGACAAAATTGTGAACCTGGGGGCCTTGATGTGATGGGCTTTTTGCTATAGCTCGCCGCGAGCTCCATAATGAGTTCAAAGAAGTTGTCTTCAACCACTCTTGGCTTGAATCAACTTTATTTTCGGATTTTTGTTAAGAAAGTCATCGTCCAGTCTTCACCAATCGATATTTTTATGTGTTTTAACAGCCGGACTTCGAGAGTCAACTTCCGACGGGCATCTGTAGCTAGTTGTCCCTCATCAACTTCGGTCGACCTAACTCAGGAGCCGTCTATGATGTTATCGGGACCGATCGAGACACGACTCGTTCCTGGCTTGGCCCAGTCCAGTCTCCGTCCACACTCATCTGAAGCCAGTCAGCAGCCTGGTTCAACTTTCCTCATCGCCTCTCCTCTCTACTCGCCCAATCCTTCTTACCCAGCCACTATGAGTACAGTTGGCGCAGATCGATATGTTCCACCCACCAGCCCTCAGTTAGCCAACAGCAGCAGCAGTACAAACATTACTAACCCAGCACAGGTTCGTTGGACCGATGGCACAGTGCCACGTGACATTAGTTTGACGCCACAACAACAGCCACGGATCAGCTCACTTCCAACGACGCCGACTAAATACGTGGTCGGTTACGTTCCCACCACCCTCAGTGTAATTACCGTCAGTCCCACGTCAGGTCACACACCGCCAGCGCAACCCTCTCCACACTACCTAAACAACACCACAACTTCTACACATGCACCATCAACCGCTAGTTCTGATCAGGTCACCAATGCATTTTTCCTCTATCCCTCACCTGAACAATCGTCCAAGGAATCCGCCCCCAGGCCCACAGGAACTAATTTCATTTACCCGTCACAGGAGCCATCGCAACCCATTGTCCTACAACCACCGATTCAGCCTCAGTTTCCCCAATCGACATACAGTGCGGCGACTCCAGTTCTATCCCGTTCGACTGTACACGCACGACCCTTACCGTCCTCGGTCGTTGGCGAACTACAGCATCCCGGTGTCGATCCCATCATGTCCCATAGAACTCACAAATTGAGCCGCGCCGCAGAACAAACGTCTTTCTCCGAAAGTTACGTGATTGTGGAACCGCAAGTCAATGCCGGCAACTGTGTTCCAATGGACACGAAGCTGGAAGATAGTCTCCTTCCGGAGGACATCATCAACGACGTATTTGATCGTAAGTTCCATATATAGCCGTTTGTTTGGAGGTATTTTTGCGTCTTTTCTTGACTCCAAACATACTACTAATTGGGTTGCTGAAATTTTTTCGTCCTTATTGTGACTTACCAACACTATTCTACTCGAACCTCAATTATACACAATTCGCGAAATACCCTCCTGCCTAGCGACTCCCGGTCGTGGGCTGTCGAAGTTTTTTCAGCAACCCTATGGGGAAGTGTGCTTCGCCAAGAAAATAGCACTGTGACATCTCAAATATCGTACTAATTGAAACATGGCGCGACCTTCGTGCAGAATACTCAGGCGACCGGAAGGTCCGTGGTTCGAACCCAACCTCTGCCTCTCGACTTTCCTTGTTTAGGCTTGGGCAATCTGGCAGTATCCCAGCCCTCGTGCTCCTTTTGGGTAGCAGCTAGACACTGAAAGGGTGATACAGCTGAACGATTTTTTAATGCGTTATTCCTGCCATGTATGACTGTACACGCACGACCCTTACCGTCCTCGGTCGTTGGCGAACTACAGCATCCCGGTGTCGATCCCATCATGTCCCATAGAACTCACAAATTGAGCCGCGCCGCAGAACAAACGTCTTTCTCCGAAAGTTACGTGATTGTGGAACCGCAAGTCAATGCCGGCAACTGTGTTCCAATGGACACGAAGCTGGAAGATAGTCTCCTTCCGGAGGACATCATCAACGACGTATTTGATCGTAAGTTCCATATATAGCCGTTTGTTTGGAGGTATTTTTGCGTCTTTTCTTGACTCCAAACATACTACTAATTGGGTTGCTGAAATTTTTTCGTCCTTATTGTGACTTACCAACACTATTCTACTCGAACCTCAATTATACACAATTCGCGAAATACCCTCCTGCCTAGCGACTCCCGGTCGTGGGCTGTCGAAGTTTTTTCAGCAACCCTATGGGGAAGTGTGCTTCGCCAAGAAAATAGCACTGTGACATCTCAAATATCGTACTAATTGAAACATGGCGCGACCTTCGTGCAGAATACTCAGGCGACCGGAAGGTCCGTGGTTCGAACCCAACCTCTGCCTCTCGACTTTCCTTGTTTAGGCTTGGGCAATCTGGCAGTATCCCAGCCCTCGTGCTCCTTTTGGGTAGCAGCTAGACACTGAAAGGGTGATACAGCTGAACGATTTTTTAATGCGTTATTCCTACCATGTATAGAATGAAGTACTTTAGTATATATATATACCCTTATATTGCTTACAAGTCATGTAAACCCTACACAAGGAATCAGGTGTTTAGTTAACCCCATTTGGTTCAGAAGTCACAGGCCATGCACACAGCCATGCCACTTTAGAACTACCCCTTCTTGTTCGTTTTCACTCTTGTTTGGTCGCTTTTGTACCAACTAGATGACGTTCAGATGATTCATACTCGACTCAGCACAAATTGTGCGGAAGCTCATTGACATGTTTCGATGTGGTAGACTGCGGTACACGTTATCGTGTACTCACTTGATCCGGTCTTGTTTGTCAGTGACCGGTAAATGAGGCGTTTTCCCTCTATTCACTGACTCTACACTGAATCCAAAAAAAAACACTGACTGGCAGCGTTTATACTGTCTCTATCAGAAACAAGGTTCAGCCTGCTTTTGAAATTCTTTCAGGCCTTCACTTTTCAACCACCGAGCACGTCACATTAATTCTCATCGTTTTAGATGCCTGTTTCAGCGCACCGTTATCTCAGTTTTGCATACAAAACGCTTAGGTTGACGGTCGCCTCCCTGTTCCACATTACTCCATGTACTGCTGTCCGTTCAGCTGCATGGTGGATTGATGATGTTTCAAAAGCTCTGGTTGAGTGTTGGTCTGTTCGCCGACCTTGGCAGTTGGATTGCAAGCGTTTCATCACCAGTCGTGGTGATATCGTTAGTGCGGGGTTAGGTGGTATATTCATTCTATTCTGCCTTTGCTTATATAGTTTCTAAACAGTATCCAGAGGGGGTCTTCGCGTTGTTTGATTGGTCACCTTGGAACGCATGGTTGCGTTGAGATCTCATTTCCCTCTATCTGGTTCGTTCTTTGGGCGCCTTCAGTTCGACAGTTTCGTTTCTCCATTGTGATTGGACAGTTTCTTTCTTGCTCTGCGGTCTGATTTTGTTCCCCTTGATTGGCTGATCCGATTGCTTCCAATTTTTAGTGTTCTTCTTTGATCCCATTGTTCCGTTGGTTGCCGTCAGCCTGTTTAATTTCCCATTTGGTTCAGAGTCCCTTGGCTGTATAGTTGTCTTGTTCATAGCGGCTGATAGACTAGGTCGGTATCTGTGTGTCTATTGATCGATTTTCCTGTAACTTTCTGGTGGATTCATCTGCAGTCTGTATTCTTTTCTTGACTAGACTGATCCATTACAGTTCGCGCATATTCTTTTGGTCAACACCAACACGTATGTATGAAGCGTTTGCTTTCACCTGTTAAGTTTGTCACTTCGTGTAGTCGACGAGCTGGCCACCTTCACTTGCCCAATCGGATCGATTCTTTGATCCAATTCTGGGCTCAGAACCTGGAAGGAATTGAAGCTGGGCTTCTCTCTAGGTACCTTGTTTGTCCGCCAAGACACCAATTACAAACATACTGACTGAATGGCACAAGTAGTTAAACTTCCACTACCTCTCCGCTTTTTTATTTCAGTGGAAACTATGGTTGTTGCAAAACAGCAACAACAGCAACAGTTATCCGCCAAGGACTGTGGTCTCCGTAACAACTGCTCCTATTCCACCTACTCTCCGAACCTTCTCGAACTGGATGCACCCCGGGACTTGAACACGTACCCTTCCACCGCGTCCTCGTCGCCCAGTCCATGTTCGCCTAGGCTGAGCAACACAATTCCGCCAGATTCGCGGTCATATCTGAGCCCTTGATTTTTACTCTCAGACACCTATTTCTTCAACCCATGCATCTGTCATCCATTGGTCTTTCACGAACGGACTGCGTCGGCATTATCTTACCAAGAAGACCTTAACAGACCTTACGCATTTGTGTTCGGTCGTGTTCCTATTGAACTCTTCTCTTCGACTATTCGTAGCGAGAATTTGCATGCTTTCACTTTCGATGTGTGACCTTGCCACCCAAAGGACACACTGTGGCTGTCATCATTTGTCAGACTACAAGGTCTTACAATAACACACATGGTTTTGACTAGGTCCCCTTGCTGACTGAGTCCTCCCGCCTCCAGTTGTCCCGATATTTTCCGGACCAACTGCCTACCACTCCACACGCTGCCCCCACTTTTACTTCACTCAGGCGAATCACTTACTCTCCGGGACCTCTCTCAAGCATCTTGCGTTATCGGTCGAGTGCTTCAGACTGGAACGTCTGTGTTTGTGTTAGTGTGTCTTCAATTACTTTTGTGCCCCTCAGCTCCACTCCCCCCCCCACCTCCACGTTCACTGACACACCCTAGCACAGCCAGCCCACTACCAGGATATGTTTTCAGGTATTATCTCTCTCTCTCACACACACACACACACCACACGCCCTTTCGTTGTTGAAGTTTTATTTGATTTTGTCGTTTTGCTGACTTTTTTGAGGTTTGAAAAGCCAGGACAATCCTTCGGTCATAGCGCTCAATTCCGGTTCTCTGGGTGTGTCGTCACTGTTCTACAGGCGTCGCTAGTGTGCAGGACAGTGGACTAGTGGATAAACGTGTGGCAGTCTGATTAGATTCCTCTGCGGTTTTTTCAAAACACATTTGCTTTGACAACTTTATTCCCGCACACACACACACGCGCCCTTCCGTTACCTCCTTCTGACACAAGCTATTTTTTCACGTGTTTTCGCGCAATATGCCACAGGTCTGTGTGTGTGTGACCTGTTTTTGAGCTTCGATGTGCATGCCTCGGAACCCTTCTTTCCGCCCCCCCCCCTTCCGGCGCCACAAATACGGTCAGGGCTAGCGTTTTTACATTTTTATCGCTAGAGATTTATCCGATATCTGTGTGTACACACACCTTTTTCTACGGCTAAGGCTGCGCCGCGCAGGGGCAGCGTTATTAAAGGCATTTTTCGCGCTGGCCTCCTCATTTCCAATCCATCCGCCGTTCACATTTCTTTCCCATCCTGTTTCTCACACTGGACGCCATCGTTTTTGACTACGGCCTCTTTCACCACTGCATCCTTGTTTGTACATTTCGGTGTGTGCGTGTTGGGGGAAGTTGTATTGTTCGTCCGGCGGTTCGCATCCTTCAGTTTTCCGTATCCAATGAACTTAGTTCACAATAAGAGTCACACGCACAATTTTTAATCCTCGTACACACGCTCGCTGATAACGAAGATCACACCATTTACCATTTTGCATAGTGTCACAATTTGTGTGTGTGTGTAGTGGTTATTCTTCCGGCTTTCTTGCCATCTGATTTTATCTGCCCCTCGTTTCCCAGCGCCCCGTCATCATTCAGTCTCACTTTCAAGACGTCCATATCTCTAGATCTCTTTGTTTGTTTCTCTGTGGCGCCGTTCACCTCGTTCCCCGGAATTGTTTTCGCTTTCTTGTACTCGTCTCTCATTTTTCTATCCGGTTCGATCATCCGGCCCACCCTATTCTCCTCGATCACTCAGTGAATATCCCATTCTATTTTCGACGCTCCTTGTTTTTTTTGCTATTTACATGTAGATATACATCATGTCTTCAAAGAACCGTACCATCTTACGTGATTTTTTGCCGTCTTTTGTTCATTGGACAATGGTTTGGCCCCGGGTCGCGAACCTAGACTGTACGAGCACCTGGAACGAAGTTGTATAGCGACAAAAGTGACACAGTACAGTATCACATGAGGTCAGTAGGGAATCAGTCTTGGGATGGAGTCAACGACCTTTTCTTACCGGATTAATAAGCTCCACTGAACAACTGGAGAGTTTTGTGGTTCCGATTACTTGTGCAAGGGGGCAAGACCACGCAAATAATATGTTTTCGTGTACTTCGTGAACTGGATCTTCGTAAGACTTTCGGAGGTATCGTTGAAATGGTGCTTGATCGGGTCGTTATTTGCTGGACTTGTATCATAAACTAGTCGTGTTTCTGGTGATGGGACGTGTGCTGAGGTTCACGATACGGAGCTTTGAGTCACGCGCAGGTTTGATAACCCCGAAAGAACGGGATTAGGAAGCCTACGACAATCTTTCCCCATAGGTGAGCGAAATTTCGACCAACCTCAACTGTCCACGTGTTGTGACTTGGTGAACCGTAGTGCAACTCTGTATCGGTCCCTTGGCTTCCTGCTCCGCCAACTATGTTACATCCCTATTATCATGAACACATATCTCCGGCCGACAATGGAATACGCGATCCAAGCCTGGTCTCCATGGCTGCAAAAGGATACACAACTGCTAGAGCGTATCTACCACCGCGCGACCAAGCTGGTCATTGGCCTCCGAAACGTTCCCTACAGTGAAAGGCTACGTAAACTCGATTTGTTTGATTTAACTTATCGGCGTATACGAGGAGACCTCATCCCGATGTTCAAGATAATAAACACCCCTAATCACCCTTTAAAACATTTGTCCACAGTTAATTTGGCCCGACAGACCCGACGGAATCCATTGGCCGTTTGACATTCCATGTTCCCGCATTAACTGTCGGCGCTACTTTTTTTCAGTCCGCGTATCCCTCACGTGGAACAAACTACCAACATCTGTTGTGGATTGTGGTAACCTCGAGACTTTCAAACATTCGCTTGACGAATACATAAGACCTCACCCAACTTCCCTCATCAGCATTTGAGATGCAGATTACAAACAATAGAACATATATGTCATATCATTCCGTTTATCTGTATACATACACACACACCAATATCCTTTGGTCATTGTAAAGCAAAATGCTTTTTAGACCAATATAACCTTGATTTACCTTGATTTACCTTGATCAAAAGGCACGGTGGCTCCACATAGCCCTTTATGGAGACGACGGAAAATCATTACAACTGTATTCACAGGGTGGTCGCAGAGTGTTCCACAAGGTCGTGCTAGAATCACTGTGAGGGGACGAAAAAGCGTCGAGTGAAAGGTGCTCGATCTGGATTGGCTGGCATTCTGACCAACCAGTGCATGCCTTCCTTTGGTCCATGTCCTGCACGTGACACATCCATCGGAACGATGTGATGTTCGGTTATTAGGAAAGGCTGGCCTCCGTACCCCACGTTCGTCGCGTCAACAGGTGCGCAAGTCTGTCACTGACCGACATAGCACAGGGTCTGCACAAGAAACAAATATTGCCCCGGCGGTGGTCGTCCCTTCCGAGGACCGCCTCGTGGTTGACTGGCGGTGCCCGCACGTGTTCGTGGAGCACGAACACCGGTGTGTGAGTGGGTCAGTGATATACACACACATGCAAGCTATTATACCAGCTTCGGACGCGGCTGCCTGTGTGGCAAGATGAATGGCGCGTACGGAGGAGACCAAAAGTGCACTGGGGGAACAAGCAAACGAATCATGGTGTCGTGTACATTTCCAGGCACTTGACGATGACCGAAAAAGAAGGCTTCCCTGCTTCAGCGAACGCAGGCGTCATTTACAGCTTTGGATTTTTTCTAAGGGTGTCTCATCTCTGTCGTTTTCATAATTTGCAACTGCAGTTCGAAATTCCTTGCCTGACGATCTGTCATCTAAACGTTTACTGGTTAGGGGAACTGTGCCAAAATTAAACTTCCAGACTAAGTAAAATGGGTTTGTATGGTTCGTATGGATCCATCACTTTTACCCACAGTTTTCGGATGAATGTTTGCGCCGAAGCCGGAGAGGAATTCAACTTTGATTATTAAAGAGCGTACCTGTATTCAAGGCGTTCACGTTTGATGACGCAGACGGATTCTTTGAGGGACAGTGTGTACCTGTTTCATGCAGTACAATAGCAAAATAATGCAAGTTTACAACCGTAGCAAGCTGTCACATTCGTCTCCAAAATCCGATGCAAACAGTTTGACCAGAGTCCGCCAGAATATAGGTTATTGGCAGCGGCCTTCTTATAAGATTAGCATTTGTGCGGAGACCAGCAGCCCCTAGTAACCCAACATCACATCATTTGACGGATGTGTCGCATGCAGGACACGGACCAAACGAAGGCGTGCTATGATTGGTCAAAATGCCGGCCAATCCGGATCGAGCATCTTTGACTCGACGTTTCTCGCCCCCTCACAGTGATTCTAGGACGACCTTGTGGAACACTATGGTTACCCTATAAATACAGATGTAATGATTCTCCTTTGGCTCCATAAACGGCTGTGTAGAGTTACCGTGCCTTTTGAGATACCATAGTGGACGGGGCAGGAAGCCGAGGGACCGATACAGAGTTGCACTACCGTTCGGCAAGTCACAACAGCATTCTAATCATGTGACCACCCGAAATTTTCGGTAAGATGTGTGCCACCAGAGTCGGCCAGTCACTGCAACTGCAGGTTCTGCTCGCAGGCTGAGGTATCAATAACTGAAAATTTTGGCTGAAGACCTTTATCTCGCTGATTTTCAGGATTA
Source organism: Opisthorchis viverrini (assembly GCF_000715545.1). Taxonomy (NCBI): domain Eukaryota; kingdom Metazoa; phylum Platyhelminthes; class Trematoda; order Opisthorchiida; family Opisthorchiidae; genus Opisthorchis; species Opisthorchis viverrini. The sequence continues at coordinate 534,428 of NW_008751730.1, read as the reverse complement.
CCCGATTGAGCGCTGCACATGTGAATCCGCGTAAGTAAGCGGACAAGAGTCGTTGTAGAAAATTACGGAATACGAATCATGGTTCTCGAACAGTCTGAATAATTTTGGGTTCAGATTAAAATGCGGGTAACCAAAGGTAGCCCCTGAAAATATATCTTTTCACGCTTGTCATGTTGCTTTACTCTATTTCCACTCTTTCATGGAAATCATGTCTAGTTTTCGGTGAGTCCTTTCAGCGTGTGCAGTTTGCGAGTTGGGCCTGAACTGCATCCACGGTAAACTCTTACTCCTCAGTAACGTGCCCATGCAATAGGCAAACAAATGATAATTGGAAAGAAATGGTATTTACTCAAGTGAACGCATTTCTGAAGCGAGCTCAACCTTACTAGATAAATTTTATTTATATTGGTGTCCGGAGGGCAGCCATGCCTAATAACCGAACTTTACATCGTTGAGATGGACGTGCCACGTGCAGGCTATGGACCGATCGAAGGCATGCCTGATTGGTCCGGCCAGCCAATCTGGTTCGATCATTCTCAGATCGACGCTTCTCGTCCCAACACGGAGATCCTACCATGACCTTGTGGAACGCTGCGGTAACCACGCCTCTTGATATACCATAGTGGGCGGAGCAGGAAGCCAAGGGACCGATACAGAGTTGCACGACAGTTCAACAAGTCACAACAATGAGACACAGTTACCAAGAGTTAATCTTCCTTTCGGGGAGAGGCCTATCAAGTTGAGACAGGGAATCATTAGCAGCACAATGCTCTCAGATGCAATTTATTTGCGGGCAAAAAATTTTTTACGTCGAAATGTTGCATTATGTTGCATATGTGGTCAAGCCAAAAACCATCTTATTCTACGTCCACATTTTTCAAGTTTTGTTGTCCACTGACGCAATCATACCTATGGTGGGAAAGACTGTTGGAATAATTTCTCAGCGTCGCTGAGAACCCGCGATGAATAGACATGGCTTGAACTTGCACTCAGAACTCAATTACTCGATTGCTGTGGTCCATCAGAGACGCCCCAGAGCTTTCGGAAATTCAATTCCATTGTACGGATACTGAGCGCCGCTGAGGCACCGTGGATTAATAGCACCATCAAATTACTTTCGCCGAAACTATAGGATTCTCGAAGTTTTGACTTTAACGGGGAGTTTGTCTAATCTATTCGCACCTTCCGGTCACATGCTGCATGTAGCATTTTGTTTAAGTGCGCGAAATTTCAAGGTCACGGACCATCACCGATTTCCATTTTCTCACCGGTTTACGCGACATAAAACACGAAATCGCACTCTAGCAGATTTTTGCGTTCTTCGAGGTTCTTCAAGAATAAAAAGCATCTAAAGGATATCTTATGCAAGTTTCACCCTGGAAGTCTGGATGTTGACGTTTGTTTTCTTTGCACCTCTCAGATTTAACAAATGGGATTGTAATGGAAAAATATATTCTTTTTGGCGAACCTGGTCACAACATATTTTCCGTGGATCTCAACTTCCATTGAGTGTAACATTTTTAGACAGCACCATTATATGTGCAGTGGCGACGCGAGGGCCATCTCTGCTGACGGTCCCATTTCTCAGATATGCCTGTAGATAAGACGGCGTCACGAGATAGCTACAGGCATCACTCCTATTATGAATATGACGCTCTATAGGTGATGACCGCCATAAAGCTGTCACCATGATAACGACAGCAGCCTTCCCCCTGCTTCGAAGGAAGCGATTGTCACGCCAATATA
>NW_008751730.1:531253-532598 GCF_000715545.1 Opisthorchis viverrini | reverse complement strand
GCCACGTGCAGGCTGTGGACCGATCGAAGGCATGCCAGATTGGTCCGGCCAGCCAATCTGGTTCGATCATTCTCAGATCGACGCTTCTCGTCCCAACACGGAGATCCTACCATGACCTTGTGGAACGCTGCGGTAACCACGCCTCTTGATATACCATAGTGGGCGGAGCAGGAAGCCAAGGGACCGATACAGAGTTGCACGACAGTTCAACAAGTCACAACAATGAGACACAGTTACCAAGAGTTAATCTTCCTTTCGGGGAGAGGCCTATCAAGTTGAGACAGGGAATCATTAGCAGCACAATGCTCTCAGATGCAATTTAGTTGCGAGCGAAAAATTTTTTACGTCGAAATGTTGCATTATGTTGCATATGTGGTCAAGCCAAAAACCATCATATTCTACGTCCACATTTTTCAAGTTTTGTTGTCCACTGACGCAATCATACCTATGGTGGGAAAGACTGTTGGAATAATTTCTCAGCGTCGCTGAGAACCCGCGATGAATAGACATGGCTTGAACTTGCACTCAGAACTCAATTGCTCGATTGCTGTGGTCCATCAGAGACGCCCCAGAGCTTTCGGAAATTCAATTCCATTGTACGGATACTGAGCGCCGCTGAGGCACCGTGGATTAATAGCACCATCAAATTACTTTCGCCGAAACTATAGGATTCTCGAAGTTTTGACTTTAACGGGGAGTTTGTCCAATCTATTCGCACCTTCCGGTCACATGCTGCATGTAGCATTTTGTTTAAGTGCGCGAAATTTCAAGGTCACGGACCATCACCGATTTCCATTTTCTCACCGGTTTACGCGACATAAAACACGAAATCGCACTCTAGCAGATTTTTGCGTTCTTCGAGGTTCTTCAAGAATAAAAAGCATCTAAAGGATATCTTATGCAAGTTTCACCCTGGAAGTCTGGATGTTGACGTTTGTTTTCTTTGCACCTCTCAGATTTAACAAATGGGATTGTAATGGAAAAATATATTCTTTTTGGCGAACCTGGTCACAACATATTTTCCGTGGATCTCAACTTCCATTGAGTGTAACATTTTTAGACAGCACCATTATATGTGCAGTGGCGACGCGAGGGCCATCTCTGCTGACGGTCCCATTTCTCAGATATGCCTGTAGATAAGACGGCGTCACGAGATAGCTACAGGCATCACTCCTATTATGAATATGACGCTCTATAGGTGGTGACCACCATAAAGCTGTCACCATGATAACGACAGCAGCCTTCCCCCTGCTTGGAAGGGAGCGATTGTCACGCCAATATACAAAGCTGGTGACCGACTATCGCCTGGCAGCTATAGGCCTATAAGCCTCACTAGCGTGCCGTG
>NW_008751730.1:481719-530493 GCF_000715545.1 Opisthorchis viverrini | reverse complement strand
CGTGGAATGACCTTCCTCCGACGGTTGTACACGCTCCTTCTCGAACCCAATTTAAAGCACTATTAGACATTTATTTATGCGAATCCTCGCGCTGGCGAGCATACTGCCCCGCGCTGAGAACATAAAGAGCAGTGTTACACCCTTTTTTCACTTGTGCCTTTCAGGTGAACGACAGCCACTGACCGACAAGAACGAAACCGACCCGGGAAACTTGGGCAAAAGCCTCGATCCTGTGTATCAATCCATGAATCCGTGAATCCGTGAATGCTTATTGTAACTGCTGACTTTGGTTCTCAGATCTCACCTATGCACAGTAACACAATCCAATGGCTAAAGGCGGTTTCTCATACTAATAACCATACGCGATGCCACTTATCTTTGCTACCTATAGTAAACATGCGGACCGGTAAAAATGAGGCCTCAACTACACATGAAAGCCTAATCTGGATGGCCCCTCATGCTCATTGCTGTACTCGATGTCGCCTTACCTGGCTAGTTGTCGTACATGCTAGTTCTGTGCCCATGTGCGGCGTTTAATAACCGGTAACTTAATCCAACTTAATCTGTCGTACTCGTAACTGTACATGTTATTGCTTATCTATGTCACTTATGACAAACACAAGGCTAGTATTTATGCGAACCATTGAAAACGTGGTCTTAACTATGCACACATACCTAATCTAATGGCGAACGACGGACTCCTCTCACTACTGTACGCGATATCGCTTCTTGACTACTTTCTAAAACTGCTAGTGCGACGCTGATTACTACGCCTAGACTATGCGCAGTGTCCTAATTTAACTGCAAACTGTGGCCCATCCTACCCATAACTGTGCGCGCTCTCGCGTGCCTGCTATCTATAGTAAACACCAGGCCAGTATCTATGCGGGCCGATAAAAACGAGGCCCCAACTTTGTGTGACATCTCAATCTAGCAGGCAACGTCGGCCCGTCATACTTGGAACGGTAGTCGATATCGCCCAGCTTGGATACTTATCGTAATTGCAAGTTTCATGTCTATGTGCAACGCTGAGTATGGGGCTTCAACTATGCCGAGCAGCCCAGTCCAATGGCCAACGACGGCCCGTCAAACTCATAACTATACCTGATGTCACCTGCCGAGGCTACTTATAGTGACTGCCGGGCTCGTGCACATACTCGAAGCCATAGCGTCCCAGTCATACATAATAGACTAATCCAACGACCAACGGCGGTCCTTGATATCCATGCGTGGTCAGCCGGCCAACACCCCATGCCTGAAAGTACAAAACCACCTTAAATAAATCATGTCTCTATTGTTTGCATCGTTCAAACATAATGTGTATTCAATCCGGTTCTCAGTTTTTACTCGACGGGGTTTCTCAAATGAATGTATAATCAATTACTACTCGTGCACATCTTCCGCAATATCATTTAAGAAAATAATTAATCAAAGTTGCAGTAGTCAGCTCACCGGTTGCTTACCAAATCCCTTTGTCCACAACTCCCGGTAGGTGTCCGCGCTGAACCTGGAGACTTACTGTTATAAAGGTTAACTCGTTACTTGCTCAGTTACTCCAATAAGCGATAACGAAGGAGCCGTGTGCACATCGATGATTCGATAGTGGGATTCGGCAGCAGTATGCATTATTGGGCGCGGTGAAATTGTAGCTAAAGAGGGGATGCTCACTTGTGTGTCGTAAGACCCAAGGGTGTCATAACGAAGGTTCAGTGAGTGGGCGGGCGCTCGTTTAAAGCGCTAAATCCCAACTTCACTCAATTTCTGCCCTCAGATACCGATACAACGTAACCTGATAAAATCGACAGCCCAATCTTCCTCGTCGAAACTCCCGACCATCACATACTCAACCTTATTATCAATCTAAACAACAAGGAGCAGCCTTCTGGGATTCATCCAATCCATTGTTCATGTCGAAGCTATGCAACCCATCTTCACTTCTGAAATCGTATCGAATATATCCGAACAAATGAGCTAGAAAGATAGCCAAACATAATGCGATCAAACTGTCCCAGATAATGATGATGATCTAGTTGAAGACTACGAGGACACGTTCTTCAGTGGAAATCCCCGATGCACAACCGAAAAATCATTATCTAAATGTTGCCTTACGGATTTGCTGACACCGACCCAGGGAACCTACGGTTTTCAGACAACCGTTGTCAAACACCTGAAAACGCCCTGGTTTCGCTTTCTTAAACAGACCAGGTATCACAGCCATACAAAGGAACAGCCCGTGCTGCAGCCTGATGCACACGTTACTTCATATTCACGGATTTACCGCCTTGAAGCCATTGGTGTTTCAAAATGGCAAACGCGACCCGAGCATTGCAGGTTCGTCCATTGACCGCATCTGTCACACTAAAATCAAGACTAATACAACTTCGAATGTGTATAAAACGCTGCATCACACTACCCCTCAAACCGGATCAGAAAACTACCAGCGATCTGATTTAAGCTCGTGCTACCTCTGAAGATTTCCTCGCCCAACCAAAAATATCCCTCTCCTAACAGAATTGCACATCCGAGCGAGTCATCTCAAAAATGAGTCCGTTACGGGGCTCTCTAGAAACCGATGTACTTTAGTGAAATGATGGCATGTCACTGATATGCCCAGTTTGATAGCATAAGAGCAACTATGCCCTCCCTCCTCTTGACCCTTCACTTACCCTTTTGCCATACCTGCAACTACAAACAAACTCACGCTTTATTCTGACTAACCGTATGATAATGCCTGACGGTGCGCCACTCACCTGTTGTAAATAAACAGCGTTATGATAACGTGACACTTTGTGGGTACAAAGTGCACACCGATGGACAGAATGACTTCGGTCATCTCATTTGAACACCTGCGCATTTTCCTCCTCTTCGAAGATGACAAGATTTTTGCCAGAAGATGTTTAAAAACCGGGTCCAGAAGACATTTTAGCGTTCGTCTCATTATCTCTTTGATCACGACATTAAGTGAGAATGGAGAGGAGGTGCTCTCTATGGGCACAACTTTGTGTACGGAAGCTTTTGGAGCCCCATATATTTCCGTAACATGTTTCCCCCTCCGCACCCCCTGCTCATGAAGATGTAAAAGACTGCACAGTTGACAACTCTCAATTCAGCTGCATATCCTCTCCCCAAAATATACTCGTTCCGCGTGACGAACCTCATAATCCGCCTTTTGCAATGAAGGCCATGAAAACTAATTCCGGTCAGAGCTTGCCCTGGTTATGGGATACATCCCGGGCAATCGCTCTATGGACAGAAATATCCATTAATAGAAGGGAAAGGACGCTATGAGACTCACCAAATACACGTGATCAGACACTTCACAGGCAACTGGTTTTTCAAAGCTCCACGCTTTTCTTTAGGCTTAAAGCTCTATTCTGAGGTCAACTCACCGTACGAAAAGGCAACACAACTAGATATCTCTGATCTCGTATCTCAGCAAGTTTCGAGCTACCTTGGTTGCGCACAATCTAGTCAATGCACATCCTTCATGTTCACATATGTTATCACCAGTTCGCATTGACCGCATACCTATTATCTGCACGTACCTATTGATTACCGTTTTTTAGCTCAGGCAGTGTCGCCTCATTGAAGTTGTTAGGACCTGTGAAAACTTTTGACTGTCTTTTACTTATAGTGACTGCCGGGCTCGTGCACATACTCGAAGCCATAGCGTCCCAGTCATACATAATAGACTAATCCAACGACCAACGGCGGTCCTTGATATCCATGCGTGGTCAGCCGGCCAACACCCCATGCCTGAAAGTACAAAACCACCTTAAATAAATCATGTCTCTATTGTTTGCATCGTTCAAACATAATGTGTATTCAATCCGGTTCTCAGTTTTTACTCGACGGGGTTTCTCAAATGAATGTATCATCAATTACTACTCGTGCACATCTTCCGCAATATCATTTAAGAAAATAATTAATCAAAGTTTCAGTAGTCAGCTCACCGGTTGCTTACCAAATCCCTTTGTCCACAACTCCCGGTAGGTGTCCGCGCTGAACCTGGAGACCTACTGTTAAAGAGGTTAACTCGTTACTTGCTCAGTTTCTCCAATAAGCGATAACGAAGGAGCCGTGTGCACATCGATGATTCGATAGTGGGATTCGGCAGCAGTATGCATTATTGGGCGCGGTGAAATTGTAGCTAAAGAGGGGATGCTCACTTGTGTGTCGTAAGACCCAAGGGTGTCATAACGAAGGTTCAGTGAGTGGGCGGGCGCTCGTTTAAAGCGCTAAATCCCAACTTCACTCAATTTCTGCCCTCAGATACCGATACAACGTAACTTGATAAAATCGACAGCCCAATCTTCCTCGTCGAAACTCCCGACCATCACATACTCAACCTTATTAGCAATCTAAACAACAAGAAGCAGCCTTCTGGGATTCATCCGATTGATTGTTCATGTCGAAGCTATGCAACCCATCTTCACTTCTGAAATCGTATCGAATATATCCGAACAAATGAGCTAGAAAGATAGCCAAACATAATGCGATCAAACTGTCCCAGATAATGATGATGATCTAGTTGAAGACTACGAGGACACGTTCTTCAGTGGAAATCCCCGATGCACAACCGAAAAATCATTATCTAAATGTTGCCTTACGGATTTGCTGACACCGACCCAGGGAACCTACGGTTTTCAGACAACCGTTGTCAAACACCTGAAAACGCCCTGGTTTCGCTTTCTTAAACAGACCAGGTATCACAGCCATACAAAGGAACAGCCCGTGCTGCAGCCTGATGCACACGTTACTTCATATTCACGGATTTACCGCCTTGAAGCCATTGGTGTTTCAAAATGGCAAACGCGACCCGAGCATTGCAGGTTCGTCCATTGACCGCAACTGTCACACTAAAATCAAGACTAATACAACTTCGAATGTGTATAAAACGCTGCATCACACTACCCCTCAAACCGGATCAGAAAACTACCAGCGATCTGATTTAAGCTCGTGCTACCTCTGAAGATTTCCTCGCCCAACCAAAAATATCCCTCTCCTAACAGAATTGCACATCCGAGCGAGTCATCTCAAAAATGAGTCCGTTACGGGGCTCTCTAGAAACCGATGTACTTTAGTGAAATGATGGCATGTCAATGATATGCCCAGTTTGATAGCATAAGAGCAACTATGCCCTCCCTCCTCTTGACCCTTCACTTACCCTTTTGCCATACCTGCAACTACAAACAAACTCACGCTTTATTCTGACTAACCGTATGATAATGCCTGACGGTGCGCCACTCACCTGTTGTAAATAAACAGCGTTATGATAACGTGACACTTTGTGGGTACAAAGTGCACACCGATGGACAGAATGACTTCGGTCATCTCATTTGAACACCTGCGAATTTGCCTCCTGTTCGAAGATGACAAGATTTTTGCCAGAAGATGTTTAAAAACCGGGTCCAGAAGACATTTTAGCGTTCGTCTCATTATCTCTTTGATCACGACATTAAGTGAGAATGGAGAGGAGGTGCTCTCTATGGGCACAACTTTGTGTACGGAAGCTTTTGGAGCCCCATATATTTCCGTAACATGTTTCCCCCTCCGCACCCCCTGCTCATGAAGATGTAAAAGATTGCACAGTTGACAACTCTCAATTCAGCTGCATATCCTCTCCCCAAAATATACTCGTTCCGCGTGACGAACCTCATAATCCGCCTTTTGCAATGAAGGCCATGAAAACTAATTCCGGTCAGAGCTTGCCCTGGTTATGGGATACATCCCGGGCAATCGCTCTATGGACAGAAATATCCATTAATAGAAGGGAAAGGACGCTATGAGACTCACCAAATACACGTGATCAGACACTTCACAGGCAACTGGTTTTTCTCCACGCCACGCTTTTCTTTAGGCTTAAAGCTCTATTCTGAGGTCAACTCATCGTACGAAAAGGCAACACAACTAGATATCTCTGATATCTCAGCAATTTTCAAAGCTCCACGCTTTTCTTTAGGCTTAAAGCTCTATTCTGAGGTCAACTCACCGTACGAAAAGGCAACACAACTAGATATCTCTGATCTCGTATCTCAGCAAGTTTCGAGCTACCTTGGTTGCGCACAATCTAGTCAATGCACATCCTTCATGTTCACATATGTTATCACCAGTTCGCATTGACCGCATACCTATTATCTGCACGTACCTATTGATTACCGTTTTTTAGCTCAGGCAGTGTCGCCTCATTGAAGTTGTTAGGACCTGTGAAAACTTTTGACTGTCTTTTATTTCGGGAGGCATTCTAACTTACATCAAAGTGCCTTCCAGGAGACATTTCGGACACTTCTTTCCATTTTTGGTGGCCAATGTAGACACGGCTGTCTTATTACCTCGTTTGAATGGCAGCAATTTACCACCACGAATCCTCGATTGACCCAAGATTATCCTAACTACAGCGACAACCATAAACGGCTTATCCAAGATGTTCATGTACGGTGCTGTCCACGAATCGAAGTACGACGTCGCGACGACGGTGCCGCAAATACCATGTCCAGTCTGACGGCTTGCCCGCAGTTCACTATATCTCTAATATTTCTCAGAAGAGCGTTACCCAGAAGAAATTTTCAGTCCGTTTAATTTGTGCAAGGACTTGAGGGCAGTGGCCGTTTCATTGTGCCGTCTGCTCACTCCGCCAACAAACCTAATAGTTTATCCAACGGCACTACTTGTGTCTCGGTAAATCGGTGAAGATCAAACATTGCCTTATGCCAGATATAACGTATGCAAATCAGGCAGCTGTGGACCAGGTTATTTCTCGTAACGGTGCCCCGCAATGGCCCAGTGCAGCTTTCGAATTGCCTTTTTAGTGAGTAGCTGACTGCTGCAGAGGAAATTCGATATCGGATGTGTATTTCACAACATCTGTTATGTGCGGCAGGCTGGCCTTTGCAGCGACGAACACGAAATCTAACCGTGCATATAGGGAGCGCGGACCATTGAAATGATAATAGTGAACATACTACTTGATCGGGGCCCTAATATGCAGCTTTATCACACTGAAGCAGATGGCTCTAGCCATTTCAACGTAATGCACGGGAGGTATTCATAATTTCCCAAGACGAAGCCAGAAATTTTCTCCTCCCGTCACAACTAACATGAAATTACCACCAGCAACGCAATTTCGCGGACTTGACACACTATGGCTATCGATACTTCCCTTCCTTGCACTTATGTTCGCCCGCAACTGGCGCGTGTCGTGCTGCTGAAGGTGATGTGATCACGTCCACCCAAAAAGAGTAGGTAATATCACGGGCACACCAATAATTAAAATGAAAATAACGATTTCACAGATTTTCACGCACGTTGCTGGCATTTGGAAAACGGAGAAGAGCAGTGCGAGTACGAGTATGCAGAAGATTTCCTTAGTTGAATTGTGGTTTCACCAGCGTTCGTGTCCCATAATTAGCACCAGGCGATCGGTGCGTGCGAAATGGCTGCGGATCCCGATTGGCTAGTCTATACACCAATCAGAACGTAACAGTTTTGTCCATGCTCTCGCCCTGCAACGAACACCCAAGGACTGTTGTCAGCTGAGGTTGAGGGAGATTGTGACTGCTCAGTAAACACATCTGTTGTAAACTCCACTTGGCTGCATGATCCTGGAACACGCCGCACCACAGGCTGCTATTCCACGTACGCTAGATCCGCCTGCTCGTATCAATGGACAGCCTAACCCAAGCCAAGAACGAGGGACGTATATTGAATGCCATAGATTGCCTTATGCCAGATATAACGTATGCAAATCAGGCAGCTGTGGACCAGGTTATTTCTCGTAACGGTGCCCCGCAATGGCCCAGTGCAGCTTTCGAATTGCCTTTTTAGTGAGTAGCTGACTGCTGCAGAGGAAATTCGATATCGGATGTGTATTTCACAACATCTGTTATGTGCGGCAGGCTGGCCTTTGCAGCGACGAACACGAAATCTAACCGTGCATATAGGGAACGCGGACCATTGAAATGATAATAGTGAACATACTACTTGATCAGGGCCCTAATATGCAGCTTTATCACATTGAAGCAGATGACTCTAGCCATTTCAACGTAATGCACGGGAGGTATTCATAATTTCCCAAGACGAAGCCAGAAATTTTCTCCTCCCGTCACAACTAACATGAAATTACCACCAGCAACGCAATTTCGCGGACTTGACACACTATGGCTATCGATACTTCCCTTCCTTGCACTTATGTTCGCCCGCAACTGGCGCGTGTCGTGCTGCTGAAGGTGATGTGATCACGTCCACCCAAAAAGAGTAGGTAATATCACGGGCACACCAATAATTAAAATGAAAATAACGATTTCACAGATTTTCACGCACGTTGCTGGCATTTGGAAAACGGAGAAGAGCAGTGCGAGTACGAGTATGCAGAAGATTTCCTTAGTTGAATTGTGGTTTCACCAGCGTTCGTGTCCCATAATTAGCACCAGGCGATCGGTGCGTGCGAAATGGCTGCGGATCCCGATTGGCTAGTCTATACACCAATCAGAACGTAACAGTTTTGTCCATGCTCTCGCCCTGCAACGAACACCCAAGGACTGTTGTCAGCTGAGGTTGAGGGAGATTGCTCAGTAAACACATCTGTTGTAAACTCCACTTGGCTGCATGATCCTGGAACACGCCGCACCACAGGCTGCTATTCCACGTACGCTAGATCCGCCTGCTCGTATCAATGGACAGCCTAACCCAAGCCAAGAACGAGGGACGTATATTGAATGCCATAGTTTTCGACTTCTCAAATCATTTGATCGAGTCCTCCACGCCCCGCTACTCAATTAAACTGAGTCTTATGGGATTCAAGGGAAAATCCTACACTATACCAAGGTGTTCTTATCAGATACATGATTCCGAGTGAGAATGTACTTGACCCACTCTTCCCCAGCGCCGGTCTCCATTGAAGTTCCTCAAGGCTCCGTTTTGGGGCCACTGCTGTTTCTGATACAGATCTTCTTCAGACCTTCTTGAAAGTCCATGCCTGCTTTTTTGTGGACGACTTGAAATCCTGGAGTTCCAATACCAGTGCTCTCCAGATGGATGTAGACGCTGCAAAGCAGTGGTCGTTGAACTGGCACCTTCTTCTGAATGACGAAAAATGCATCTATATGTTGTTTGGAGGAGACTTAGCGAACGCCTTTGTCATGCATGGTGAGAAAGGACCAGAAGACATCGATATCCTCGTGATCACGATGATAGATGCCAAGAAGGACTTGGGTACCTGGCCCTCTTCAAACATTAAACACCATCAGAAATAGGGCCAAAAGGCGTTCACTGTTCTACGGATGATTCGGCACACCTCCCGCATTACTCGCGTAGACTTTCGAATATTCTACGGGGCCTACGTCAGACTGCTTCTGTGTACGCCGACCAAGTTGTCCACTCAGGACGCACGAAAGACGTCACCCTCGTTGAGCGTGCCCAGCGAGCTACCACGAAAATGGTTACGGGCCTCAAATCCGCGGACTACGAAACGCGTCTCGTGGTGTTTGACCTCTTTCCCCTGGAGTGTCGTCGCCTCCGAGACCTCTGCCCCGTTTGAACGAGGCTTGGCCAACAGATTTTTTACCGTTGACCCAGCAAACACATGGCAAGGACATGGCAAGAAGATTTTCAAGCTCAGAGCGCACATATTCCTTAGGCAAAATTTTTCTCAGCTCGGGCATGAGCTGTGTGGAATAATCTTCCTCCGAAGGTTGTCCACGCTCCATCTAGAACGCAGTTTAAAGCACTATTAGCCTTCGCGCTGCCAAGCTGACTGCCCCGCAAAGAGAAATTAAAGTGCCGTTCTACACTTTTCTCTTGTACCCTTCAGGTGCACGAAAGCCGCTGAAGCGCAAAAGCAAACCGACCGTGGAAGCTTGGGCGAAAGCTTCAATCCTGTATATCATTCCGTGGATCCATGATGTGTACTGTCCATTGAAAGGGAAGCGGCGACCGTACGTGTACGTAAAGTTGATGAACCGACCACTCATCAGTTTTTTCTTGCTGCTGGTTGCGCATATCCGGTTAACCAGAGGCCGTTGTGGCTGGTTCTGCTAGAGTACGCATTGTTTTAGGCTGGTCAGCTCGGTGCCTCTCGAAGGGTATCTGCTTGAATCACTACATGTTTACAGTCGTCTGTGTGCGGTTCGTTTGGCAGTGTCCGAGAGCGTCTTGCGATCGTGCTATTAATCACCGCCTGCTAATCATATCTAATTATGCTTCGAAATGATGTAGCTCTGATACACTGAAACACAGGTTTTACGATATTTTTGTGCGGTAGGCTAAAAGATGTTGTGGTTACGGGGTATAGGAATGCGTAATTAGGTAGACCAAACGCTGATTGGGTACAAGTAGATGGTCGCCTTGGACTGGAGTCGAGATTCAAGAGCAAAGGCGGACACTAGTTGCAATTATCTGCTGACTACGGGTTATTCCTTTGCACTACTCATTTGCGCAACAACCGAAGATACTTTACTACATGTTGCTTTTCGACATTCGACCCATCTCCACGCTGCTATTAGTGGCATGATTCAATTACTTACTGCCGCTAGTTCTGGAACACCTACGTAGATTCAGTTCACGTTCTTGTTCGTTACACTTTCCAGGGTGCCCGACGTACCCACACCACTTGTCATTGCGAAGCCTTCGAACCCTGAGATGAAACAAGTACTTTTCGGAATACGATTTTCGACCTTTGGCATGTGCTTCGCGCCCATAGGGCCCGCATACTGCAGGTCGGCATGGTCCTCTCCGAGAACATGGCACACAACCAATCCTAGTGGCTTTCATCCCCTAACCAGACTGCCTGACTTGCCATTGGGTTTGTTAAAAGTATGCAAAGGATCCTGGACCGATTCCCAGGATGGTGCCTTAGTTTCACATGGTGCGTATATGTGTTTATTGTTGTGCTGTCCAAAGGTATACGCACCTTATTATTGACCGTTTTCATCCGGAGTCGCTTCTCTCTAGGGCCGCGTAAGTTGCGGACTGAGAGAATAGCAGATCCGGATGTCAGACGAATTCACCAGAATCACCTTCTGGAGTCTCTCCCGACTGCTCCACCATCAGATGTAAACGTATACTGGGACGAGGTTGCCACCTGTTCGCATAGTGCTGATAATTCTGTCTGTGGCACGACCCAACCTGGTGAACCCAAGCACTGGATATAAGACCGAACCTCTTTGCATAGTGCTGGGAATTTTGCCTGTGGCACGACCCATCCAGGTGCACTCCAGCACTGGATATCAGACCGAACGGTGGCACTACTTAAATCTCGAAGAAGTATCCCAGCCGGTCCCGAACATAACCCGATGCGAGGAGCCATCAGACGCCAAGTGAAAGTGGGTTTGCGATCCGACCGTGAAGTATGGGGGACACAGAAAGTCAAAGAAATGGAAGAGGCCCAGAAAGCCGGTAATGCCCGGAGATTATTTCAGTTAATCCGTGCGACCGGTCCCCGGAAACCACCTGTATGTGAAACCATCAATCATCGGAATGGAACGACCATCTCGAGTAAAGAAGGCCTCGACCGGTGGGCTGAATACTTCGAACAACAACTGTCGTGGCCACCAGCTGTCACTCATCTAGAGCCGACAGGTGAATTAGAATCCTGCACGGTGAATGTGGAACCACCTACGACCTCGAAGGCTTACGACTACATATTTTCCCTCAAGCGCCACCTGGTCCGGGTGACCTCCCACTCGCACTGTTCAAAGACGGCGGTGAAGTCCTCAGTCAGCGCTTGTCCGAACTGTTTGCTTGCATTTGGGAAAAGGAGTCTTTCCAAGACAACTGGGGAGAATCGGTGATAGTGCCCATTTTCAAAAAAGGGGCGCGTAGTGAGTGTGGTAACCACAGGGGGATCAGCTTGACCCCGGTTGTAACGAGACTGTTGGCGTCAATTGTGCTTCGTCGCCTTACGGTGGCTCGTGAGATGCTGACTCGAGAGCAGCAAGCGGGATTCCGGCCTGGTAGGGGTTGTGTTGACCAAATCTTCACACTGCGTCAGGTGCTAGAACAACGCCATACGTATAAGCGACCCACGATTCTAGTATTTCTGGATTTCCGAGGCGCATTCGACTCGGTTGATCGGTCTGTTCTTGAGACGCTTGCCCACCAAGGAATGCCCCGGAAGTTTGTAAACATAATACGTTCTTTGTATTCTCAGACTTCCGGACGTGTGAGAGTGTACGGAGAGCTCTCCAAAAGCTTCCGTACACAAAGCGGTGTCCGTCAGGGATGCCCACTCTCTCCATTCCTTTTTAACTTTGTGATCGACGAAATAATGAGACGAACGCTGGAGGGTCTCCAAAACCCCGGTGTTCTATCAGCCTGTGACGAGAACCTTGTCGACCTGGAATATACAGACGACATTGTTCTCATGTTCGAAGAGGAGGAGAAGGCGCAAGTATTCTTGGATAAACTGACCAAAGTCATCCCGTCCTTTGGTATGCATTTTGCACCCACAAAGTGTAAGGTCATGCTTGTGGACGTGCAGTCACTGAACACGCCCCTTACAATCCAGGGAGAGGTACTGGAAGTTGTGGAGCGTTTTACGTACCTTGGAAGTTGTATTAGTTCTGATTGCAGTGTGACAGATGAGGTGAATGCACGAATCTGCAAGGCTCGGGCCGCGTTTGCTAACTTGAGACACCTATGGCGTCAGAATGGTTTATCCCTGAATCTGAAGGGACGTGTGTATCAAGCTACAGTACGGGCTGTTTTGTTGTATGGCTGTGAGACTTGGCCTATTCGAGCAGCGGACCTGAGACGTCTTCAGGTGTTCGACAATCGTTGTCTCAGAACCATAGCTCGTGTGGGTTGGTGTCGGCGAATCCGTAACGAGGCAGTCAGAAAGCGTGTTTTCGGTTGTGTAACTGGTACTTCCATTGAAGAATGCGCCCAGCACCAGAAGCTGCGTTGGAACACGTGTTGCGTATGCCGAACCATCGTTTGCCGAAGAGAGTGCTGTTTTCCACGCCCAATTCAGAGTGGCGGAAGCGGACAGGTGGCCAACCCTTGACCTGTCAGAGGGGTATGAAAGAAATCACGAAACGTTTGGGTGATGTCGGTGTTAATCGCCTTCCAGAATGGGGAACCGCGTGATCCTCACTGTACGTGGTTGGAGACACCGGAAGAAATGGCTGCTGACCGATGTCAGTGGCGATCTTGTTGTCAGTTTCTATCTAGATTGCCGGAGTGAATGTCTGGAGGTTTAGGCACCTCGAAATGATTGTGATAAGCTAGCACTAAGTCCCTTCCCCATCCACCTTTACTCTTCTCTTTGCAATAAGGCTTTCAAATAAATCATGGTTGCACGGCAGTGAGGAATCGGTGTTGAACACTGATGTCATGTTGTCGATGATGATGATGATGATGACGGTGACGATCGTGAACGTCCTTCCCTGGGTTCATTCGCACTAGGTTCCTTCCATTTTTTCCACCTTTTACTATGATTTTCCTCACTGTTATATGGCGGTCACTAAGAAACTTGACCTTACCGTGGTGTAACGGATTATGTGCCTTTGTGACCCATTGAGCTATCCTGGGGTTTGTTCACGCACCACTCGCAGTCTCACACCAGGGTGGTTAATGATTAGAGATCTGGTCGCCAGTTTCCTTGTCCTCCAGCTTGGGGGTCGAGACGCGTGACAGCCGTTATCTTTATGCATGACATCTTCCATCAACCACCACCACCTTGCGGCCGTGCTTTTGAGCCATAGCCTTTAATCGAGGACCCTAATAGTCCTCTCTAAATCTGGATGCCTTGGCAGTACCCCAGCCAACGTCCAGCCATGATACCTTGATTTGATAATACTCACACTACATCGGCCGTCGCGTGGTGCCACCAGCCGGGTATCATTACTTACCGTACACAACAGGATGGGTAAGCAGAAACACGCTACTACTGATGCCTCCCTTCCCACACTCCCACTTACTTCCCCTCTTACCCCACTCCATCCCGATTTGAGTGCTCTGTCCGCAGGTCCGAGCACTAGGGCTGACCGATTCGTTCGCCGTGCATCACCCTCAGCTTCCGGTTCTTTGAATAAGACCTCCGTAACATCCCTAAACACTTCTAAGTCTGTTTTCAAACCCTCGAAGCCGGTCTACTTAGTCACCCTTGATGTTTGCACACTAAAGCATGTACGAAAATTGGTTCTTGACGGAACGCTGAATTCCTTATCTTTTGGTATATGCTGTCTGTCATAAACAAGTATCCAGGTTGCTAGAAGTGTAAATGAACTGACTATCCGCTCGCTATATTCCAGGTTCCGGCTGCTCACCGCTGGTGATGCACAGCCTGCTGCAGCTGGATATGTCGGGGCGGGTATTAGGTTGAGCGATCAAGCGGAGGCATCCCGATAGGATACCCGTTGCCATTCGATTCTGTACGGTTCGTTTGGTGACTCCTGTGAAAGAATTTCGAGAAAGTGGTGTCCACCACCCCCTACTTAGCATGCCTGCTTACGTCTGACGGACAGTTCATTTCAGTTTATCAGTCATAAGCCATGTACCAGCCGTTACAGCTTTGACCACTGGAAAATTGGAAATCGTTGGAGATATAGCCTAGCACTGGAGGTGCTGGCTTGTTAGTTTCGGGAACTGGGCAGCTACCCATTGAAGGCAATAGTTTTGATGCACGCACGCGACTGACTGCGCAATTAAGCCGTTTTTTGCTAGTGTCATTAAACATTCGTAATTCGAGTCTCGGGGTCTCATCCAGGGAGGCAGATATTGTTTACCGGTTATTTTTTCACCCTTCGTTACCGGTTCATGCACTGTCCACCTCTTGATAGCTTCCAATCAACACAGGGTTGGGCAGAAAGAGCTCTGCGAGGCAGGCGGCCTTCTGGCATTTGAAGTACATGTCCTAACAAGTGTGACTTTTGAGGCTTGGGTACTTCATCCATTTTGGGAGGGTTCCTGGCGTACTTCACCGCCACTAATCCAATCTTCCCACCAGACCTAACCAATGATGATCAGCCGTCCTCTGCGTATCGAATTCGTGTCTCTGACCCATGAATTAGTATGGATCGCACTATCGTAGTGTAGACTCTAACCTTGACAGACAAACTGACGTCACATCACCACAGGTGTCTGATGTTGGGCTTCCCTATATGAGGGGTAGTCTTGTTTCTAGCCAGTCCTCCGGAATTCATACAACTAACCCGATAGACAAATTTACCTACAACGTCGATTGGCTCAGCTTCAAGTATGAGGTTTGAGCTTGATCCCATCCAGTCTTGTAGCAGCACTTTACACTTTGCAGGTGTGAACCATATACCAAGCATTGCGGTAGAATTAGTTGGGAGAACAATATCGTCCGCGTACTTAATGTCTGTCGGCAAACGTCCCGGGAAAATTTTGATCCCCGAAGGAAGTTTTAGGCATTTCATCACCAATTCACAAGAGCTAGCATAAGGTTCCCTCATAAGGAATATAAATGTGTAAGGGATATCTTTAGTCGCCACGCCGCCAAAGTTCTCCATGGCTAACAGAGTCAAAAGCAGCGTCCAGGTGTGTAGAAAAACAACACGAGACGTATGAAAGGATGGCGTTGTCTCAAAGTAAAGACTTGGCTCATGTATCTTCGGCCTAGGTGAAACACAATTTGATTCCATCCGGGTCGGGTGCCTTGCCGCTTTGGAGGAGTGATATCTCACGCTGGATTTCTCTTGTTGGTCACAAGATGGTATCAGTTTTCCATTCCGGCATATTGGATTCTTCCAAAGATTGTGTTGAATGAGGCCAGCCGAACTGTTCTTTACAATGCCTATCGCGCAAAACGACGTTTTCGCGGGCGGAATGCCGTTCCATCTTTTTCGCGAATTATTCCGCTGTTTTCTTCTGACCGGTTGATGGAATCAGCTGGAATGGGGTGCGGCTGTTGCCTGAAGTGAAGGACGTCTCCAGCTCCTGGGCTTTCGCAACTCAGCATCCCTTCCCATGCTTCAGGCTTTTGATTATCCGGTGTTTTACGGGTCTGAGGTCGCCCTCATGGTCGCTGTTTGCTAGCATGACAGCAGTAGGACATGCTGATCCCAACGAGAGGATGATTAGGACAGGCGGTTATAAAAGTTGAGGGCCTATCTTTATCTTGGTTCTATTCAACCTCCAACCAATCTTCGTCATCGGATTGACCATTTCCATTAGGTTTCCAGGCAGGTCAGCTCGATACTGTTGAGCTGCTGAAACTCATCGGAGTTGCTTTGCTTCTGCTCGCGTAATGCTGACGGAAAGCAAGTGATAACCGGGCCAACACATTGGCATGATCGGAGTTAATTTGAATATCCTAGAACGACAGTCTTTAACTGGGATTCTCCATCAGTAACTGATAATCATATGACTCAACTGAGTTCATGAAAAGTCCCGGCAGCTAAAATCCATCTTTTTGTGGTTCAAAGCTTCAGTCTGTTCAGCGTATTCTGACACGATAAATAAGCACCGTTTACCAAATCGACCTGCGTTAACGCTAATTGAACCGGACAGTCGTACAGCGAAAAGACAACTGCCTGCCGAGATCCGATCAAGTGAAACTTTTTCAACCTTGGGGTTGAGTGCAACTTCCACATGGCAGATAACAGGAGCCATTTCGTCAGGGTCACCAGATACCCAAAGATTGAAATGTGGAACATCTGATCTCATCCTAAGTGACTTGAGGTGGACGACCGAAGTGGGGTCATGTGTGCATGTTTCGGAGGCACAGCATACGTCGACAGATAGGGGACGCACGGTTTCAGACGTCTGTTGCCCTGTACGGACTTTGAGGGCTGCGGCGTCGAAACGGCGAGGCAGCGGTTATGTTTCCTTATGGGGCTCTTCCCGGAGTCTGGGATAGCCTGGTCTGAGGTCTTACTTTTGATTCGGCTCCGCTCAACAGGCACCTGTTGTGCGGCACCAGACTCCTTTTTCAAAAGTACTCGACCTTTTCCAACTCGTTCTTCCTGAGGTGAAGGCAGCATCGCTGTTTCGACAAATATAAGCGTGTTGGTCACCTGGGTAAAACACCTTACTGCTTTCATACTCTTATCACAGAGGACCGTGTGAGTTTACTTCCAGACCGTACGGCAGTGAAGCATCGGTGTTAAAAACTGATGTCATGCTGTCGATGATGATGACGGTGACTTCCAGACCACCTCCTAGTACAGGTTCTGGCATTTCATGGACTGTTCTTCGTTGGGCTGCTCCCCGTTAGTCTTCCTAGTAAGGTTGAAACTTTAGGAACTGAGTTCCCGCATGTCACAGACAACCAGACGGTTAATTCACTCCTTATCAAAATGACGTATTGGTGCTTAGGTACTGTCGCTACCAGGCAGATGCGGAAATGAGTATTGGGCAAAAGGTGAAGACTAATCCTAGGTCATGTGCACTTCTTGTATACTTGTCACCTCTCCCTAGGAACCGCATTCGATTTGTACCCGTACTATTCATACGAACATTATTGGTTTCTTGTTCTCTCTTCAGCACGTCCATACGTGAATACGTGAGGAGTCCAAGTAAGTTGAAACTTCTATTTCTGGCAGTTCGACTGTGTCACCAACAGATGCGCCAACCCACTGACCAGCAAATGCTCCTCGGATGTCAGCCATTCATCATCTTAGAAATCCACATCATGGCCGGGTGTCCCCATTTTAAAATATCTGTTCCCGTAGGCCAACAGTTCCTCGATTTGTGTGTATACTCAGGGATTTGGGACACTTACTAGCCAGAGGATCCAAGGAACTAGGCGCTGTTCTGTTTAGAACATTGAGGAGGTATTAGCTAGGTCAAATCCAGAAAACAGTCACATATATATTCAGTTCGGCAGATGATGTGAAATCTAGGCAAGAGCACTAAAAAAACTTGGGAAATATTGTTAACATGGTCCTCCAGGTCGTTAGCTCATACCCTGGTCCCCTGAGAAACCCTGAAAATGCGTAGGTAAGCTTTTATCTATCGAACCGCAGACAAGTAACCTAATTAGCTTCTGGTGCACAAGTGAACTTGCAAACACTGCCACCTCTGTCAAAATTTAACTTTTTAAAAAGTGCTGCGAATTCATCATCAATACTTTCCATCGTCCATTTAGCCTGGCCAAACGGATGAATCCTATTCCAAATGACGGAGAGGACTCTTCGAATCACAACACTTCTCCGACCGGCTCATCAGAGTACTCAGGTAAGTTAGGTGATTTTCTTGTTTCTGTGTTCCTAATCAACCAATATTCGAAATTTCGGACTGCAGTTTCATCATCATCACCATCATCAACATCATCATCAACAACAACTTCATCATCATCGTCATCATCATCATCACCAAAGGCAACAACATCAGTGTTGACACTGATGCTTCACTGCAGTTTCCTACTGGTGGATAGCCGTTTTTCCTCTAAGGGTTCGTATTCAACATAGGTGGCGGATGGTGTCACGTGACCAGTCGCACTTTCACTTCACAACAGTCCAGCTGGGCCAGTCTAGCACACGAAGTCTATTCAAACAGAAGTGCTGTGGATAGTACTCGCAACTATGAAGGGGTAACAGTGCATCCTGGTACTCCTTCTAAAAGACAAATGTGCTTATGTAAAAGGGCGAGACGGTTCTCACACGTGACCTGATGATGGTGTAGTGCACTGTTGCACTTTTGCATGGCTTACACCACATGATTGTCGACCGCACAAGTGCAGTTCATGTAAAATTCCCTGCTAATTTGTTGATTATCAGTTTGATGCTGTTCCAGTGGGGGTGTACTTCGTTTTCCCAGAGCCATCAGGTCTCAATACTGATTTCACCTGGCCGATGGGCATCCTGAAAGTTTGAACACAATCCTTGTCACTAGCCTTCTAGTATTGAGTCTGCACCCATACCTAAGAGGAGTGCAAGCGGATCCAGTCGATTTCAGCCGCTTGAGCACTTTTATCCTCACTGGGCCTCGTCCAATGGATGTAGAGGGACTGGTCACCCGACCCTCTCTGTCAGAAAGCTCACATGGTTGGAACCAAGAAATTCTTATGCTCTGTCGGAGTACCATCGCTCCTCAGAAAATCTCCCTTCCTCTGTGGGCGCCTCCAATGAAACTCGGATAAAGTCAAGTACGATTGTTGTGACCATTCGTTGCTTAACTCAAAAATTCTTGACACCATTCCGTGATAACTTAGTATTACAACATGGACCAGATCACTACTCACCTTTTAATTACCACCGATTGATTGAGTTACGAGCGAGTGGTTTTATATGAAAATGTTCCGGTTACTAAGATATTTGATTAAGATGTAAAGCATTACTCATAAGGTTGCTGAAAACTCTTTGACAGCCCGCGACTGGTTTTGCCCTCCTTGGAGCTCATCAGGTAGGCGCAGTCTCCATAAACTTTATGTGCTAATTAAACCCAATTTGGACAGATTTTGACAAACACGCTCATTTGCATATCAATTTGGTTTTGACGGGAGACTCAGCTGGAACCCAGCTGAATCTCTCGCTTATGATGTTTTTAAGCTTAAGAACCGGTCGTGGGCTGTCGAAGAGTACCCAGCAACCTTATGAGTAGTGTGTCACGTATAACATGAATGGCTATATCTCGAATACCGTAGCAACCGAGCAGACTGTTGCAGCATATTCATTTGCTTAATAACATCATAAACGAGAGATTCATCTGGGTTTCAGGTGAGTCTCCTGTTAAAACCAAATTGGTATGCAAATGAGCATATTTGGCGTACTTGATTAATGTTTCCACTTGGTCGAGGTGACTCAGAGGTTAAGAGCGCAAATTTACTGACCGACAGGTCCGTGATTCTAACCGACTTCCGGCTCTCCACTTTCTCTGTCTAGGCTTGGGCGACCTGGCAGTATCCTAACATTCGTGTTTCCTTCTGGTAGCATGGCAGTTAGGCACCGAAAGGGTGCTACAACTGAACGTTTTTTGCGATCGTCTGAGCATCATTCAGAGTCTGAATTGGACTTGCGAATAATCTTCACTTGATTCTTTCGGTTGAGAGTATACAAAAAGTATATGCATAAAGGACAAGCAATGACGTTATTTACAAACACACATCGAATATCTCTAAATGGCGTTGCTGATGAATTGGAACAACTCACAAAGAATTTGGAACGAAATCGGTCTTCTTCGCGTTTCATTAGGATACACATTAAAGGGGCATTGTAAACCCTGCAAGCGTGACATTGCAGCTGCCCGTCGTCAGGAACAGCACAATGGTAATACCGCCTAGCGGCGGCACTAAGGTGGACAATGGCGAAACTACACTTTCTGAACCGAACTCAGGGTTTGTCGAGGCAACAAGTCAATGCAAGCCCTTGTTGGACACCGACCTGATTCAGCCTCAAATCGCCTTGGACATAGTGACTCTGTGGGTAATATTTTTGGTCCGGTTTGAAATCCTCCCAACTCTTTCTCTTCTTATGTTTTCTGCTATCGGTTTTACGGGTCATATCACAACTGGCTTTGGGGGCGAGATGGACCAAGTGGTTAGAGCGCGAATTTACTGACGGGAAGGTCCTTGGTTCGAACCCGACCTCTGCCTCTCGACTTCCCCTGTCTAGGCTTGGGAAACCTGGGGCAGTATCCCAGCCCTCGTGCTTCCTTCGTGTGGAATGGCAGCTAGGCACTGAAATAGTGCTACAGCTGAGCGACTTCCTGCGTAGTGCCAACTGGCTATCGTTTGTAACGCCAGTTTTTGACGTGTACCCTATATCTAGCCTCATGTTGCCATGCGAATATCATTTCAGCATGGCTACTCTACCGTCATATGTGATAGACTGGGAGTGTCCTACTGAGAATCCACAAATATTTGTTTTAAATATGAGCTGGGGACAAGATTGCTCAGTTGTTAGAGCACACGAATTTACTGACCGGAAGATCCGTGGTTCGAACCCGACCTCTGCCTTTTGACTTCTCTCCTGTCTAGTTTCGGGCAATATCCCAGCCCTTGTGCTTCCTTCGGGTGGCCTGAAATCTAGGCACCGAAAGGGTGTTAGAGCTGAACGATAAATATGAGCTAAACTCATGTTTCGCGTTACCCGACCTCATTCCTAAGAATTTCATCTTGATCACGCATGTTACAGCGGCAATTTCCCTTTGTCTATACTTCACTCTCATGTACTTTGGAACTGGATACTTGCGTCAGTGTGTCAGTGCATCAACCAATCCTTATTGGCGTGGTGAAAGTGTTGCGGTTTGAATGCATTGGCGTCATCTGGGTTTCGAATTAACAATCGTCACGGTCTCTGTGACGATTCTGGTGTGTCCTCAAGTGACTGGTAGCTTCACGAACCCGGTGCATATGGAGCTTGGCTGGTAGTTGGCCTGCTGTCTTTTCGTGGTTACGCTGTTAGGTGATTTGCATTTTCGACATGTGGCCAACCCGTGGGTTGAGAGTGACAGGATGCCTCTCAAGTTGACCGCTTATACGATGGTGCAGTTGTGTGCGCACGTTTTCAAGAAACTGACCAGACCGAATTCCCCGGTTTTGGGGCGAGATGGCTCAACTGGTAAGAGGGCGAATTTACTGGTCGGAATGTCCGTGGTTCGAACCCGACCCTCTCTGCCTCTCGACTTCCCCTGTCTAGGTTTGCGCAACCTGGCAGTATCCCAGCCCTCGTGCTTCCTTCGGGTAGCATGCCAGCTAGGCACCGATAGGGTGTTACAGATGACGTTGTCGTGAAATGAACGGACCACCGACTATCGAGGCCTTACTTGCGTTCGTTTGCGAGGCGTCAATCGATAGATCAAACGTCCGATCGCCTGGTATATCACTTTATGAAGAGAGTGTGCTTCCAACAAGAAGGCAAAACGACTCTATCCAAAACTTATTTACGTTGCTAGTTCCCTCTTCACAAGAGGCGGCTTTGGTTACCCAGTTGATAAGACTAAAGTAAGCCGTTCAGCTGTAATACTCTCCCGGTTCCTAGTTGGCATACCACCTGAAGGAAGCACAAGGGCTGAGCTACTCTCATTTTATCCAGACGTAGACACTAACAGTCGAGGTTGGTTTCGAATCACGGACCTTCCGGCCTGTAAGTTCGTGCCCTAACCACAGCTATCTCGGGCCACTCAGTTCGGGTGGCGATATTGAGGATCTATTCCAAAACCGTTGATTTGGATGAAACCCAATCAACCGCACGATTTGGATCGATAGTTCCATGATGTTAGTCCTTTTTGCCGAGCTTGGCAGCTGAATTGTAAAGGTCTCATTGCCCACACTGGCGACCTCCCCTCGATCAGTAACGAAATGTCTGTGGTCTAACTGCATCCAAGCAGCATACTCGGGCAGTTCCATAGTGCGACCACTGGCGAAGCATTTTCATCAGTGAGCTGACATTGTGGGATGCGTATATACATGCGCACCAGTTCGTCCAAGCTATTTTTTTGATGGAACATCGCACTTCACGTCTGAAATCAACCGTAGCAAACGTAGTCTTGGGACGCCTTTCCAGTCAGCACTTCATGGAATTACTTTCTTCAGAATTACGGTCCATAGAGGTAAGGTATCAATGAGAATAGACTTCACTGTGACCTTTGAATGATGAATTCGTTTCGACAGATTTCAGTCTACCTTTTAACGAGCCCGTTATTCCGTCCAATTGATAAAACATATGGATTCCACCAAAACAGACATAACACTGAATTACGCTTTTTGTTATGATTCATAGCTAAATCTCACGTCACGTGACCCGGTCAATAAAATCACGATAGACTCAGGGCCAATCTCAGATCCGTCTGAGCGGGTAGCAATTGCTTCGATTGATTAATCAATAATACGCGGGACGATTTTAGTCACTTTGACAGGTTGTCTGTCACAGTGATCCAGATTATTGAGTGAATGCCAGTATTAAGCGTTGTCGCAGTCAACTACTTCGGGCTTTTTGTCGGTTAAAACGAACTTGGCGTCCGCATGATCAGATGGTGCGTGAAGTCGTTTGGGCAGCCCAGCTTTTTGTTCCATGTTTCAGTTCTACCGGTGTCAGTCCCACCAAAACTGCGGGGGACACCCTAGATACTAGGACCAGTGAACAAAACTGGCAAGTAACAGTTGGATCCCCCCCTGCCTTGTTTCCATTTTGAGTTTAGTGGTACCAGATCCAGCTATCGCCGGACATTCAAGATTTCTCTTGAACCCGCTTGTCGGGTGCTTCCAGATGTAATTGGCCAACCGCGCTTCTTTTGAGTAGCTAATTCTGTCGTTCAGTGTCCTTGGCCCCGTGAAATAAAGTGTATACTAATGAACGGTTGCACAGATTGACGTCCAGGTGGACCCACTTAAGTTTTCTACCTGTTTTACTTCGCTTCACACTTTATAGCGGACAAGAACGCTCGCGGTAGATCCCTTTGGAAATTGTCGTTCTTATCGTGTGGCATTTTCTCCCATAGTTAACTAATATTGTGAACCGGCAGTGAAGCATCGGTGCTGAACACTGATGTCATGCTGTCGGTGATGAGGATGAGGCTCCCAGAGGCGATCATCTGTATTCTGTTCTTCGTTTTTTTGATCGTGGGGGAGGTTTGACGAACAAATCAAAAGGACTTTCATTGGAACATCCGGGTGCTCTAAAAGTTCAAACTCGTTTGTTCGCATCAGTTCTCAGGAGTGTGCGCTTTCCACCTCAACTGTGACATATTCTATGGTCTTTAAAAGTATAGTCACTCAACCGTATCGTTTGTTTTCTCTCGGTCGGTAAATTTCTTCACTTTGTGCCCTGGTATCCTTGCTCTCTCTCTTTGTTCGTCACCAAGGCTACTGGGTACTGTGATAGCAAAACACACTTTTCATTGGTCCTTACTTGTACCAAGATGCGTGTATGAATTCCACGACTTTTTATCCACCGACAGACTAAGCATAATGCAAAATGTATGCACATTCACTATGAATCGATTATCGTGTTTTCAGCTGTTTTTACTTTCTCTGCGTTGCAACCGAGTATGTCTTAGAAGCACCCGGCCTAGGCCTCTTCATACAGTCCTTCGGTGCTGGTATTGCATAAACTATTGCGTAAACTATCAGCTTATTCCGATTAGATTGTGCCATCTCGACAGTGTCAGTCAATAGATTGCAAAAGTCTTGCGTTTCTTCGCGCAACTCGTTCGACCTTATTGTGACATGATCAGTGTGTGTGTGTGTGTGTGTGTGGCGTTCAATCATACAATACTGCTCAGGCTGCGGACTACCAGATGGGGATGCGGAATGGTCCCGGGCTGATTCTACGACCTCAGAATGCCGATGTACGAGATTGATTTGGTCCCGGACAAACTTTTCCGTCGTTTGTAGTCATCTCTGACGTTTAATCCATCTTGGTAGTAGTATCGATGTAACCAAGGCTATCATGCCCCAGTAATATTTTGCAATTCTTCACCTCACTCGTTGTACCAAAAGATCAAGTTTTTCCGGCAATTTGTCGCGTCTATTCCCAAAGTTCCCTTCTGTTTCTTTTGCCTACAGAACCCTCGCGGTCCGAAAACGAGCCAGCGACCACCGTTGTTCTGCGATCTCATGTTTCCATAGAACGTCCGCAATCCGCGGATTCCCCCTCACAAGTGAGTCCCCAGTTTATTCGTCCCACTATATTTCCGGTATTAGTTGCGAGTGGTCAGGGGCGAGAGGGCCCAAGTGGTTAGAGCGCGAATTTACTGGCCGGAAGGTCCGTGGTTTGAACCGACCTCTACCTCTCGACTTCCCCTGACAGTATCCCAGCCCTCGTGCTTTCTTCTGGTAGCATGGCAGTTAGGCACTAGAAGGGTGCTACAGCTGAACGGTCGTATGATTCGTAGAACTCTTATTCACATTGGCCTCGGACAAACATCGCCCAATCTTGAACAACATTGCCTGTTCAGACGTGGTAATTCAGTTGTGTGCGGCGTCCACTGACCTCCCATGTCGGACTTCCAGGGTTCCGATCAAGCGTACACACCGCCGATGAGCTCGAAACTCGAGTCCACTGCTTCCCCCCTCCCATTCGGTGTGAACTCAAGTATGCCAGAATAACAGGAGGTTTGTTCCACGAAGAGTGATTCGAATATTCCCGATAGCTCGATCTTTGCATATCGAAAAAACGTGCCAATCTCCGCTCGCCATATCCTCGGTTTCCGTCACACAACCATATGATTGATCACCGAATCTCATTCTACTCGTTTTCGCATCCTTATTGCACGTGATATCTTTGTCACCTAATACTGTCTAGCAATCCGTAATTTTTTCCAGCTTATGGTTAACTACTCGTTGGTGCCGATCGATAAATGGTGGTTACACGTAGGCAGCACAGTGCGTCTGTATGAGCAACAAATCAGTGTCACGTGACTTGTGTGTGCAGCACTGCACCCTAGTTCTCATTCGATCCTGTTGGTTCGATGCTTACCTATCCAGCGGACTAATCTGTGCGTCTGCGTGCTCAGGAGCTGGGACTCGGCTGAGTTTCGCACGTCCAGCTTGTTCTTCAGCGCAGACAAAAGCAATCCGATTAGCTCTTCAGGTCTGTCTTATTTCCGATGATGGAATGGTTGGTGCGCACGTGAGATCCCGTGTGGTGGGACGAATTCAAGCTCGAAGGGCAGTGGTCGTTTTAGCGCTGGAAAACATACAGCTTACGAGGAAGTCTTGTTGCAAAGTCTCGAGAACTGCTACCCATGAGAGTTGGGCGGTGAGGGGTTAGTGGTGGGTGAATCTGAAACACAGTCGGATGCTTGGAAAATCGTTTTTGTCTCACTGACAATCGAATCATCTGGACGAATAGTTGCTGGAAGGAACCGTGGAGGCTTGACTGGTTTCCAAAACTTAGATAGATGCTACAGAAAAAGCCGTTTTGAATACTACTTACAAAGTTGCTAAGGACTCTGAACGGTCCCTTGCGGATCCTCGGGTAGACCTAGTCCTCGAATCTCCTCCAGCCTTATTTCCATCTTGGACACTTAGTTGTAGCCATGTTGGGACAGACACTCATACGCAAATCAACGTGGTCGTGATGGGGAACTCAGCTGAAATCGGGCAGAATCTGCCATCAACACCAAGTCACTTTGCAAGTGAGTAGTCGCTCTCACGCGAGATGGCTCAAGTGATTATATCGCGAATTTACTGACCGAAAGGTCCATGGCTCGAAACCGACCCCTACCTCTCGACTTTCCCTGTCTAGGCTTGGGCAACCTGGCAGTATCCCATTCCTCGTGCTTCCCTCTGATGGTATGGCAGCTAGGCACCGAAAGGGTGTTACAGCCGAATGATTTTTTAAAATTATACACAACTTGATGCTAGGCAGCAGCTGCACGCAGAAAAGACCTTAGATGCTCGGCTTTTCTCTGGCTGGCCAAGTTACTTAATGACGGCTGTAGTCTAACTAGCCAACATCTTATCAGCAAGCCGTGACGGTTGTAGGTGTGTGGTCTTTAAGACGTGTTTATAGGCCAATTGATCATTGTACAAAAGCGGGTGGAACTACAAGCGTACTCAGCACGACAACCTAGAGAATACTTGATAATCCCCTACTGATATTTGCGTCTGGCTCCGTTTGAACTTGAGATAGTTCAGTGATCAAAGCACGAACTCACTAACTAGAAGATCCGTGGTTCAGACCCGACCCCCTGCCTCCCGACTGCTTCTGTCTAGGCTTGGGCAACCAGGCTGTTTTTGAATGTTCGTGCCTCCTCCAGCTAGGTACCAAAGGGGTGTTTTACAACTAAGCGATTATGATTATTATTCTGGTTCCGTTTTTTGATCTTCTTCAGTCCCCATCATTCGGACGAGTCAGAACAACACTTTTTGTGATCAAAACTTAAATCCAGAAACAATTCATTCAGACAGCTTAGTTCCACTCAGCCCACTTATCCAAATGTAGAAACATTCCGCTCGAAAACCTCGCCTAGGCTCGCAATTTTGTCGAGGGAGAAAGACGGTTTTTCGAACATTACTCAGAAACCCCAGTTATATTACGAACAACAGGAACGGAGAAATAGGTGTGAAAGTTTGGGGTTAGCGGCGTGACTGTAGGAGAGGGCATGATACCAACATTTGATATCGGTGATGTGCGTGGTTGTGACCGATGAATCAGCATTTTAAAGGCGGTGAACTCGATGAACTTGTCTGGAGAGCAACACGCTGTGAATAAAGCTAGACTGAACCAGGAACTCCGGCAAAGGCGTACTCGTGAACTCAACGGTGTATCTACTGATGCGTCTGTCTGTCTGTGGACAGCATATGTACTAAAATTGCTGCGGCAATTGGTTATTCAAATTACAGAACCAGGGTGACGTTAAAACGGACGCAAAAGGCGGTCGCTCCGACCAATTTATGTGGCGAACTTCAGGTTTAATTTCCCGGTTCCGCTACTCTTCTTTGCGGGTAAGTGTCAAGAGTTGAACGACCAGCAAAATCGATTCCACTATCCCATCGTCAGTTGGCTCGCATCAGTGAGCGAAACCTCTCCGTAGTGGAAATATATAATGCTCATACTCTTGAAATCAACCAATCGAGTTCCGTGCAATTTAGCAATGGTGAATCTAGATGTTGTCATCAGTTCGACCAATCAAGTCCAGACTTTTTGCGATTCTCTAACGGGCTGAATCGAAAGTAATGCGATGAATGCATGCGACTAAGGGGCAGGTTGCGCTACCCACGATTACTTTGCTCTGGTTAGTCTCCACAACTTTTCATGGTTACTCTAATCGATCATAGGTAGATACTGTGAACAGATGTCGTGGTAAAAACACTTTTTGTGATCAAAACTTAAATCCAGAAACAATTCATTCAGACAGCTTAGTTCCACTCAGCCCACTTATCCAAATGTAGAAACATTCCGCTCGAAAACCTCGCCTAGGCTCGCAATTTTGTCGAGGGAGAAAGACGGTTTTTCGAACATTACTCAGAAACCCCAGTTATATTACGAACAACAGGAACGGAGAAATAGGTGTGAAAGTTTGGGGTTAGCGGCGTGACTGTAGGAGAGGGCATGATACCAACATTTGATATCGGTGATGTGCGTGGTTGTGACCGATGAATCAGCATTTTAAAGGCGGTGAACTCGATGAACTTGTCTGGAGAGCAACACGCTGTGAATAAAGCTAGACTGAACCAGGAACTCCGGCAAAGGCGTACTCGTGAACTCAACGGTGTATCTACTGATGCGTCTGTCTGTCTGTGGACAGCATATGTACTAAAATTGCTGCGGCAATTGGTTATTCAAATTACAGAACCAGGGTGACGTTAAAACGGACGCAAAAGGCGGTCGCTCCGACCAATTTATGTGGCGAACTTCAGGTTTAATTTCCCGGTTCCGCTACTCTTCTTTGCGGGTAAGTGTCAAGAGTTGAACGACCAGCAAAATCGATTCCACTATCCCATCGTCAGTTGGCTCGCATCAGTGAGCGAAACCTCTCCGTAGTGGAAATATATAATGCTCATACTCTTGAAATCAACCAATCGAGTTCCGTGCAATTTAGCAATGGTGAATCTAGATGTTGTCGTCAGTTCGACCAATCAAGTTCAGACTTTTTGCGATTCTCTTTTTGCGATTCCCTAACGGGCTGAATCGAAAGTAATGCGATGAATGCATACGACTAAGGGGCACGTTGCGGTACCCACTATTACTTTGCTCTGGTTAGTCTCTACAACTTTTCATGGTTACTCTAATCGATCATAGGTAGATACTGTGAACAGGTGTCGTGGTATATGGAGACGAACATTAATCTTTTCGGGATCTCAATCTCTCTTGGTCCTGTCATCATCATCATCATCATCATTGTCAGCTGTAATAACTGCGTATTGTCGTATAGTGGTTGTAGCTGCCACACTTTTGTTCACCGATGATTCGGGGAGATGGGGTAGGTATCTGCGCATTGGAGGCGGGAGCTGATAAATTAGCGCGTGAATACAGCGCTGTAGGTGAACTGTTAAGTGACGGGATTGGGAAGGGAGCTTGGATGCACGAGCGCCGTTTGGGGCGCGACTGGGCCATCTCTGACAATGTCTCTAACCATTGATATAGCCCGTATCGGGGTCCCCATCCAGAAAGATGGCAATGACCAACGCAGCTGAGTTTGCTGATCCTGTGACACGAATCGATCGACCCGGCCGCTCATCGCCACCGATTGACCACCGTACATCATCCAACTAGATGAGACTTGGGTTCCATTGAGAACCAGATGTTTTAGTTCCCGACTTTTTGGGTTACTAACCGCCTCCAGCCGTTTATTACACTACTTATCCCAATTTCAATCATCAGATGTATACTGACCTGGAGACGAGATCCAGAAAACGTCAATGTTCGTCACTCTGTTTCCCTGTTGAATCTGAAAATATTCAAACATTTACAAAATACGCTGAGTATTTGCCGCGTAGGGAAAAGGAGATGACGTCGTTGAGCAATCGACAAGATCCGCATCGTCTGCCACGCTGGTCGTTCAGTTTTTTATCAGGCCCCTATTTTCGCTTTACGATAGGGCGCTGGGCAAGGACGCCTACAACATTCTTGAGTACCTAAGGTGGCCACCTATGGCTGATTGTTGAAGTGGACTAACCATCCTTTTAGAATAACCGTTCCTAATACGTTATATAATTTTGTGAGTTATAGCTGGGTGACAAAACGTCCTCTGTTATTAGTTGCCTTAATGATGGGGGCTGTTTATCAGATTGGACCAATGTGTATCAGTCACAGACATGCAAGAGTATCCCTGCGGTCAAAACGAAAATAAATCCACACACACACACACACACACACACACACACACACACACAGAAATGTCTCAAAATTACCATCATATCAAGCTGCGATGCGCCTCTTATAAGCCACCGCCGCATGCAGAATGCATGTCGATCTCACTTTCCTTTTCCGTCAAGCTACCTCTGAAATATTTTTTTAGGAAACCGCGATATTCTGACATATTTGGCCGCTTTCGTTTGGGTAGAGCCATGGCGATTTGCCTGTTTCTTTATCCCCATTTCTTTTTGCCAAGTCTGACGAAATTGTGTAATTGTGAAATCAAGGCCAGGCAATATTTCCGGAGTAAATGACTCTCCCGTTGTTGTGACTGCATTCTGAACCGCACCATGAGAAAACGCATTGGCAAGGCAGACCAATCAGCGGAGAACAAGTGTGGACTTTGGACAGCGTTATGACATCAGCTACTGGCTGAAACGTCCACAATTTGAACCCACCCCTTACATCACCTCTTATGATTTCATTCATGCCTTCTTTGAGTCCCTGTATACCGAATGAGAACGTTCTGGGTTGATTGGATTTGTGTTTGTAAAACTTTTGCCACAGTTCATGGACAAATACCAGATGGTTGTGTGGATACAGCCACTCTTAAGGCGTAGTGGACCAAGTACTTTTAGAATCCACCCACACGCAGTCTTCTAAATGCTTGGGGGAGAGATGGCTCAAGTGGTTAGAGCGCAAATTTACTGACCGGAAGGTCCGTGGTTCGAATCCGACCTCCGCCACTCGACTTCCCCTAACTAGGCTTGGGCAACCTGACAGTACCCCAGCCCTCGTGCTTATTTTGGATAGAATGGCAGCTAGGCACCGAAGGAGTCTTACAGCTGAACGAACGAATTTTACTTGCTGTGGGAATTATCTTCTTCTAGTCATCCATAATGATCATTCAGCAAATGCTTTCCTCCAATTCGCCTTCCTCTCCACAGGATTCTTCCGGTCCTCGCTGGCTTCGGGTGGAGAACGATCATGGTAAAAGTTACTTGGATAGAAAAACAGGCGAGCGGGTAAGTTGTCTTCGCTTCTGAATGGTTTTGTGTTGTTCCATTGTCATGACTTTGCATCCTCCTCTCACTGCGCACACTTGCTGCTGCGTTATAGGACTCTTCGGCGAAGGTTTGTGTCTTGTGAGACATCTGCGGGATCGTCGTTAATTCTCTTGTAGAAGGAATGCTTTTTATATCTTGTAAACTACTGAGCGGTGGTCTTTGAGCCATCCAAGGCGATCGGTTCTTCATCCTGATAACCTACGTAGTAATCGGATGGAGCGAGCCACTCCCAAGTGACCGCATTGACTACGGCGTAAGAAAGCCTTGTTTTCCCCGACCGTAGGACGCCGAGGAGTTGCTTCACTCGAACCGGGGTGTTTTATCTCTCCGAATCCCTAATTGCGGCTAACTCTAATCAGTAGAGACCAGTTTGGCCAGTGCATACAGAGCGAATCGCAGAGCTTTCTTACTGGGCTACCTTCTCGGAAGCTCCTCTCATATTGGTCCAGATGAATAGTCCAGACGTGTAGCAGTCAGTGTGGAGCATCCAATGACCGTTTCTGTAACGACCTCTTCTGACCATGAGGAGGCAGTACGGTACGATAAAAAGGAACGGAACGTCCTTTGAATTTCACAAGTCATATACACCTCACCCATCAGCCAGGCGATTCCCATAGAATATTCAGCAATATTCTCGCAATTTCTTGGGAAAGAACTCTGTTTACTCGGGTTTACATTACGAATGCCCCCCCCCCCCTGAGATAAGTTTCTTCGAAGGAAACCACTTATATGACATATCCCCGCTAGTAGACCAATATATTGTATTCCAGAAGAGAGGAGGCCACTGAGAACGGATATCACGCCTCCTGTTGGAGAGTTTGCCTTTCTTCAGGGAGGATTTTAAGCTACTTCGTGACCGACAGGAAGGCTCTTGTGGCCTCGATTGAGAAGATAGTGTACTGGGTGAGTTGATATGAAGGCACTAAAATGGATCGGCATGCCTTCAAACGTATCCAAGGGGGCGAGATGGCCCAATTGGTTAGAGCGCTAATTTACTGACCGGAAGATCCGACCTCTGCCTCTCGACTTCCCCTGTCTAGGCTTGGGCAACCTGACAGTATCCCAGCCTTCGTGCAACCTTCGGGTGGAATGGCAGCTAGGCACCGAAAGGGTGCTACAGCTGAACGGTTTTTTTCTCTAGACGACTGGTTTCGTGTTTGAACGACAGAGACCGGACTCATGCGATAGACCTGGGCAGTGATCTTTCCAAAAAGATCCCACCCCTCATGATAGCCCGTAACAACATTCCTGGTCAAACACGACCTGGTTTTCAGACTTTCCGGTAGGTGTTCACGCTCTAGAGAGGCAGATTGCTCCAACTTTTCGCTATACACCCTCTCTCTAGTGGACCACTATTTTGGATATGAAGACGTAGTTAGCACTACTTGGCAATTACATGTAAACAAACAACTTTCGTTTAAATGTGCTCTACGGCACTCACAGGCAACTCGCATTTTGAGAAGCAAGGGTGAACCACGTCCTTTGTTCAACCACAAAACAATCATAGCACTCGAACGAGTTACCACCTACCAGCAATAATATCTCAAGTATCTTGTTTCCCCCATATATATATTTTTGTTGAAATTTCCTCCAAAAGGGAGATTCAGCTGGGAATCCCCGACGAAAAGCAAAGTGGTATTCAAATAAGTGTTTTCATAAGTTTCCTACAAGTAAAACAGAAGGCTGACGTAAACTCGGGGATTTCACTCACCTGATGAGCCTCGAGGTCGTTTGTTTCATGAAGATTTAACAGCACTCTTCTCGGGCCACTTTCACCCTGAGCACTGCTCATTGAGAAGTAGCCTCCCTTAGCTGATGTTCTGGCATTCTTATCCCTGCACACTCCACAGTGTAAGTGCTTCTTTTGTTGCACTATTCTGCACGGAACTTGCGTCTATCAACCCAGTCACACCGATTCGTCATTTTGACCAATCTAAGTAACTGCACGCAGGTGTAAACTTTGCACGGTACTCTTTACAACTCGTGTCCTAACTTTCCAATCAAATCCGTGTGTCTCGAATAGAGCCTGAAAAATGTGTTCTTCCGGTCTAACTTGACTTCCAAGCTTAAGTTAACCCCATCATTGGAAATGAGCGTTGTGGCGGAGTTGAGATGAATTTTAGTCCCAACATTTGTCGATCAAACATTCATTACACATTCATTTCATCTGGAGCTGCCATGCCAACAGAAGGAGGCATGAGGGCTGGGATACTGCCAGGCTGTCCCAGCCTAGACAGGGGAGGTCGAGTTCGAACCAATAAACTTGCGGTCCGCAAGCTGGTGCCCTAACCACTGACGATGTTGTCTTCCGCGGCAACCACTGGCTGTGATTCTCGACCAGTTCAGTCCTCTTATTTTTTTTTGATCGCACCCTCGCCCTTGACCTACCATCTGTGTTTGTTTGTCTGCCTCTAGTGGGTGCTGACCACCGATTCCAGTGGTCGGCCTTACTATTACGAGGTTAGGTCGCATCATTCTGTGTGGGAGCTGGAAGATTTCGAAGGGATCCAGGATGAGAATGATGCGATCGAATACGACGACGTGCCCGATGACCACGAGCGACTGTCTGATTCACATGCCGAAGCCCAGGAGACAGTGGAACACGAAATTAAAACCTCGGGGGTACAGCCGGTGTCGTTGACGGTAAGAGCACTTTTCATTGTTTCTATGACATCTTGTGATTTGTGCTCAGTGACTAAACTAATCGAGTTACAAACGTGACGACTCTGCAACACTTGATTGTTGTATTGTGACTTGGCTTTTGCATGTTCCACCGCACAAATTCCGACCTCTTCCGGCTGGGTCTCGATCTTTGTGATAATCACGAACGAATCCCGATTTGACCGCATCAGAGTATGATTAGCCGTCCCGACTGGTGCGCGTCATGTGAATGTAGCATTATTGAACGGAATGCCTTCTGAAAACGATCGTTCGCAAAATTAGCTGGTTTCAATTGCATTTCGTTTCGTTCGGGGGTTAGATCCGAACCATCAACCTTACGGTCAGTGACTTCGCGCCCTAACCGCGGAGCTATATAGAGCTCCATCCACCAGTAATCGGTTTTCTCCTCTTTGTTCAGGGTAACAGAATGTTTGTTCATAGCCACACAACTCTCGTTTGAATGGCCGTGTTCCTGTTCTGGTGCAATTATTCCGGTGACCACACCAACGGGAAGCACTGGACTCGAGTTTCGCTCTTATTAGAGCTCGTCAGCAGTGCATATCCAATGGCCCTACCGGGATTTGAACCCCGGACATCTGACGTGCGAGGCGAGCGTGTAACCACTACTCCCCAACGCACGTTGGACGCATCTGAATTATCACGTCTGAACAGACGAACGTGTTCGCACTTGAACGATGTGATTGGTGTGCCCGAGTATCTTTTGAGCCACCGTATTCAAAGCAGCATTTGGCTAGATGTGTTTGACGCCGGCTTGAATCCACCCTCACACACTTGTTGATGTGGAGATGCAGCCTAGTTCATGAGTGAGGTCTAGGTAATTCGATATTCATGAAAAACAGTGAAGTAACCTCCGACAGCCATGGCGCCGACGCGACCTCGGTTTGTCTGTCAGGGACTGTTTCACGGATAGGAAATGTGGTATCTACGCGCAGAGATATACGAAAGTTGTCACTGATTGAATTAGCGAATTATTGGCCGGGTCTGGTGGGAACACTGGTACGCCAGGTGGTTCTTGGAAAAAGAACTCTTCCGCTTCATGGGTTACGTTGGTGAGGACGTGTATTCCGCATTCCAGAGGACTGTCTGCCTAGCAAAGCTCTTTTTCGCCCAGCCCTGTGCCGAGTAGAGGCGGCAGACAGGTGGATAGTGTATGATCTGGCAACAAAGTATGAAAACACTAGCAACTAAACTGCGTCAGTTCGACAGCAGCAGTCTCTCTGAATGGGGAGGAAAGTATGAAAACACTAGCAACTAAACTGCAGCAGCGGTCTCTCTGGATGGGGACCACGGGACTAAACTCACCAGTGATCAGTGGCACTGGCGGAAACGTCCCAGTTGCGCAGTCGGTGTTCCTGGCGCGTTAGAGCTGTCGCCTTCAGTGCGTAGCTACCCAGTTCCCGAACGAACTGAACATGTCATCGCCTCCGAAGCTTGGCTGTATGTCCCACATTGTCCCACTTTACGGTTATCAAAACTGTAGCAGATGGAACCAATGTGACCATGTTAAGTGGTATATAGCTGACAAACTGACTGATCGATTGATTGATTGAGTGAGTGAGTGGACTGACCACCCATCTAGTAAGACCACTTTCTGATCGATGCACTTTTTCAGCCTAATATCCCATTGAAAAACCCTTTACCCATCCTGCTTTTCACGCGCCTGCACATTCATTTTCGCTTGAATTTTCAGCTGAAGACAGCAACTACATTTGAAATCCTTTTGCACCCCATCCTGACCTTGAACTTCCATCGATCTCGCTCATCTTCGCCTTAGGCGGCAACTTCACGGTTTCCTCGTTCCCCGCACGTACGCATGGTTTTGCGTCTGAGCCTAACTGATATTGACAAACTCAACGAACAGCGCACGTCTCCTCACCTCCTTTGATCTCGCACTTTCTCGTTTTTCGGTCTGGTATTGCCCACGTAAACTTATTTTCAGCTGTATTCTGGTTTATTGGACAGTCCTCCTTCTGTCCTAGCGCAATTATTCGGGTGGATTATCATCAAAGGCAGAAGCAGTGGGCTAAAGTTTTGCCCTTATCAGAACTCGCCAGCCCTGACGGGGTGTGAACTCTGAACGTCTGAAATGCGAAGCGAGCGTGTGATGAATACTCTACCAGTGCACGCTAGACGCACTTGAGCTTTCATCTCTGAACAGGCGAGAGTGTTCATTCTTGACTGATGTGATTAGTCTGACCTTCAGCTCGAAGGAAAACCCAGTGGCTGTCTTGTTCGTGCAACCCGATTGACCCCCCCCCAGTTCACCAAATTCATCTAGTACTTTGAAAATTGGTCTTCAACAGTCAAGCAGGCACGGATGACGCCTTGTTTTCTATGGTTGTTCCCCTTGTATAAACTAAATTCAGTACTTCCCAGATCACATATAACTGGCCGTTCCCATTGGTCAATGAACTAATACATGAGGGCAGGTTACTAGCCAATCACAGCGCTCCAATTGCAAAATCACACATACACTAACTGGTCCACCCGAATCCGGATACGTGCCATAAATTTGTCATGTTTGCCGAAGAAATTGAAGACTAATCAATGCTCTTTTCACCCATTGAATTGGTATATATATGGGTTCTCACGCTTATTCTGTTCCGATTTCTTTGTTCCTCATGACTTGTTAATACCGATTCTCTGCTTTCTCAGTCCGTTCGCCCAGGGCTCGTCGATCAACGATCACCGTCCAGTCGGCATTCAACTATAATAGAATCTGTTCCGGTTTCCGGCGCAAATCCTCTCGACGCAGCGTCCAAACTCTCCAATGGGCGCTTTGGAGAGCACAAACAAAAGGTAACGTTTCTCCGGGTTTCAAATTCGTTCATGAAAAAAAAGAAATTCCCCTTTTGTCGATATTCCTTTCCATCAGTAGGATTGTTGGTGATTTTCCCAGTGTTCGACCTGCTTTCAAGTTGTTTTCTCATTGGTCCAAATGTTCCAGTTTCCAAATCCTCACCAATCACGGTTCTAGACTAGATATTTTCTGTCGCGTTGGTTGTATCTGGCTCGCGTATCGCGGCGTATCTTCCGTAAATAGGTATCCATCATGAACTCTTTCGACAGCGACATCTTCGAGCGTATTGCCGCTGATGCTATCTGTCCTGCTCGACTGTTACGTGATCCAGGTGGCTGTTCCATCTGTTCTTTTCTGGTGAACTGGCCAAGCATGTGTGTCCGTCTATCCACATTTCAACTAGATTTTGTTTCACTGGCTATACCGGCTTCCCAATCTGGTGAACAAAAATGTATTTTGTCATCCACCGAACCACTCTTTTGCACTCTTTCGTTTTCCAATCAGTTTACCGGATAAATCAGTCAGTCGGTCAGTTCTTCAGCTCACAAACTGTGCACGGAACTGCAGTGGTTCCAGCTGTTACTGCTTTCTTTCACCGAGGATAAGGAGGCGATGGCCCAGTCTTTTCATTGACGTTGGATGGGCCTGTTTACCCAATATGCCAGGAAGCGAGAGCTACCCAGTGGGGGGTAATAGCTTTGACGCAAGAGTGCCGTTGGTTGCGTGACGCAGCCGTATCTGTCATAGTCACCAACCTTTGGTTTCTCTCGTTCCGTGGTCCCCATTCGGGGAGACTGCATTTGTCAGCGCGCCTGATTCGAGAGGTGAGGACTTTCACTATTCGTTGCCAAGCGATGAACTGACCGCCTCTCGGTTGTCTCCATCCGACACGAGGGTGGGAGGCAAACAGTCTACTGGCATACGCAGCACATGGCCTAACCAGTGAGACCGGTGGAGTGCGACCAGCTGGGCTTTCAGCTTTCAGCTGTAGCACCCTTCCGGTGCCTAGCTGCCATGCCACCCGAAGGAAACACGAGGGCTGGGATACTGCCAGGTTGCCCAAGCGTAGACAGGGGAAGTCAAGTGGCGGAGGTCGGATTCGAACCACGGACCTTCCGGTCAGTGAATTTGCGCTCTAACCACTTAGGCCATCTCGCCCCATCTCGCGACTAGCTGATGTATGGAGGGCAGCGAACTCTGCTGAAAATCATCTGGGATACTTCAGCATCGCTAATCTGACGTTCCCACCAGACCCGCGCAACGCTTCAGAGGCACCGATGGTCTTTGAAGATCTTCCACACACACGTTTCCGATCCATAAAGTAGGACACACCAAACTGCGGGATTGTTCAATCTACCCTTACTGGTCTAGCTGATATCGCGTCGGTGCCATAAGTCGGAGTTTTGCAAACGCTGCCCTGGCTGTCCCGATCCGGGGAATGACTTCGTCTTCCAACAGTCCGGCAGGACTTATGCAGCTGTCCAAATAGACCGACTTATCCATCACATTGATCGGTTCTTCTGCAAACCTGAGGTTCGGGTTTGATGTCTTTCGGCAGCATTTTATACTCTGCTGGTGTGGAACGCATACCTAGCTGTGCAGCAGTTTATTAAATATAGTTTGTATTTCTAAAGGGCCTGATCCAAGGAGGGAAGTATCATCGGCGTGCTCAATGTCCGTGAATAAACGAACCGAGTGTCTCGCCTCCCCCCGAAGTATTAGAGGTGGGTAAAGAAGTAAAGAACACTCAAGTAACGCATCGGCCACCGACTAGATAAGTTGATACATTAATTAGTCGCCCAGCAGAAAATCTGGCTGACGGGATGTCGCCATCACTCAGAGGATAGCCAGTGAGCAAGTCGTTTAACCAGCCGACCAGTAGTGTTGCTTATCCGGGCTACAAACATGGATTGTCTCGGGTGAACAGAACTTTCTCGGCTGGATGCATGCCCCTACAATGCCTGGAGAATCAAAGAGAACAATGGTGAATTGCGAAATCCCAGGGGATCAACGATTTGCGAAAGTGGTGGAACAGCAGTTTATTCACAGAGTTGCTGTCACGATACTCTGGGAGAATCAGAAAAAACATCGACACTAGACCGCCATCAGTAACAGAAATCCAGCAACGCGGCAGGGCACCCGGTCTAGATGGTCTACACTCTTCAAGGAGATCTATAAAGCCCTGGTGGGCAGGGTGATAGTTCTGCTACGGGACATTTAAAGCGAAAACGGAGCACCGGTAGCCTGGAACACTTATTTGATGATTCTGGTTTTCAAAAAGGGTGCAAGAACGTGTTGCGGAGCCCATCATGGCATCAACCTGGTACTGTAGTGTCAACACTGATGTCTCTGATGGTGATGTTGACACCTGGTAGCCTTGTCATTCAAGGTGCTCTCCGACATTGTCTTGTGCAGGTTGATCGATTGTCGGGAGAGAGAAAGAAAAAAAAGTTCAGCCGTAGCACCCTTTCGGTGCCTAACTGCTATGCCATCCGAGGGCTGGGATACTGGCAAGTTGCCCAAGCCTAAACAGAGGAAGTCGGGTGACAGAGCGGGTCAGTTTCGAACCGCGGACCTTCCGGTCAATAAATTTGCGCTCTGACCACTTTGGCCATCCCCAAGTCGGGAGAGAGACTCGTGATAACCAAGCTATGCTTTGCCATGGCCGAGGACGCAATGATCATACGTTCACTTTGACACAGTTCCTCCAACAGCTGCCCATTTTCAAGCATCGTCTCAACTGGTAGTGTTTTTTCATGATCTGAAGACTGTCTTTGCTCTGTCGATCGTCAGAAGCTATGGAGGTTCCCAACGATCAAAGGTATTCCTTCCGAGCTTTTACACTTATAAGGACAATGTATGCCAGCTCTTTTGGACATGTGCGAGTTTACAGAAAGTTGCCGCTTGAGTTTACCACATCCATGGGTGTAGAGTAGGAGTTTTCTTTTTTGTCATGAATTTTCAACCCTGTCATTGGCCCACTACTTGAAACATCCCTGCCTGCCTCTGAAACATCGGAGATAGAAGTATTCCCATAGCCTTTGCTCACAACCAGACGATGTTGCTGTTCTTGGCTCAGTTTCTTGAAAGATGCTTGTCACTTGCTTGAATGAGTCTGCTGCGCGGTCCGATATGTTGTTTACACCTGCGAAGTATAACGTACTGAATGTGAGCACACCCAAGCGGTGTGGTTGCAGACAAACCAGTTGATGCGGTAGATAATTTTATTTTGACGATTCCCGCAAACTGGTTGGAGAATCGTGGAGGCTGAGGAAACGCCTACCTGACGTTACTTTGTCTGTCATGAAGATGGTAGAAAGAAAGAAATTATAAACCGTTCAGTTGTAACACCTTTCCGATGCCCAGCTGCCATGCTACCAGAAGGAAGCACGAGGCCAGGTTGCCCAAGCCTAGACAGAGGAAGTCGAGAGGCAGAGGTCTGGTTCGAACCACGGACCTTCTGGTCAGTAAATTCGCGCTCTAACCACTTGAGCCGGTTACGACGCGACCCATACTACTTTGCAGTTGAGAAGCGTGGCCTGTACACGTAGAAGGTGTACGAAACCCCTCTTCCAGGTCTCCTGGGGCTTCGGATTCGCAAAGCTGTGATGTGTCAAATAGTTTTAAGAAGAAGGAACTGTTCCGCGATGGATGAGTGACTCTACTTCATAGAGTACGCCGGTTAGAGCATGTAGTTCCACTGTTCTCCACCACCAACCGTGTGCCGCATGGGAAAGACTGAGAGGCAGACAGCCTGGGAAACGAATTCATGAAACACTCTCTGTTAAAATCACTCGGGTTGACAGCTGCCGCCTCCTTGGATGAAGACCCCGGCAGTCAGCTCGTCGATGGTTACCGACATTCGGACTCATTTACACAATCGGTGGCGCTGTTGTGCCAACGTTATCGCCGATTTCGCGTTTCTTCAAACAACCGGACCCGTTCAATGCAAACGAACTGATTACGCAATCACACCCAACACTCAGTGATGTCCCTCTTACTCTTCCACTCTCCAGTGGCTGAAATGGTTGCACTTGGAATCGTGATCTGTAGCTGATAAACTGAACTGACTAGGTCCAACGACACGCGGAACAATATGCACCCATCATCCCGTTAGTGTTTTCAACCCGATTGTTTGATGTTTAAGTTTTTGCAGCCGAATTCTAGCAAGTGCTATTGTGGTATTCCATGGGCTGATGGGATAACTATCTTTTCATAAAATTGTATAGTGTTCACAGCAGTGCGTTCTCCTCTCAACTTTAATGTGCATTTCGCAATGAGGGCACGTTTGCGGCTGTTCCGAAGTTCCCGAACTTACCTCCTCTGGCTTCCAAGCTGAGTCTTTTTCGCTGTCCTGATTGTATTGGTGTATATGGAATCTCTGAATATGTCTGGTGGTTCACACGTGATACACTACTCATAAGGTTGCTGAAAATCCCTCGGTAGTAACCTTGTGAGTAGTGTATTTGGTCTATACATGGATCGCAATATCTCGCCTGGTACAGCACATTCAGTTGCTTGAAAGTGTCATAAACGAGAGATTCAGCTGGGTTCCCGTCAAAACCAAATTAGTATGCAAATGAGTGTATTTCGCCAGTATATCAGTTTAGTTTGGCATGATACGCACACTTGTTTGAGTTTGTGTTTTTCCCCTTAACGCAGGATTCCACCAACCCGCGATGGTTGCGGTATCATAACGATGGCGATGAGATGTATGTTGATCAGAAAACCGGAGAGCAGGTAACCTCTCGTTTGAACGTGTATCGATTTCCCGCTTTCTTTCTTTGTTTTTTTTCGTACTCTCCGCCTCCCCCTCACTTTTCGAACATACACAACAAAGTAATTTGTTCCTCATTACGTTATGTACATGAAGGCGGGTGACAGTTTCCTGCTGGATTGTTCGTCCTTTGTCTCTTCACTTCATCCTGTCACATTTGGTTTACGTTTTCAATAAGTCCTCACGCTTGGTCTCATCGCACGCTCTTGTTGCTTCTTGAACGGTTTAGCTCCATAGTCTGACATACACCAAGTGTAAACGTCGCGGCTATTTGCTGGCAGATAGGACACCGGAACATCCGTGCATCTGCAGACATCCGAACGGACGTTTAGCGTATGGCGCAAGGGTATAATTCGAAATGGGCCTACAGCAAAACACCAAGGACTAG
Source organism: Opisthorchis viverrini (assembly GCF_000715545.1). Lineage (NCBI taxonomy): Eukaryota > Metazoa > Platyhelminthes > Trematoda > Opisthorchiida > Opisthorchiidae > Opisthorchis > Opisthorchis viverrini. The sequence goes on along the minus strand of NW_008751730.1, from coordinate 489,134 downwards.
CGGGAACCACATATCTGAGTGCTTGTGTCATTCACCTCGCAGAACTATCTCCATGGCTGAAAGCAACGCCCTTAGCGTTAAAATCCTGATGAACAAGTTGCTGGAAAAATGAGGGTCTAGAATGGGGCCAGCCGTAACTAGCGAGTCCAAAATGCTAAATGACTAGGATGATGAACTTGGTAGGTCCTCAGGCAATGCCAGTATACACTGACATATGCAAATAATGGATCAGACACTAACCTAGCGTTGTCGAAACCCGACCGATGATGAGCCTTCGCGTGCCCCGCAGCGAATCAAAACGAAGAAAAACCCAATCACCGTAACGCAAAGTTCCGCAAGCACACTTTCGCGCTTGATTAGGTGGGGGACACTTTCTGGCGCACGGTGAAGAGCTGAACGAGCTTACCGCACACATTGTTTTGGTAGTGAGGCGGGGCATATTCTGAGTTTTGTACGCAGTATGACGAAATGAGTACCACGTGGATTGAAAGGCCTTCACACGACGCATATGGTCATTAGTTTTCAATTCTTGCGATTAAGACTGAATATTTCAACATCTGCGGAGAACGTAAAGAATCCTTCAGTGTTTGACCATCGATATCTTCGGATAATCGCCTGATGGGAACACCGGATCGGTAATGCTAAAGTATGTCGAATGGTTTTTGGAATAACTAACTCGCCCACTAAGTCGCGCTGGTTTGGTCACGTACTCCGTTTGTCAGTTGATCGACTTTTTCACAGATCCGTTTTCGCACAAACACCCGAAGGGTCGAAACAAGCCAGTGGGAACACTGAGAATTGTCTCAGGTGTTTGAAAAAATCCCTGCAATGTCGCTCCGTCGCCTTTGATGTCCGTAGCATCCCCTATCATAAAACTACTTTTATCAAACTGCTTGATATGGGTTGGCTCATACACCGAATTTGGTGAGTATACTGGCGCCAATGTCATGCCAGTCCGCTGGAGGACACGCAGTCGTGGATTTGACTGCTCTCGGTGGTAAACTTATAGGCAGCGCGAACTGCACAAGTGCTCTGTTCCAGATTATTGTAGATGCTTCCTTACTAGGAACAGCGAGTTGGCATGGTTGCTGGTCGGAATGGTTCTGTATTGGGTTCACTCGTCTATAAAGCTTCATGGGGCACAGAGATCCTTGTGGATGCTCTTGTTCGAGTTCATTCTTGACTCCGACGCCCTTTTGCATTCCAGTCCCTCTATTCCTCGCGATCGTAGAACGGTCGTGGAATTGACAACACTTTTACATGGTTCTTTTACTTATCTTTTTCGCAGATGTCATTGCTATCGTATGGTCCGATACTACTCAACACTACTTATCCACAAGTAATCTTGTCATTTTTCCCGTGACCCTTTCTCTGAGGGATTGTTGTTGAAGCTGATTTGTTGTATCGAACATTACACAAATTTTTAGTTGTGCAGTCCCCGTATTCCAGAACAGATTCTACTCGCCTCTACTGGAGGCGAGATGGCCCAGGCGGTTACTGACCGAAAGGTCAGTGGTTCGAACCCGACCTCGGCCCCTCGACTTCCCTTGTCAAGGCTTGGGTAGCCTGACAGTATCCCAGCCCTCGTGCTTCCTTCGGGTGGTATGGCAGCTAGGCACCGAAAGGGTGTTACAGCTGAACGGTTATCGAACAGGTTATGCCTGATAAAGAGTGCTCATCTGCAGTGGTCTTAGCATGAGCATGGTGCTGGTTGTGGCCGATAGGCTGCAATTGGCCAGTATAAACTAGAGGTTCAGCTGGATTTAGTTGAGTCTCCTGTCTGGATTGTGTTTGCAGGTTGTGACGCATTCCTTCCCTTAGGCATCTTTTTTAGTTTTGCCGTCCCTCACTATCTCTCAGCCAAGGTCATCTGACACCCGAATGTTTCTCCATTTGCAGTGGGTACTTACAACGGATTCAAATGGGATCCCCTACTATTATCAGGTGAATTCGGAACGTTCTGTTTGGGAACTGGAAGATATCGGAAATTGTAAGGACGCCGATCCGAGTGACCAGACATCCCAGACGGGCAGACAGACATCCTCGAACGTCGAGTCAGCTCCAACAAAACGGCGCACGTTTGCGGCTACTCCGGCCACACATGCTCCCACTCATCGTTTGTCCATGGTAAGTTTTTTCTCGCTCTCAGGGATTGTGTTTTGTTGGGATGATTCATTCCAACAATCCTCCTTTGCTCGCTCTGGTGTATATATAACGACGCACTACCGTGTGTGATGGGACCACACGAGTATCCTGTAACCATAGGTATACAGTCAATCACCGGACTTTCCCCAATGTCCGATCATAAAGTCCTCTCTCGACAAAGCGAACCGAACCACTTGATTCCGATTGGTCGGTACTCTGACCAGCCGAAATTCGCAGGCTTCTAACCCATGCACCGAGTGTCTTCCAGTTGGTTTGTCTTGCTTGTACACCGTTGGGGTTTGTTGCTCATTCATTCGTTCGCCCTATCTTGTTGCCTTTCCTAGCTAGAACTCAATCGATCGACCCATCTGATCAATGAACCGGCGCAAGTTCCTTGTGAAGATTCCAGGTTTTTCGATGTGACTAGGATGAAAAAAGAGCACATAAGTGGGCCTCAAGAAAACAAACTCGCGGTGAGTGCTCGTTCACTGTGTTTTCTGTTCCCTCGCATTCCTAGTCGTTTTGATCATCGTGAGCAGTACGGTTCACATCTATAACAGCTCGCGGTTCTTCTTGGATGCCCTCAAAGTATGCAAAAATTTGTAATGTACTACTCATAAGGTCGCTTAAAATCCGTCGACAGCCCACGACCGGTTTCGCCCTTTTTGGGGCTCATCAGGTAGGCGTAGTCTCCGGGTTTCCGTCAACCTTATGTTCTACTTGAAACCACATTGCACGAAATTAGCAAATATATACTCATTTGCAAGCTAATTTGGTCGACGGATTTTCAGCAACCTTATGAGTAGTACATTACAAAGATACACATGGATCGCGATATCTCGTATTTTCCCATTACCTGAAACATCTTTAGGTCCCTGAACCACAAGTGTTTAAAAACCAATCGGAGATGTAAACTAGCATCCATAGAGGACTAGGAATTGTGACATCCTACGCGTGGGAATGACTTCAACTGATATGAGGCGTAGGCTCTTACGCATATAAAGGAGACATTGTTTGATGAGACGGAAACTAGGAACAATATGAGACAGTATCTGCACGCTTTCAGTGGATGACTATCCCCACATCTGACCGGACACCCTTGTCCGTTTCCGCATGTGTAGGTTAGTCCGTACACATTCAACATTGTGCTCAAAATAGTGTTTTGTTCGACTGGTGCCGTCAGACCGACCGTTCAGCTGCATTGCTATTTCGGTGCCTAGCTACCATATCACCTGGAGGGAGCACGAGGTACGGGATGCTGTCAGGTTGTCCAAGCATAGACAGGGGAAGTCGAGATGCAGAGGTCGGTTTCGAAACACGGACTGAGCAATCTGCCCTCCCCCCTGAGCCGCATTCTATGGTTTTTGGTGAACTGTCCTCCGTATCAAACACCTTTGTAACACCGTCACCCGTTTTTCCTATATCGTCGGCGTCTTTGTGACGTGACCATTTTATCATGGTTTTCATAACTTTATATGTGCACACGTTCTCTTGTGCTCATATTGTTCGTCATATCGAACCACTGCATGCCGTGCACACTGCCTCATACAGTTTGTGCTGAGTTGGTTGGGTGTGCAATCAACTGAATGTCTTGAAGGAAGGTGAACAGGAGAAGGCTGTTCGCCGCAGTCATCGGCATGCCAAGCTGATGAACCATAATGGTCAAATCATTCGGTGGGTACTGAGCATTCGAGACTCAGAGTGTATGTGGAAGGTGGCCTCAAAAGACGCACCCAAAGCATATACCCAGGACTAGCTTGTGCTGACCAATAATCAGCTCAGTCTGTCAGAGAAAGTCAGTTCTAGCACAACTGTAAACTCAACACTCGTAAAGGTTCACATTGGAGGAACCCGGTGGTACGACCGAATGATTCACGCTTCAGACAACCTGAAGGAATTCATTTGAAATAACAGTTACACCTCGACCAAGACCGCGGTCTGATCATCCGCAGAACAACCACTGAGGGTACCGTGAATGCAGTGAACGCTTAAATAAAGTAAAAAAATACGTATATCGCGTCGAGGGAATTCGGACAGCTCCTAGCTATGTCACTACTAACCTGTGTTCAGGAGATGTTGAAGCATGAATGGCCTTTGGGCCCACATTTTTGACCATTCAGAGGTCACCTTGATGCGGAACCGGTCAGTGGCCTACCATTCACGTGCGACCTAAGCTTCTTGACATTTCACGTCCACATCACTCTCGTTTGAACAGTCTTCATTCTGTCCTGGCGCAATTATTCTTGTGAGTACTCATCAAAGATGGGAAGCAGTGGACTAGAGTTTCGCTCTTATTAGAGCTCGTCAGCACTGCGTAGATGGATTTTCAGGATTCACGTTCTTGTTTACTGACAATTGCGGCGCCTAATTGTGAGCAGTAGTGTACTTTGGGCATAGGATTCCACCTATCGGTATTAGTAATAAGCCGAACCCGGACCACACCCGTATGGTTTTTTTGTAGTTGACCATGGTTGGAGTTGATCTCATCAATACAGCAATCACCGAAGGTCACGTATGGCACCATCACCAACCTAGCATACCACAAGGCAATTTGACCTTGTGGTTAGGGCGCGAATTTACTGACCGGAAGGTCTGTGGTTCGAATCCGACCTCTGCCTCTCGACTTCCCCTGTCTAGGCTTGGGCAGCCTGGCAGTGTCCCAGCCCTCGTGCAACCTTTGGGTGGCATGGCACTGAAAGGGTGCTAAAGCTGAATGATTTTTCATATTAGCCCGGTCAAAAAACGCATCTATCATGCGTATTAGCGCCATGAGCCGTGCATCTTTGTCTTACTCTCCACGCCGGTGGGTCAGGTCAGCCCATTAGGTCATTGACCCCGGGTAGCTTCTCTGAAGGAAGCTGACAGTCGAAGCCTCGCGGTTCGGACTTTTGAGTCAAAAGAAGGGTCTGTGAATAACTTCCTTCATGCTCCCACTGCCTTGTGAATCAGACTTGAGTTAAAGGCCTAAGATGGGTCGCCTCATCCAGATCTCCTTCTTTGACCTGGAAAGTATGATTCGCTTTTGCCGACCTTTCCCACATTTGAAATTTTTCCTAATTGATTTGGGACAATCTGTTCCGCATTGCGGTATTAGTCTTTGTCATATCCAAACTTTGTTTTCACCTTCGGTTGGTGTATCTTGGGTCTCATAAACCCATATACAAAACCATGCGCCAGCTCAGTGCATCTGGAATCGGCAAACAGTGTTTTTCCCTGTTGTGTTAGAAAACTAATCGATAGCTTGAACCAAGGACTCACAGGGACCAACAATATTAGATTCCTATGGGTTTAGGAGGTTTGGCAGTTTCCCGAAGGACAGCGAGAGCTGTCTACCACCCACACAAGTGCGTGTGCATGCGTTAGCACGCTCAGTTTGCCAGCATATCCGGTTTGATGATTACTCATTACTCTACTATTGATTACCATGTGTTGGACGGACGCTCTATTGTCTTCCGTGTACAGATACTGCTTTGATGCATTGGGTCAGGGGCGAATTGACCAACCGGAAGGTCCGGAACCCAACCTCAGCCTTTCGACGTTAGGGTAACCTGGTAGTATCCGGGCCCTCGTGCTTCCTTCGAGTGGCATTGAAGCTAGGCATAAAAATGGTGTTACAGCTAGACTATAATTATTTTCACAGGTTTATCCATACATAGCCTTCTTTCGCAGTCGGTTTCCACATAAGGCTCTCCAAGTGGTTGGAGCGCGAATTTACTGACTGGAAGGTCCCTGGTTCGAACCCGACCTCTAACTCTTGATTTCCCCTGTCTAGGCTTGGGCAACCTGGCAGTATCCCAGCTCTCGTGCTTCCTTCGGGTAGCATGGCAGATAGGCACCGGAAGGATGTTACAAGTGAACGATTTTTTTCAACCCACGACTTCTTATCCGACGCCAAACTACTTTCCTTCAATCCCTATTCCAGCATTTCGAACGTCGCGGTCTGGCCAAGTATGCGAAACTCACAACAAACGACCGCCGAGTGAAGAAACGATGGAGTGACTGTTTGCTCGTATTATCCGGTCCGTGGTTTCTCATCTACAAAGATAACAAGTCAGCAACGCCCGTGAGTAACGCCCACCCCCCAATTGTCCCTTTTTACTACTTGCTGTCTAGTTTTCCACGTTTCTTTGGGTCTGCTGTGTACTTAATCTGGGAAAACCATTTTTAGAGACCGCTGGCCACGGAACTTTCTTTTTCAGGGTCTAGACTATCCAGAACAATAGTACAAGAAAATTGGCACCTGAACGTGTGTGCGGTAAAGGTGGTCAGTCCCTACCAATGTGAATGCTCACAGTAGGTTCAGATTGCAACAGGAATGTGCGGGAACTTCACTTTCCCAGACTTGACACGGCACCAGACACGACCACCATATGCTAAATTGCTTTGGCTCAGTGGTGCGCCATGACGCTTGCCGTATAATTCAACCGTCAACTGCTGCGATCTGCAAACCCATTACTCACAGCCTCCGAAGCGGACTGAAAAGCTTCCAACTTGGCGGTAACTGTTGAGCAGTTGAGGGGGGGCACTTCAGATCCAATCTCGTACAACAGTCCTCTTGTTTGGACTTATGGAATCATGCCTCTTGGTACTCACTGAGTGTTAACATAGATCACTCTTTTGTTACCCAAACAAGGCCTCGAAGTCGAGACAATTGGTCTTGTTCGTTTTTTCTTCTTGGTGGTCTGAACAGATGGTGGAGTTTTCGTCCTCGAGATGAAGCCAGTCCATGCCAAACAGATGGGAAGCGCTGTACGGCCGTTTCATCCTTGTTTAGAGTAATCAACAGTGCGCATCTCACCAAACTCCAGTAGGGAGTCTCTAACTCGCGCTATTATTTCGAACATGACCGTTTGGTCACGTGCGGCTGATCCGCAGTGTGGTTAACTCACACACTCACCTGTTTTACCACACAACAACCATCTTTTGGGACAGGGTGACTCGGCTGAGCTGCGCCTTTGAACGAGCTATCAGTCAGTAACAGCCATGTACTAGTTCCATCCACGTATGCGGTAGTCAGGTGTAAATCTACCCCGCTCCCATAGACGGCAAAACACTCGTTTTTTGTGCAGCAGGTGTGAAGGTCCTTGTTGAAGGGCGTAGTTTGAAGTGATGCCTGTGTGTCTTGCTCGTGGATACCTCTTCTCGCCGATGAATTTGTATTGGAAAACCCCCAGGTCCAGACTGTGGTTTGTCGTCTAAGTTCACTGTATTCAAATAGCTTGTGAAGAAAACCTTGTCATGCTCGTGGACGTGCAGTCACTGAACACGCC
>NW_008751730.1:469027-481007 GCF_000715545.1 Opisthorchis viverrini | reverse complement strand
CCCCGTCCAACTTTACTCTTTTCTTTACAATGAGGCTTCCAAATAAGTCATGGTCGTACGGCAGTGAAGCATGGGTGTTGGACACTGATGTCATGCTGTCGATGATGACGATGATGATCACTGTGAAAATAAACAAGTCACGATGGTGATGCGTCGTGACTTGTGCTTGTTTTCGAATCGACACTGTTTGTCATACACGTATGTCACCAATAAACTGGTGATGAGGAACTCGCACCTTTAACAAATGCCATGCTTCCTGCTTTCTCTCCCCTAATATTTGTCTGTTTGTCACAAACGTTTGTTTCGTTTTCCACTGGTCCTTCACTTTCCTCTTTTTCTCTTCGTCCCTCCGGTTTTTTTGCATCCTCCAGAAGCCGAATAATCCCTTTGGGAAACCCGAAGCGAAACTGCATGTTCAACTAATCGAACCGTCAGATGCTACAGAGTCGGAGACTTCGAAAGAGCATGTACTCAAAGTAAGTATCTATTCATGTGTTGCGCTCATAGGGAATGAAGCAGCTTGTTGGACAACCGGCATGGTGCACAAGCAATTCCCCGGTTGACCTAAATCTTCTCTTCAAGCGGTCAGATTACTTTGGTTTGGCGTTATGTTGCTCACTAAACAAGCTTGGGGGTGAGATGGTTCGAGCGCGGATTCACTGACCGGAAAGTTTGTTGTTCGAACCCAACCCCTCTGCCCCTCGACTGCCCCTGTCTAGGCTTGGGCAACTTGGCAGTATCCCAGCCCTCGTGTATCCTGTGGGTGGTATGACAGCTAGGCATTGAAGGGGTTCCTCAATCAATACACTTCAGATCATTTCTGTGGAAGTTGGGAACCATTCCCCTGAGTGAACATTTCTAGTTCCCTTGACTACGGGAAGAAACTTTTTCGAGGAATCGTTTGGGATCCCTGGACGCGCGTTTTGTTCAAACCAAAGACGTCTGGTTTGACCTTTCAACATGGTCCATTCGCCAGAACACCTATATCCACTTTACACCAGATAGGTTCGGTTAAAAGCCAGATTAGATTGGGTTACTAAATTGAATCCGACGACAAAATTTGCCATGGAATTGAACAAGAAAAACAGTATCACAAAGGTCGAGTACTAGAAAATAACAGTCGTTCAGCTGTAGTACCCTCTCGGTGCCTAGCTGCTATGCCACCCGAAAGAAGCACGAAGGCTCAGATACTGCCAGGTTGTCCGATCCTAGACAGGAACAGTCGGGTTCAAACCACGCTGCGGTTGGTAAGCTTGCACCCTAACCACTTCGCTATCTTGACCCCACTTGTAAGTGAATTTCAGGTTGGATAGTCCAAACATCTAGACAAAAGTCATCGGTAGTGGTTTACCGTTTAGAACTCCTAACACGCTGTATAGCGTTCTCAGTTTGCGACGAACACACTCCCAACACAGCATGACCAAAGTTAGCTGACGTTTTTAGAAAAATGCACCCGAACGGTTAGCATGAATTTACCGAGAGGACTTGGGGTGGTTAAGCACTCTGCTTCGTTTCAACTGAACTCAGTTTACAAGCTATAAACCGTGTACCATAGGCTACTACAGCTTTAATCACCGGAAAGTGGGGCAGTGTGGGACATACAGTGAAGCATTGGAGGCAAAGGCATGGGTAGCTACGCATGGAAGGCGATAGCTTTGATGCCACTGACTGCGCGATTCGACCATTTCTGTCAGTGTCACTAGCCATTGGTGAATTGAGTCCCGTGGCCCCCATCCAACGAGGCGGCAGTTGCCAACCCGACTAAGTTCACTGCCTAGTGTTTTCATACTTCATTGCCAGGTCATACACTGTCCGCCTATCGGTCGCTTCCACTCAGTACAGGACTGGGAGAAAAGAACTCTGCGGGGCAGACGGTCTTCTGGCATGCGGAGCACCGGCGTAACCTATGAAGCGGGAAACTTCCTTCTTCCTAAGACCTTCCTCTGGTGTACCTCGGTATTACTAATCCCATGTTCCCACCAGACCTAACCAATGCTTCGGAGACACTGATGATCGAACACTGACATCTTCCGTATGTCGTCTGCGCGTAGGGGCCACGTCTCTGATCCATAAAGCAGTGCGGATCGCACCATTGCAGTGTGAACATCTTGACAGACACTCACGTCACATCGGTACCATAGGTGTCGGAGGCTGAAGAAATCTGCCCCGAACTTGAGAAATAATCTCATCTCCAGCCAGTCCACCGAAACCTGTATATCTGCCCAAGTTTATCTACAACGTCGATTGGCTCGTCTGCAAGCATGAGGTGTGGGTTTGATCCCACCCAGTCTTGTAGCAACACTTCCCACTTTGCAGGTGTGAAGCGCATGCTAGACCGTGCGGCATTTAAAATGGTTCGAATTTTTGAAAGATCTCTCACAGAATAGAGGTTCCTTCAGAACACGTCAGACGACGACATGATCAGCACGACGGTGTAGACAACTCGGTGATAGGTCCTGACCAAAGATGCCACATCATTGTCTGAGCTGACCTGACTCAAACTGACTAGACGACGCAGAGAAATGTCAACATATAACTGAATTTCACCTCGTTTGGTCACCTACTTATTTGACGCTCCTCGTGTTCCAAACGCGGAACAATCCCTCCCGCTTGTCGGATCCAGTACGTTTGTTTGCGAGTGGCACATATTTACTGCCGGTTCTCCAAGTTGAACTTCAATCTGTGGCCACTCGAGTCTCATAACTGTTCCTAGTAATGACTTGTACGACCTCGTAGGATCGTTTATGAAGATCTCCTTTTTCACTTCTGTCTGTACACTGTACAGACAGCTAGATAAAGTGGTCATGAATAGTGGTTTTGAAAGACTTTGCAAACATATTTGTGGCCAACATCGAGAACTGATCAACTCAGCGTGTTTACGCTATGTACTTTTATGAACGCTGTGTTGATGACGACGCGTTGGTTGTGCGATGTACGAAGGGCCAAAACCCCAGCGGGTGTAGGGTTTAAAACAGAGTGGATATCCTTCTTGGAAGATTTCCACCTTGAACAGATTAGAGGAAAGTGTGTAGGCGCTTGGAGTTTAGATGAGACGGTGTATACACTCGGTTTGGAATGCACTTTCCATGCAACTAACCTAAAGGGCCTGGCTAAAGTAACGAGAATACTACCGACATGCCGCAAGGATAGTCTGCCCCCCCCCTCAAACTGCGTTGAACAGAACCTCATCCACCAGTCTACATTGATTTTCATCTCCATCATCCTCGGACCGAATAGCTATTCGAAGTTCGGACAACCTCCGGTGTAGAACAAACCGTTTATTCTCCAAACGGGCGCACAAGGCGCGATCCGAATCTCTAGTAGTGAAGTACTCTCCACGTGTTGGAGCCCACTTGTCCAGCAAGGCTTGGTTTTCAATTTGACTTTGGCGTGGTAAGGTAGGAGGCATGAATGCTTACTCTGTTCCATAAATACGTTTTCTCCCGTACCACTTGTTTCTTGTCCAGTTCACCTCTCTTCGCTCCAGTTTAGTCAAAGTTCACCCAGGTGACCCTTTCACCCATTGATGACGTCATATCTTCAGCATTGATCGTTCACACTTGCACATTCGGTTCTGCTCTCAATAGCTCTTGCATCAGACAGTCGGACAAACCGTGGCAAAATTGAATCCCCCAGAAATATCTTTTTGTACACAGCTTCATTCGCAAGTTAACCATAGATGGAATGATGTCCGCGATCGGTCTGGAATCAGGAAAGCGAACATTACTGTGACTAGTTGACTAGTTTGCTCGTGGACGTGAGGACCTTTCACTCTCTTCTCATTTGTCACCTCTCCTCCGACAGATTGAGCAAAAAGACGCACGTGGCGTAGCTACAACCTACCTGATTCAAATGCCGCCCAACGTCATTGTTTGTTGGAAGGCCGCCATCCGGTATGCGCAACAACTCATGGTATGTGGCGTTGGTTTCCTTGTGTAGTTCACGCCGTTCTATTGACCCAGATAACATGCATCTGACTTGCTTGCCTCTTGTGTGATCTCAGCAGTAGCCCTGGGGGCGCAGACGATATTGTCCACACTCACGTGACCGCATTGATCGACTACCAGTAGTACATCCAATCAGTTTACATCAACGCACACATAGTATTATTGAAGTGTGCTCAAGCTTGAGCACACTTCAATAATACTATTGTAAATGGCTATTAATCATTTTAGTCACGTGATAACCGAACAGACTTTTTCTTTCGTTTCAACTTTAAAAGGAAACAATACGGGGACAACGCGCTGACTGAAAGCATAGAATTATATATGATCCGAGTTGGCGCAATATTCAATTCACGTTTAATTGGATGTCTAAAGTCTCACACGTGTCGGCTCATTCGCTTGTCCTCGCTACTTCAAGAATTGCGCAACTTTCAAATTTTTCCGTAAACTTGCCACGTCTAGAAATGCTTCTCACGGTGTTACAACTAAGGATTTAGCCGAGTCTCTCGATTATGGTGGTATTTCTCCACTTCTTGTTTCAGCTAGCACGTAATTCGAGATGTCGCAGTTTATTTTCTCGGCAGAACACACTACTAACAAGTTTGTTGACAATTGTTCAGCATCCCACTACCGGTTTTGCCATTCCTCTCGGGCTTACATCAAGTAGGCGCAGTCCGCTAGTTTCCGTCATTCGAGCACCGAATTGTACACGCTCATTTGCGAATCTTATTGGTGCTAACGGAACAGTTATCTGAATTTCTCGCTTAGGACACTGGATGTGCTATGCGAAGGCCGCCTTATGTTTCAGTTGGCATGATATTTGACGTATCGACATATTGAAATAACGCGCAGTTAGTCGGTGAAGTCACTGTTTCGCCTTCTTCGTTTCGTAACCAGCTACTGACCAAGTCAAGCAAGGTCAATGTGTTCTTCAGGGATCAGTTATCCGCCCTAGACAATTATCGATCCGTACTAAATAATTGACTCGGTATTCGGATCCCCGACGTCAACTTTCACCTTGGTTCTGGTTCATTGCATTGGCACAGATCAAAACGAGCTGGTATTCTCTGTGGAGTCCGATCTATTGATGAGAAACTGAGCATGTCTGCAGTAACAGTATTTTCCTTAACTTATTTCTCCACCTGAGCCTCCCAAGCTAGCGTTCACGTCAAACAACCACCAAAGGTGCACAAGGTATATTAACTCCCAAAACGAGGTCAGGAACACTTGTACAGCGCTTCGTATATATAGCATAGGCGGTAATAACGTTCTGGAAAGTCTGACGCCCACTGGATGCGCTATGGGCAACCGGCATTCGGCCAATACTGGGTCATGATTGACTGTTGGGTCCAGACTTTCGACCAGTCAGATCTCGTCTTGATGCCGGACCGGCAAGCGTCCCGAATTCTTGGCCAATTATGCGTGGGATGGGCTTCTCGGCCGTAACAGCACCTGACTGCGGGCAGCAAGGAGGGATCCGTGTGGAGTTCCGCCTAACAATGACCGATACTCCTCCATCTTTGTAGGATCCACTGACCTTAAATTTTAGTTTGGAAAATCACTTTCTTATCGCAGTTCTGGTATTACTACATTGTTGTATGTCTGCTCCTACTAGTTTAGCATAGTGTACATTGTTTTCTTTTCAGGACGAGGAGAAACTCCTGACCCCATCCCTTGCCCGAGACACGCTAAAGAGTGAGTTCTCGTTGCTTTGTTCCATATTGAACGATTACTTGCCCTACATATTCCAAAAGTAGTAAGTAGTAAGCTTCACGGAAGAACCTCGGTTTTTTCGTCGTGGAACCTGTTTTTCTAGCCATAAGTATTCGGTGGTTTTCCGTACTGCTTGCAGGCTTTCCAGTCGTAAAACTACTCAAGGCCGAATGGAATAACCCTCGCTAATGCTTCCATAAAAGTGGAGAATACCAGTTTGTCCTTACATCGATTTTCCCTGGTCAATCTCCGCAGTGCCACGACTGCCGTGATGGTCGTGCTCTTGGCCATCCGTTAGCTAAGCGAATGGTCACCCTCAGCAGCCGCCCAAGATCACCCATCACCTCTGAATGTCACGGTGGTCGGAGTTTGGTGTTAGAGGACTCTGTCTGAATGTGATCCCATGCGAATGTGCTCGCATCTGGGCTGTGTAGTCCCCGGTCTCAGGGAGTCGCTCTTTCTCCGCCCGGCACTTTCTAATCCCACAGGTTTGGGAGTTTGGATGAGTTTATGAAGCCCCAGAATTTAAGGAAACCAGCCAGTTTGGGGACATTTGTCCGAACTGTATTCATTTTATCTACCCACCAAGCCCTACGCACCTGTAGGTAGGACCCTGAAAAATAGCAAGACGACCAGACAGGTTTTTTGCTATTGTGGACAACGTTATTTCATTCGAAAGCCGATGACTAGCAAAACTCTGAATAGTGCCCATATAGCACTTAACCCCTTTTACGAGGACCGCTTACCTTGCTGGTGGAAAGATGGCGGCACACTGCGTCCGCCCGTAGGCCTGAACCATGTGGCTAGGGAACAGTGACTAATTGAACGCCACCCTAATACACATGCCATTGCGTTACTGTCAACCCCCTTCTTGTTGCGCTTTTAGTCATCTAGATGGAGTCATACTTCTAATATTTGGAAGTTCTGTTTTAGCCAATGTCTGAAACATCGACCGGATTTCAAGGTGGCCTGACAGAAGCTTTACATCTGTGAAGGTATCCACCTTGGAGCAAATATAGCTCCTGATTTGTCAAGTTTTTTGTCATGGTATTCCGGGACGATAGACTTGTAGGATTGCCCTGTCCAGATGCACTTTTTGCCAGTAGGAGCGAAAATGCGAACGGAGTCAACAGGAGGTGTAATGCCGACATCGCGCTGGAGTTTAACTGTGTCCAAGGACTCATTGTTTGCCTGTCGTAAGGGACTAAATTCTGTCTTCAAATACTTTTGAAGAGGCACGANTTAACTGTATCCAAGGACTCATTGTTTGCCTGTCGTAAGGGACCAAATTCTGTCCTCAAATACTTTTGAGAGAGGCATGATAGACATGTTACATCCCTGACCAGGGTAGCTCTCAATATACGGCCTCCCAGAACCACGTAGGGCCTTTTCCTGCTTTAAGGGTCACTATTAGAGTTTTCGCTGGTTGGCTTTTGGATTAAAGTAGATTCGGGCGTTTCTGTTGCAGATTTTTTGCTTTGAGCCCGTTCGTAATAGTGTTACGCTGATCCCTCCGTCCAAGATTGTCTGGTATGTTATTAGGTATCAAATCCACTCTCGTCATGCACTACTCACATACCATAACTAGTATAATGTTATGTTGCAAGGATTGGCGGTCTTAGCGACTCCGCACCCTAGCCGTAGTCGACTGTTGTTACCTAACCGGTTATGTATGAACTCGATTGATTCCACTTAACTGTACCGTGACAAGGATGAGCCGGTTTCCTGAGTTTCTCGAACCACACCTATCGATCCATCATTGGTTCCATTGGCCTGGGCCTTAGAGAGCCTATACTGAGACGGGCCGTATTATGTAACTGATTGTGTGTGACAGGCCCTTGGCATTATTTCACTACATTTGACTACTTCCTTTCAAGGGGAGTTATTCAGTAAGTTTTCCGTCGGCGGCCTGTCTTCTGCCCTTCAGCGTCACTTTCTTCTTAATTTGCACGCGATGCATCTTTGTTGCCAATCCAAGCTAAGAAGTACTCGTTTCCTCCGAATGCCCAAACACCTGTCCTATATTCGTTACAGTACCTGTTAAGTCCCGTAGCTGTGCGTTCTTTGCTGAAATTCAGGAAAGCGCTTCTTTTCAATGCAACCCACTTAACTGCCACCCCGTGAATGCTGCGACCGATCTTACAATTCGTGAAAACCTATGACCAGTCATTCTATACCAAGATCACATTTCCAATTGTGGCGGCCCCTAAGAGCGAACCTTCCGAATGGACGCATTTCGAAATCCCCAGTCAGCAACGTAGTAGTAGTTTCGAACGGGGGTCTTCCCCGGACGCATTTCGAAATCCCCAGTCAGCAACTTAGTAGTAGTTTCGAGCGGAGGTCTTCCCCAAACGAGGCCAATATTCCCTCCCCCTTCACGGTGGTCTCTCTACGAGGGCATCTCTTTAGCTTATAGTCATTTTATCTAATTTTATGGGAGGAGTCCTGGGTGGATGTTCATAAAATCATCATCATCATTGTCAGCAGTAAGAACCGCGTACTCGTCGTACAGTGGTTGTAGCTGCCACAGTTTCGTTCACCGATGATTTGGGGAGGTGGGGTAGGTAGCTGCGCATTGCATGCGCGAGCTGGTAAATTGGTGCACTAATCCAGAACTATCAGTGGGTTGTCAAGCGGCGGGGGGTGGAAAAGGAGCTATGCATTGAAGACAATAGCTTTGATGCATGAGCGCCATTGAGGGCGCGACTGGGCCATGTCTGATAATGTCTCTAGCCATTGATGTGGCCCGTCTCGGGGTCCCCATCCAGGAAGACGGCAGTGACCAGCGCAGCTGAGTTTGCTGGTAATGGCTTTCATACTTCGCTGCCAAGTCATTGTTTGACCGCCTCTGGCTCTCTTCCACCCTTCACATGGTTGGGCGAAAAGAGCCCTTCGAGGAAGTCGGTCGACTGGCATACGCAGCACGTGGCCAAGCCAACGCAACCTGTGCAGTGTGATCAGTTCATCTATCGAGGGTGAGTTATTTCTCCCGAATACCATTCGACGTACTTCAGAATTGCTGATCCGGTGTTCCCACCAGATTCGGGCAATGCTCCGAAGACATCGATGGTCAAACACTGAAAGTCTTTTGACGTCCTCGGCGCGCAGCGGCCAGGTTTCTGATCCATATAGTAATATGGAGCGCACCGCAGCATTGTAAACTCGACCCTTGACAGAGAAACTGATGTCACGCCTACGCCACAGGTGACGTAGGTTCGCAAAAGCTGCTCTGGCCTTCCCAATCCGGATGGAAATATCATCTTTCGCGAGACCACCGGGACTGATACAGCTGCCCAGGTAGACAAATTTGTCTACTACCTCAATCGGTTCATCCGCAAGCATGAGGCTAGGGTTCGAGCCCACCCAGTCTTGCAGTAGCACTTTACACTTTGCAGGTGTGAAGCGCATACCAAACCGCGAGGCAGAATTATTTAGATTATTTAGTATTGTTTGCAATGCCACGGGGTCAGATCCTAGAAGAGCTATGTCGTCTGCGTACTCGATGTCTGTGAGCGGAGGCCCAGGGAGCACTTCGACCCCACAGGCATTAGAGGCTGGTAGTGAGTCTTCCATGATCGTATCAATGACGAAGTTAAAGAGGAAAGGTGAAAGAGGACAACCCTGTCGGACACCACTTGATGTGGTGAACTCAGGAGAGAGCTTCCCGTAGACCTTTACACGGCCGCGGGAGTTGGCGTACAGCGCCTTAATGAGGTTCAAGAATTTATGAGGGACACCTTTGCTCCACAGACAATGCCATAGTGCTTGGCGGTCCACAGAGTCAAAGGCAGCTTTCAGATCAAGAAAAACAACCATTGTTGGTTGCTGGAAGCAGTGTCGCTGTTCCAGAATCTGTCGGAGGGTGAAGATATGGTCGATGCAACCTCTTGCAGGACGGAACCCAGCTTGGTTTTCACGGATCTGCCTCTCCCTGTGTTCAGTCAACCTTCGAAGGATAAGGCCAGAGAGCACCTTCGATGCCACAGCTAACAGGCTGATGCCACGGTGGTTTTCGCATAGCGTCCGTGTACCCTTTTTGAAGATAGGGATAACTGTCGACATGCCCCATTCTGCAGGCACTTGCTCTTCGTCCCACATAGTACCAATAAGCTTTGTCAAGTGGGTCACCAGGGAATTTCCGCCTTCTTTGAAGAGGGCTGGATACAGACCGTCCGGTCCTGGTGCCTTCTCACGTTTCAGTACGGCTACTTCATACCTTATTTCTTCTTCCGAAGGGGGATCAAAGTTTATATTCCATTCGCCCGTATGCACTATCTCTTCATAAAATACGTGCGGTTCTATCCGAACTTACCCTGGAGACGTGATAGAGTTAACTTATACCCACGTCAACTGAAGAAGCTACTTCCACTCTCCTCAATGCCAGACTTGTGACATATTGTAGTGCCAAGGAAGTCATATGACGTTTCTCAGTTGTTCTGACTTCGAGTTTGGACGGAAGAGTAAATGTGTGCATAAGTACACTTCAGGCAGCAATGCGGTCATCTCCAGGACGTGTGGCCTGGTTCCAACATCCGGCAGTACGCTCCAGCATATTGGGAAGCCACGGTTTGTTGGTGCCCTACTATAACCCACCAAAAAACTAGTTATATGGTCAGAAAACGATGAGCATTAAAAAAGACCTCCGTGTTACGTGAACTGATTACAATACGTATATATGGAAAGATGAACTTACCGACTGATCATTGATAAATCCCATTGTTGGTCCGGATGCAAGTTTCGTGTTTTCTTCGCCGTTGTAGCAGCTACACGTATTCCTTGGTCATCCGCGACTGACGCGTTGGGCTAATGTGTTGAGTATGCCTATGTTCTGACGGATGCGTGGTCTGCGTCTGTGTGTGCTTGGCCCTTATATATTTCGTTACAACGAGTGGGACGTGAAAACCGTAATGTGAAATCACATGGCGTCTTTTAAGAGTTCACGGGACCGGAGTTGACTTGTTGTTGACATGTTGTTCGCCGACGTATTCATCATCACGATGTTGTCTCGTGATGCACGTTGTGTGATGTGGAACAGACAGAGCACGAGGGAGGCAGTGGACGCGGATGCACTAATCTGATTGGGCGACCGCTGCAGGTTCACACTCTTTCACTAATTTGCTCACTCCATTCGCTTGAGATGTTTAAACTGAATATGGGAATGTAAGTGTGAATTTCTTGTGAAACGTGCATGTTCCGTAGTTCTCAGCCTACTTGCGGGCATGAAGCAACTCACCCATTGCGTCCTGAATTTGTTTTATTTTACACTACTCATGAGTAGCTTAGAGATCACATATCAACATCGACCAGATTTTAGCGACCGGTTTTTTCACGCATTATTGTTCGACCTCCGTCCTGCTATGTTAACAATTGGAAGTTGGCACTCTACTAATATCTTCTGCAATTTAACCCGAATCGTGCAATCACCACGCCTAACTGCATGTTGTTGTTGCGACCACTTTGTTGTTCGTTTCTGGACGTGCACTTTCTAATGTCACAGAGGTGAGCGTTTTTCATTCGTCTGCGGGCTAATCAGGAATCGATTTAATGCACTGAATCGGTGAAGGTTCTTCTCCGTGTTCTTAAGAAAGTTAGCTTCGCGATGACTTTCCGGTGGAATGTGGAACGTCACGCAAAAGGCTATTGTCACACAAACGCTTGCTGTCCATATACTGGAGCGCAAATGCACACATGTCAAGATACTTGATAAGTGGATTATCCAGTTTCCGTCGACTATTGGTCAGCGCTGCTCAACTTATCCAGAGTTACTCTTCGAGTGTTTTGCCAAATCGCCCGTGATTGTTGGAAACGGTTGTATCATTCTTGGGTTACTTAGTCCCTCAGTGTGTTTCAAAAATCGACGCAGAAGGGTCGTAAAATCGCCTGGATCCGTCTATCATATGCGGGAAACAACGAATGTGACCGCGCCCATGTTTAAGACCAATTATATATAACACTTAATCGTGTTTCATTTCCGAAAGAGTTCAGCGGATCCCTATGTGAGTTACTTGCCTGGAGGTTAATGGTTGAAGTGTGGCTTCTCATTCCTGGCCCTTCCTTCAAGTTAAGTATCACACATGCCAGGATATCTGTCACTATTATACCAAGATGTGGTAACCACGGCGAGATGGTTCAGTGGTTAGAGCGCGAATCTACTGACCGGAAGTTCCGTGGTTCGAACCCGACCTACGCCTCTCGACTTCCCCCGGTTTAGGCTTGGGCAACCTGGCAGTATCCCAGCCCTCGTGCTTCCTTCGGGTGGCATGGCGTCTAAGCGCTGGAGGAATGTTAGAGCTGAACGATATATATATATATATATATATATA